>NC_062550.1:45208995-45530766 GCF_016906955.1 Phacochoerus africanus | reverse complement strand
CCTATAGCTTAAATAGAAGTGCAGGCTTTTGACAGGGAGAGGCAGACTTCCCTCCAGTACAACAGAAAGGATAAAGGGAAGGATGCGTGCACATGTGGGTGTATTTTTGATTTGGTGGTGGAAACGAGGGAATGTAGGTCTAGCTCTGGTGCTGTCTTCATTTTCATTGATGTATGAGGAAGAGTCATCACCTAAAAGTGAAAGGGAAAGGAAGAGGAGTGCAGAAGTTTTGAGAGAGGGCTAAGTATGAAATCTTTGTCTCTGGGCAGGGGAAAGTGAGCCTACCAAAGAAACAAAGGTGGACTGCTGGATGCCCATTAGAAGTTTATGGCTACAAATTTCAAAGGACACATTAGTCCATTTAATGGAATGATTGATGAAACTCAAGCCAAATTTGGCAAGCAGTTGACAAGTTTTCAGCAATTGAGTTGTTTCATATGGGAAGAGTGAGAAGGAACACAGCATGAACTGAAGCTGTAGAGAAGGAACAGCAAGTTTTGGAGAGCCTTGTAAACCAAGTTGATGATTAATACTTTTCTAAAAAGCAACATATAAACATAGAGAAGGGTAGGCATTGTAATGTCACTATCAAATGTGTTATTAATATGCTTCGGTGTGACCATTCTTATTTATAGTGCTTTTAGATTATTCTCAATTACCTTGCAGATTTATTCTTTTTTTCCTGTTTTGACTCAGTTTCATTATCAAAATTAAATTGATAGCAAACATCTTCCCCCCATGATAAGACTTTTTAAAATTTATCATTGAGTTTGCTTGAAATGATTTCAGATATGGATATACTTGCTTTTAGTAAACAAAAATATGTTTGAGTGAACTATGACATAATTTGAAAATAATATTAGTTGTTATGAATTTGCAGATATAGATATGTCTAATTCCAAATTTAATTGTAATTTGAAAATAAGAAGCAATTTTTATATGAATTTTACATGCTATGAATCTAAACCAAAAGTTTTACCAAATTTATATCTCTTAAATATAGTATATCTACTATAAATGGGGGAAAATATGCTTCTAGAAGCAAGAAGATAATTATTTAAACTGCAAGGTTTTTTTAAAAAAACAATTACACTATAATAATTTTTTAAAAGTACCGTTCACTAAGCAGTAGCATGCATTTGTATTGTAGTCTTTCATTCAATGGCATTCTATAAATGTTTATTATATATATAGCAAAATATACAAGGACAGTTTCTCATAGAGGTTACAGCCTCAAACATAAATTGAATAATCATACAGGTATATGATTAAAAATTGTAATCAGTGCATGAAAAAAAGTACATGAACTTTAGTAGCATAGTGATGAGAGAAGGTCTGTCTTCTGAAATTTGGAGGAATCTTCCTGGAGAAAGTCAATAGCTGAAGGATGAGCAAGAGTTAACTCACTGAAGCAGAGAGGAAAGGAGGCGGGAGCATAGCATGTCAGGGGCTGTAAGAGGCCAGTGTCACTGAAAGTAGAGTAAGAGAGGCAGATCATGCAGGACTTGAGAGGCCATGGTTAAGAGTTTGTCCATTATCCAAGAGCAAAGGGGAGTCTTCAAAGGAATTTAAATAGAGGTGAAACATACGCATTTTTAAGGAAGCATCTGGTACCGTTTGGAAGATAACATAGAGGGGATCTTGGAATAGCAGCCTGGACTCCAGTAAGAATGCTATAAGGACCAGTCATGAGGCTATCTCTAATGCCAAACTAGGACATTGATAGTTTGGACTCAGGTGATTGCAAGGAAGACATAGTAAAATGGACCAAAAAAAAAAAAAACCCAACAAAAAAAAACTATCTAGGAGGTAAAATCAGCAGGACTTTGTGAATCTATGGGGTGAGGTAGAGAGAGGTATTGGGATGACTCCTAGGTTTCTGACTTGCTTTTAGAAGGCTGTGCCATTTCCCACAAAGGGAGCACTATGAAAGGGGAACAGGTTGGGAGGGGTGAAGTTTGATAAGAGAAAGCTGAGGGCAAGGAAGACCATGAATTCATTTGGAGAGGATATCGATGAAACATTCAGAAATATGAAGTGTAAAGGTCCGCACCAAGATTTTAAAGATCTCCCACCTTTAGGGGCCAGGAAGAGAAGGATGAGCAAGCAGAGCCCATTACAAACAGCATTATAATACCACAATAAATACTCCAAATGTTCTTGGGGATATTATTAGTCCAATAAAAATTTGCTTTTTAGGTCTTGGGCCTAACCGGTTCTAACCAGTTTATGTCATATCCTCAATGGCTATATCATTCTTTTAAAGGGAAACAAAATTTTTTTTGCTTTATACATTTAAGCTTTTCTCATTTGCTATTACTTATAATGGATTTCTGCTTAAGTCTTAACCATTTTTAAAATATGATTATTCACTCTTCATTATTTTTTCTTGACTTAAGGTGGTTTGTTGGAAGTGTTCTGACTATAAAGCTCAACTTGAGTATGATGGTGGTAAATTGAGCAAAGTTTGTAAAGACTGTTATCAAATAATAAGTGGCTTCACAGACAGTGAAGAAAAGAAAAGAAAAGGAATTTTAGAGGTATGAAATATTGAATATTGGCTATATTTTAGATTTTTATTACTAGAAACAGATTTAACTGAAGAATACAAATAATATATTTTATTTCTCCTAGTATTTAACAATTTTGATTCTGACAAGCAAGATTTGTGCTTTTCTTCTAAATTGCTGATTCTTGGAATTATGCTAAGTTGTATATAGAAAGAAGGGCAGTGCTTCTTTAACCAATGTGTATTTTAGAGCGAAATCCACTCCTTCCCTGGTATCTGGGGGATTTGCTCCAGGACCCCCCGCAGACACCAAAATGCATGGATGCTCAAGTGTCTTATATACAGTGATGTGGTACATCCGACTCTCTGAATCCTTGGGTTCTGTATCCACAGATGCAGAAGGGCAACTGTGATCGGTTTCGTGAAGGTAGCTGTAGTCAAATATTAAAGTATTAATTGGTATCTCTTCTAATGCTCAAATTATTATAACATATATTTTTTTTCATGGAAAGCTTTGAAAACTGCTGTATGATACTATTAAAATTTATATTAAAAGGAGTTCCTGTCGTGGCGCAGTGGTTAACGAATCTGACTAGGAACCATGAGGTTGCGGGTTCGGTCCCTGCCCTTGCTCAGTGGGTTAAGGATCCGGCGTTGCCATGAGCTGTGGTATAGGTTGCAGACACGGCTCGGATCCCGCATTGCTGTGGCTCTGGCGTAGGCCGGTGGCTACAGCTCTGATTTGACCCCTAGCCTGGGAACCTCCATATGCCGCGGGAGCGACCCAAAAAATAGCAAAAAGACAAAAAAAAAATTTATATTAAAGTCTTATTACCTGAAAAACTCTTCCACCTTTCATTAAGAACATCACTTAATGGCTAAGTGACAGTAATCTGAGAACTGCTTTGAATGATTATTGAAATGTCTCACAAGTGAATTTGACTCATGCATGTTTTTGATACATTCAGACCCCCAAACCTAGGAACTATAATGCAGCTTGTATCTGAAATAAGTTTTACACCCAAAGATAATAACAGCACTAATGGTACGTTATATAACAAGGCCTCTGTGACAGAAAGTTCAAGATAGCTTGAAAATCTGTAAAGAATAGCCTCATGATCAAAATTTTTATGTATTTAAAGTCATAGAATGCATGATTTGTCAAGAATTTCTGTAGTTTATTAACATTCAATGAGTATTTATTGAGCATCTACACTGGACAGTCATGCAAAAATCATTTCTGTTAACTGAGAAAGGATCATAAACTTCAAGGTCCATTCGATGGGGTTCCCATCGTGGTGCAATAGAAACGTATCCAGCTAGGAACGATGAGGTTGTGGGTTCGATCCCTGGCCTCACTCAGTGGATTAAGGATCATTGCTGTGAGCTGTGGTGTATAGATCACAGACTCAGCTTGGACCTGGCGTTGCTGTGGCTGTGGTGTAGGCCAGCAGCTGTAGCTTTAATTTGACCCCTGGACTGGGAACCTCCATGTGCTGCAGGTGTGGCCCTAAAAAGCAAAAAAAAAAAAAAAGCAAAACAAAACCTTCAAAGTCCATTTGAGGTTAAAGTACAGGCCACAAACTATAACTCGGAGTTCTTCTAGGATATAAATGTTGCTGGTGTGGCAGATCAGAGTGGGCCTTCTCAGCAGGGAGGGTGGAAAGACATGCATCTGTGACTCCCAGGAACATAGCCTCAAGACTGAACAACAGCAATGGATGAGACTGGTGTAGATTCATGAGTCAAATAACTCATTTTAAGGGGTGGGTTTAAGGCTATACCTATGAAATCAAAGTCTCTAGGTAGTTTTCTAGGAAAATCTATACTTGGAGGGAAATTAATCTATTACTTATTAGTGTGAAGACCATAAGTAGAAGATCAGTATGTGTATGCATATGCACCCACACATACACACGTATTTGAAACTTGCTTCGTGTCAACTAGTTTGTTGTATGCTCTAAACCAAGGATCAACAATTTGTTTTTTAAATAGAAACTGTTTTAGTCTTTGCAGACAGACCAAAAGGCAAAACTGAGAATACTACCTCTGTAACAAGAGAGAAAAACAATTTTCTCAAATTTTTATTGACAAAATTGCAAATAATTATTTATTTATTTATTTATTTATTTATTTTTGTCTTTTTGTTGTTGTTGTTGTTGCTATTTCTTGGGCCACTCCCGCGGCATATGGAGATTCCCAGGCTAGGGGTCCAATCGGAGCTGTAGCCACCGGCCTACGCCAGAGCCACAGGGGATCCGAGCCGCATCTGCAACCTACACCACAGCTCACGGCAACGCCGGATCCTTAACCCACTGAGCAAGGGCAGGGACCGAACCCGCAACCTCATGTATCCTAGTCGGATTCGTTAACCACTGCGCCACGACAGGAACTCCGAAATAATAATTTAGTATAACTTTTTGTAATATGGTAATAAGAAGTATGGGATTCATTTGGGGGAGGGAAGATAACATTTCACTTAATTGGAGTCCAGAGTTTTCCCTATCATCAAATTTATTTTATTTTATTTTTAAATTTATTGAAGTATAGTTGATTTACAATGTTGTGGGTTGATTTTAAATGTTCATCTATAAAAACTCTGCTTAGTTCACAGACCATGCAAAAATAGGTGGTGCAGGGAGTTCCCATTGTGGCTCAGCCAGTAACAAACCTGACTAGTATTCATGAAGATGCAGTTTCAATCCCTGACCTTGCTCAGTGGGTTAAGGATGTGGCATTGCTGTGAGCTGCAGTGTAGGTTGCAGATTTGGCTCAGTTCACTGGTTGCAGTGTCAGATGTAGACTGGCAGCTACAGCTTGGATTCCACCCCTAGCCTGGGAACTTCCATATGCTGCTGGTGCAACCCCAAAAAGCAACAAGACAAAAACAAAAAACAGGCACTGTGCTGGCAGTCTGTTGTTTGCCGGCCAGTGCTTCTTAAACTATCTGTGATGAAGAGTCAATTTTATTTCCTAAACCATTATGGGTCAATTTTTTTGCAAAATACGGTTATGTTCTCGGGTATCATTACAAGTCAGATTGCTATCAAAGTTTCTAAATGCTTCTTGCTTATCTTGAACTGGTAGTAAATACAGTTTGCAAACCAGCATGATTCAATGGATGACACTGGGTAGTACTTCCCTAAGGATTTGAGAGATAGAAAATCACTGCAAATTCTTTACTTTCCATAATATGTGTAGTAAAAACCATTGTTTAGGAGTTCCCTGGTGACCAATGGTTAAAGATTCAGTGTTGTCATTACTGTGGCTCAGGTTCAATCCCTGGCCCAGAAACTTTTGCATGCCACAGGTACAGCCAAGAAAACAAAACAAAACAAAACAAAACTCATATTTAGTCAAATGGTTTTGTTCCCTTTTTAGCCATTGATTTATATATTAAGAGACAAAGCAGAAAACTGTAAATGGCTCTACAAAGAGTTATTGTAATTTTTTAAACTTTAAAATTATCTCAGGTATAGATGATTGCTGCCAAGTATTTGCCTTTTTTGCTATTGCATTCTTAGAAGTGATGATGGTATAGCATTGTGGCTAAGAGTTCAAGTTCTGGATCCAGACTCAGATTCCTGAATGTCTCACTGTAGGAAAGCTACTTCATCTCTGAACCTCATAATAAGGAAAGTAGTAACTTTTTCGTGCTCATGTGAGGACTAAATGAAATGATCCAAGTAGGGAGCTAAGAAAAGTGCCTTCATAATAAGTGGTAACAAATGTTTTAATTTAAATTCAAGGTCCGGTAATACAAAGTAAAATTAACTTAGATATTTTCCCATGCTAGTAATAGATCTAGATGAATGTTTAAATAATACTTGCAGATGAGGAGTTCCTTTTGTGGCTTAGCAGGTTAAGAACCCAACTAGTATCCATGAGGATGTGGGTTCAATCCCTGGCCTTGATCAGTGGGTTGAGGATCTGGCATTGCTGTGAGCTGTGGCAGAGGTCGCAGACATGGCTCAGATCCCATGTTGCTGTGGCTGTGACATAGGCTGGCAGCTGCAGCGCCACTTCAACCCCTGACCTGGGAACCTACATATGCAGTCAGTTCAGCCCCTAAAAAGCAAAAACAAACAAACAAACAAATAGCAGATGAACTCTTTTGGACAATCCCAGGGGACATTTTATATAAACACATCATAATTTATGAATGTTCCCTTAAGTTGAGTTACTTCTCTCTCTGATTCATTTTATGTTCATTCTCTCTTTCCATTATATTCTAGATTGAATCAGCAGAAGTATCTGGAAACAGCGTGGTGTGCAGCTTTCTTCAGTATATGGAAAAGTCAAAACCTTGGCAGAAAGCTTGGTGTGTGATCCCCAAACAAGACCCTCTTGTACTGTACATGTACGGTGCCCCCCAGGTATCTAAATGGCTTTTTTCTGAAGGGTCAAAGGGAGGCCAGTGGACACTGAACTTAAAATCCTTCCATTGCTTCTCTACAGAATAAGAGAATCCACAATGTCACTGTGTTTCGTTACAATTGAAAAATAAGTAACTAAAATTCAAGTTTATTTAGACTGATTCCTTCTAAAGCCAATAATTTCTTCACACTGTGGATCATTTGCCCCTTCTCTCATTGCTATTCAGTGGGTTTGAGAAAATGTGAGTTGAATTAGGAAAGGCCATGGGGAGAAAAGATTGAATCAGAGGGAGAGGCAAGAAGGAGCAGGAGCCTTCCCTTTTTAAAAAAAAATTTATTTTATTATAGTATGGTTGACTTACAGTGTTGTATTAGTTTCAGGTATACAACAAAGGAATTCAGTTATACATATGGATGCATCGATATGGGTATATATGGATATATATAAATATATCCATCTTTTTCCCCATATAAGTTATTGTAAACTATTGAGTAGGTTTTCCTGTGCTATGCAGTAGGTTCTTGTTAATAATGTTTTATACAGTAGGGTGCATATGTTATTCCCACCCTCTCCATTCTTCCCTACCCCCAACAGTTTCACCTATGGCACCCAAAGCTTGGTCTTGAAATCTGAGTTTGTTTCTGTATTTTAAATAAGTTCTTTAAGGGTCCCTTTTTAATGATAGGAAATATTAGCAAGCCTTTTTTTTTCTCCCCTGAATGGAGGGATACCTGGAAAAAGTGAGGGGCGGGGAATGTGAGAGGAAAGTGAATTTAAATCAGTCTCGGACTAACATTTATCCAATAACAATTTTTTTGAGATCTTGTGTGAATGGATCCGAGAGAAATCTATGGGAACAGCAGAGATGTACCAGGCATCCTGGCCTGTGTTGTGCTTAAAAAACCAGCAACACAACCAATTATGTACTCATCTAGAAACAGATAAAAAATTTAACGTGCCTGTTGTCTTTTAACCTATATCTACATTAAGGGCTAGTCAAACTTACTGTTAGAAACAGACTGAAAATGCCAAGGTATATGTATTTTTCTTTTTCATGGTTTTTCTTACATTCTATTCCTATCCCTAAGTAAATTGATGCATGAATGAATGAAACACCAAATAGAACTGCCTTTGGTAATGAAATCATTAACATTTGCTGGTTTTTACAAATGTTAATGATTTAAATTAAGATGACTATTATTTTCTTCCCTTTTTCACTGAATGAAGAGCTGGATGGGTCCCTCGCAGAGAAAGAGGTGTGGGGTCAGTGAGTTCAAGCCAGTTTAGGTGTTAGTGCCCATTCATTAATGCAGTCAGGTGACATTACTAGTGGCCTTATGCACAGGACTGTGCTAAGCCCTGGATCTCCCTCTCTCTCCATGGAAGTCTCTGTGGAACGGTGGTAGAAAGGAAGGTTTAGTGGGAGCCAGATCACATCTCACCATTTTTTTCTTTCTGTACCATGTTTTTCCCTTAGGATGTCAGGGCCCAGGCCACCATTCCACTCCTGGGCTATGTTGTGGATGACATGCCAAGGAGTGCAGACCTGCCACATAGTTTCAAACTGACCCAGTCCAAGTCTGTACACAGCTTTGCTGCAGACAGTGAGGAACTGAAACAGAAGTGGCTGAAGATCATCCTTTTAGCTGTCACAGGTGAGACACCAGATGGTTTTAGCAAGCATCTGGACACTTTGGACGGTCATCCTGAATCTAAAAGAAAATCAGAATGCTGAGCTCCAGGACCAACTGTAGTGTGTGTGTGGTGGGGGAGGGGGGTCTTAAGATTTACAGCCCAAGACATTCCCAGCTCTCCTTATTCATCTCTTAGCACTTTATGTTGAAAAATACAGGTTCATAAATGCATCTTTGGGGGACTATTTTCCTATGTTTATGTAGTCTTAAGTGAAATTAACATGCAGAGCCATTCTACTCATAAAGGTTTGAAATAATGTGAAAAATGAAGCATTTTTAAATGAGCTTTTCTTTGAATATGTACTTGTGTCTTGAAAAAAAAGTGGTATCAATTAATGCTGTCACTTCAGGTTAGAAAAGGCCACTTTCGTTTAAGAAATCCTTTAATGTCTTCACTTTCACGAGTAGGATTTGTAATGGTTTGAAAGATATACCTCCATGTTGCCAAAATAGATCCACGGTTAAAAAAAAAAATACAGGGACAGTTTAGGCTATTGTATTAACTTATTTAATTTAGTTTGTAAAACTCAAGCTGCATAAATGATGTATGTTCTTTTAAAACAAAAGAAAAAGGAAAAATCGTTGGTGTTCAGACTTTCAACTTACTAAGAAAAGATAATACTTGTTTTTGTAGAATACTTCTAAGAATAAAATACCTTAAGTATATAGCAATTATGTATATATAGTATTGAATATAAATATATATATACACTATACATCTTTTTTCTTCAGCTTTAGGTTCATATTTGTCTCTAATTTATTTTTTAAATATACAGCATGTTTTATCTTGGAATTGAGCAGTGTTCTAAACTTAAGAAATGTTTTTGGTGATTTAGGTTTAACGGATTGACATCTAAGGGTATTGATATTTTTATAATAAGAAAAAGCTGTAATTTATGTGGCATGGGTTATATCAGTGAATTCCAACAATATTTTTAAAGTACTATTTTTCTTTGTTCTGTGCCTATTAAAACAGTGCCTCTCTTTGAAGGTGCTAATAATACCTACTTAAATATAAGATGAGGGTTTAATTAATGCTTCAGTCTTGATTATTGTGAGATAAAGTCCATTTTGGTCACTGGGATGGTCAAAGTCATATAGGTTGCTTTACCTTTTATAATCCTCTAATTGTTGCAGCATGTAAAACCTACCTGACCTTACACAGAACTGGGGTATATGGAAACTGCATTTATTGTGATGTGTTTCTTTTCCATAATAAGACTGTTGTGGTTAAATGAGGACTATCTATAATTAACACTTGATAACGGTGTGGGTCTATCCCTTTGACAGGTATGAAACAAAATTCACATGTGAGAACCTATGTTTGAGGGAGTGGATAGGTAATTAAGAGAAGTTTTAATCCACCTTACTCTTTAATCCACCTCACTAAAGAAGAGTGGGAAAAATACAGTATAGAAAAGCAATATTTTAATGACAAGTTTGGGGGAGATACAGGATGATTGATGAGAATTTGAGCATTTTTTTCCCCCTTTTATCCTCTGGGGAATTTTGTTTGTTTGTTTGTTTTTTGTCTTTTTTTTTTTTTTTTTTTGCTGCGTCTTTGGGCCGCTCCTGCAGCATATGGAGGTTCCCAGGCTAGGGGTTGAATCGGAGCTGTAGCCACTGGCCTACGCCAGAGCCACAGCAACGTGGGATCCTAGCTGCGTCTGCAACCTACACCACAGCTCACGGCAACGCCAGATCCTTAACCCACTGAGCAAGGGCAGGGACCGAACCTGCAACGTCATGGTTCCTAGTCGGATTCGTTAGCCACTGTGCCACGACGGGAACTCCTATCCTCTGGGGAATTTTAATAGACAAAATATTGATTCCTTGTCACAAAGGCTACTCTTTATTATATTTTATGATTAAAATCTCACATTAAGTTGGCCATTTAAGTTAACCCTTTTCTCAAAATTAGACCTATCTCTCTCTCTCTTTTTTTTTTTTAATTTACACTGTTATGTTCCAAATGTCACTTTTTAATGCATCTGTCTGCTAGAAATCCACAAGAATGACCCCAGCATCCTCAGCCTTTGGGGATTACACCTTAAATGTAGATTGGATTTGCTCAGAATTTGAAATTGCCACATATTTATTCAGGCTCTGTTTTTTAAGAATATTTAAAGTATTTCCTCCCCTCCCTCTACCCACCAATACTCCAAAGGAGCAGAGAAACTAATTATAGCATTTGTGATTAGGTTGCCGCCTTTTGTAAGAGGAATACCAGCCATGATCATCAACTTTAAAGCAAATATTTAGAGCTGAAAAGAGATAGAGTTAGCTTCTTGGGCCCTCTTAAATTAAGGACAAACTAAAAAATAATTTTACATTGCTTCTCCTTTCTAGTTGCCAACTGTGTGTGTGTGTGTTCAGGGGTGATTATTAAGGTTAAACTATGGCTGAAGTTGATGCTTTGGTTTTCTTGATCTCAAGAAAAGAGAAGCACTAAAAATGTAGAATGATTATCAGGAGAAGGTGTAAATGTATATAGAACAATGGCAAGGCCAATTAGGAATTTACAAGCCAGATTACTTTTGAAAACTATTTTGAACAGCAAGAAGACTATACTTTCCTACCAGCAAGTTCTTCTCCTGGAAGTAACATGGACACATTCATGCTTTGGCTCAATAAATATCAAATGTTATTTAATTTAGATTATTGAAAGAATACTCATGTAAAGAGAATTATTTATTATCACGCTCTTAAACTTATTTTTAGAAATACTAGTTTTAGAAGAGAACTGCTTCTCCAGTCACCACCTTCACATTCCACATGATCTTTGGCCAAGCACAAAGAGAAGCAATGAAGCAGCCTCACCTGTTTCTTATTAAAGGATCACTAATGCTTTTACCTGGAGAAGGGCAAAGGAATACTCTTAACCATTTAGAAACACTCAACCAAAAGATGTCATAGTGTGATTGATTGGTTACAAGAATAATCTGTCTTTTGCTTTCTGAGACACCTGAGCAGTCATGGCAAATTGAACCTAGAAAAACAATTGGTTGCTTTATTACTAAAACCAACATTCCTTATGAGTCTTATTCTTTATTTTCTCTAATTTGGTGCGTTCCAAGTCATCTTTTCTTTAAAAGAATTGCCCTTCCTCCAAACTTAGAAAAAATACTTCTGTGATAAAAACTGCTATTTCTTATAAAACATTCCAGTTTTTTAAACATAAATTTAGCTTTATTGAAAGTCTACCCTTTGGTATATTAAATATGAAATGTAGTGCAGACTTATCTCCAGGTTTTAAGTGGGACCCAATAATGAAAAATGCCACCAGCCACTTTTGTGATAATGGCATCTATAATGCCATCATGTATGCAAGCAATAAAACTCTTCAGGGTACATTTTTATACTGAAATTTTAATGTGAACATTCCTAGCCACAAGGATATAGAGAACTAACTTCTAGAAGGGATATTATAATTCACATTGCTCAGTATAGGGAAGAGAAGGTGTGTGTGGCGGGGGTGGGGGGGTGGGGACAATGTTATTCCTTGGATTCAAGTAACTATCAAAAGCCTTTTTATTTTTGTAAAGGGTATGAATGGTAAAAACCATGAAAGCACATCTGCACTACTTTATCAAGTTATATTTCATTTTCCATGAAGTTTAGTGTAGGTTGGTATGCTTTTCTTCAGTGGGTAACCTACCCCAATGTAAAAAAAAAATGCCCAATTAAAAAAAATTACCCAACTGTTTTCTTTGTGGAAACAGGGTGTTTTTTCCCTTCAAATGTGAGATCTCATTTCTGGTTATACTCAAACCCTTAAGTTCTAATTCTGAGCATACTGTGTGTGATAAGTATAATGATGATCTTTCTGGACTGCATATATCCTGAGGAAAAGGCACCAACAGGAGCAAATTAAAAGTAAACTTCTAGGGAACAAAGGTCTTTCCCCACCCCGACTCCCAGGGATCCTTGCTATAATGCAGACTAGACGATTAATTAAAACTTTTTATGTCATATAATGTTCCTCTTAGCAGGTCTAAGATTAAGCACATGGTATTTATAAGCTAAAATTCATTCAAAAGGCAAGAATATCAATGGTTTCATTCTTAAATTTTATATTCTTCAAGAATGTATTGATGTAAAATCTGAGGCTAACCTGTTCTTAATTCTTAGGACTGTATTGGACATCTGTAGTGGATCATGTTGCTTTTTCATTCTCATCCAATTTTACTAGAATCAAATTGTTTTTTATTTTCATGTTACTATCTACTCCAGAGCCTCCAGATTTAGAAAATATGAGCATGATGTATAAAGACCACTAGATCTACTTCAAAACTTTCTGTGAATTTATGCATACATGTATATATGTAAAGACACTTGATTTCCAATTCTGTTTTTCCATAGGAATGAAATTTTTATAAAAATTATTCTTTTTACCTTAAATATTTTAACATAAATTATTTACATGAATTTTTAGTGTGAGTCATTCTTATATATGCCCCATAATCATGTTGTCATGAGAATATAACTTTGCTCTCTTTACTAATATGGTAGAGAGGAGTGAGATCAGGAACTGAAACAACCAAGAACGGACAGAGAGGTGGAGAGAAAGAGACGTTGGTCTCCAGATCAGAGCAATGTATGCTAAGATAAGTGAAAAGTATTTAAACTGCAGAGGGATATAAACTGTTAACATACAAATCTAAGTAATTGCACATTGATGGGATCCATTGCACCCACACCTTTCATCTTGGCCTCTAAATTATATCACTAGTATCTTATTACTTTTTTTTTTTCTTTGTCTCTTTTAAGGCCACTCCTGTGGCATATGGAAGTTCCCAGGCTAGGAGTGAAATCACTGGGGCTGTAGCTGCCAGCCTACACCATAGCCACAGCCACAGCAACACTGGATCTGAGCCACATCTGTGACCCACACCACAGCTCACAACCATGCCAGATCCTTGACCCACTGAGCGAGGGATTAAACCCACATCCTCATGGATACTAGTCAGGTTCATTATTGCTGAGGCATGACGGGAACTCTTTTTCTGTAGACTTAAAAAAAAAAAAATTCATTCTATTGGTCCCTTTCTACACTGTTTATTGATATAAAAAAAATCCCTCTAAGAATTTCCTGGTGACTTAGTGGGTTAAGGTTCCAGTGTTGTCACTGCTGTGGCATAGGTTCGATCCTTGGCCCAGTATCTTCTGCATGCCACAACCAAAAGAAAAAGAAAAGAAAAAAAGAAAAATCCCTCTAAAGTAAATCATGGTCTTTTACTTGCTGGACTGAACACTTGGCAGAATACAATGTTTTTTCTGTCTTTTGAGAAGAAATAGCACATGGCGTCTACAAAATAGGTTTTAACCCATTAGGGGTCATTGAGAGTTACATGATGTTCACCCCTTCCTAAACTTCATTATAGATTGAATTAGTGAGATTAGGTAGATTTAGTGAGAAATTAAATCAAGAAATATCATTGTAGCATATTTTAATAAGTGAATACCAAATACATAGAGTGATATATATAGGTTTGGGATGAGACATAATAGTCTATGGGGACCATTATGGTAACAGAATTGCATTATATATTATACATTATATGGATGTTGGACTGTATCACTTGAGACTGGGGGGGAGGTCTCCCTTCATTAGCAATCATGTCTGTATATAAAACTTTGGGGTTGGTTGGTTGGTTTGTTTTACCGAACTAGCATTTCATTTTGTGAGTGACAATTGACTGCTATTTTGGAATAAGTGTTATCTGGGTTTTTGAATTGTTGATTGATCAGTTTGAAAAAAGTATGTTAGCAGAATTTTGGAGTTAATTCAAATGTGACAAAATGTACACAAAAAGTAATTTTTCTTTTCTAGCTATATGAATGTAAAATACTTGAAGATAGTGTATATATTGTGTAACATATGTATATTTGGTCATAAGAAGGTAGAGAATTGGAAACATTGTAAAATTAAGCACTTTAATTCCTATTAAATATTAAGCATTTGTATCTTGTAAATAAATACATCCTTAAATGAATTTTAAAGACTTAGATGTTATTTCAACCAGGATTATGTATGTTCAGTTCACAATGATTTGTCAGAAAAAAAGTTACTCCTAGGGTTCTGATTCAGAAAAAAAGTTACTCCTGAGAGTTCCCATTGTAGCTCAGTGGTAACAAACCCGACTAGTATCCATGAGGATTCTGGTTCGATCCCTGACCCCTGACCCCTGACCCCTGACCCCACTCTGTGGGTTAAGGATCCGGCATGGCGTGAGCTGTGGTGTAGTGAAAGGCACCATTCAGCTTGGCATTGCTGTGGCTGTGGTGTAGGCCAGTAGCTTTAGCTCTAATTTGACCTGGGAATGTCCATATGCTGCAGGTGTGGCCCTGAAAGAAAAGAGGAAGAAAAAAAAGGGGGGGCGGGGAAGAAGTAAGGGAGGGAGGGAAGAAGGAAGAGAGAAAGAGAGGGAGAAGGAGAGAAAGAAAGAGAGAGAGACAGATGCTCCCGAACCTCCCTCGCACTCCATCATCCCCTCAATACCGACCGCACCTCACTTCCCGCAAGCCCGCCTAAATAACTCCCTTCCCTCCATCCCATCCCCTCCCTCCTCCCTCCCTCCGCCCTCCCTCCATCCTCCCTCCCCTCCCTCCCTCCCGCAACTCCCTCCATCCACTCCCGCCCCTCCAGCCCGCCCGCAAAGAAGAAGAAAAGAAAGAAAGAAAGAGAAGGAAGGAAAGAAAAAGAAAGGAAGTTACTCCTAGGGTACCAATATTCCTTCCCACCTCCAATCCCACCTCCAGTCCCACCTAAACTTGTATGAATCTTTCAGGAATATTAAAGCCTGTGACAGAAGCCAGGATTCTCCCAGTTAGAAAGATGGGGGAACCCTTCTCTTGGTAACTCTAAGACTAGATCTCTTTCAGCTGGTTCAACGGGTGAAAGCACTGCTTCGTTCTCTTTGAAGTGACTGTTGAACTGCACAGTTATGGTATTTACCTACATTGCTCACTCTTATATAGTGAAACAGAAGTCAAAGGACCTGTGTTTGAGTCTTATTACCTCTTACGTGACCGTGGACAATTTACCTGAACCCCAATGACAAACTCATTTCAAGGCACCTGGTAACTGTAAACCATTATACAAATAGATTTCATGGAACACTTCACTTCATGGAACACTTCACTGCCTTTGATTTAAAAAATACAAGAGGAGTTCCCATTGTGACACAATGGAATCCGTGGCATCTGCAATGTCAGGGAGCAGGTTCAATCCCCAGCCTGGTACAGTGGGTTGAAGGGTCCAATGTTGGTGCATCTATGGCATAGGTCCCAACTGCAGCTCAGATTTGCCACAAGGTGGCCAAAAAATAAATTTTAAAAATAAAATTGGAGTTCCTGTCATTGCTCAGTGGAAACAAATCCAATTAGGGACCATGAGGTTGGGGGTTTGATCCCTGGTCTCGCTCAAGGATCTGGCGTTGCTGTGAGCTTTGGTGTAGGTCACAGATGCAGCTCAGATCCTGCGTGGCTGTGGCTGTGGTGTAGGCTGGCAGCTGTAGCTCCAGTTTGCCCCCTATCCTGGGAACCTCCATATGCCGCAGGCGCGGCCCTAAAAAGCAATAAAATTAAAATGTATAAAAAATTTTACATAAAAATAAAAGGTACCTCCAAAAGAATTCTCAGTGACTTTCAGTATTATTTTATAAATAAAACATTTCCAGAGATAATCCCTTCTAGAGGTTTATTACCTTTTCAGACCTTAGAGAACTAATTAATTTATTGATATTTACAAGCAGTTGGCATCACCTGAAGAACTGCTTGATAGAAATGCTGCCCTTGGCCCATGGATATGACTTGTTTGGGTCCATCTTACACCAAAGTGGAAATATGGTAGAGAGAGCCAGTGTGGCCCAATTCAGGGCTTCTTGAATTTTAATGTACACAGGAATCACCTGACGATCTCAGTCAACTACAGATTGTGATTTAGCAAGGTCAGTGCTAGTGCAATTCTTGTTAACAGTGTTCTCAGGTGATGCTAATACTCCGTAAACCGTTCTTGGAGTGGCAAGCTTGTAGTGGAAAGGATTTTGTTGTAGACAGCTGGCTAGAAATCCCTGGCTCTGTCACTTACTGTTTGTCACTTTAGGCACAAACTCTTACTTAAAACTCTTACTTGAAAAGTTACTTATGTGAAACAATATTATATTACTTGGTCCATATGAGACAGTCAATAATTGTTAATATTTTAAATAAAGTCACTTAGTTAACACAGAAGTTTGTGTCCCTGACTATACATTAGAATCACCTAGGGAGGAGTTAAACCAAGTCATTCTCTGGCCTCGCCCTCAGAAATTCTATGTGTGATGGTTGGGCTGTGGGGATTGGTGTTTTCCAAAATTCCTCAGGTGATTTTGCTGGGAAACCTCATTTGAGACACACCAATTGCACATTTTCTCAGTCAGTGCCTGGTCCCATGTTAAGCCTTCTCTACACACATTTTCCCACATAAGCCTCCCAGTAGCACTTTTAAAATTTTCATATGAGGAAGCAGGTTTGGAGAGGTTAGTAATTGTCCCTTAGCTTATGACGTCCCTTATTCGCTTACCTGATTTAGATGTCAATCATTGGAGTTCCTTAACTGGCCTCGCAATTAAGGATTTGGTGGTGGTGCTGCTGTGGCTTGGGTCACTGCTTTGGCTCTGGTTCAGTCCCTGGCCTGGGAACTTCCACATGCTGTGAGTGCAGTGTCGTCCCCACCCCCCCAAATCAAAACACTAAATGTTCACTCACTATAACTCCCTTGCATTCAATTCACCCAACTTCCGTGTCTTGATTGTTTGGCAAAACCATAACCTGGTTTACTCAACTCTGTCTTCTTTATCCCTATAGCCATGCAGCTAAACAGAATGAACACAACACTGATTGGTCTTTTTTTTTTTTTTTTTGTCTGCACCCATGGCATATGGAAGTGGGCAAAGAATCAACCTGGGAGTTCTCGTCGTGGCGCAGTGGTTAACAAATCCGACTAGGAACCATGAGGTTGCGGCTTTGATCCCTGCCCTTGTTCAGTGGGTTAACGATCCGGCGTTGCCGTGAGCTGTGGTGTAGGTTGCAGACGTGGCTCGGATCCCACGTTGCTGTGGCTCTGGCGTAGGCCGGGGGCTGCGGCTCCAATTCGACCCCTAGCCTGGGAACCTCCATATGCCACGGGAGTGGCCCAAGAAATAGCAAAAAGACAAAAAAAAAAAATCAACCTGATTAACAGCTGTGACCTACACCAGACCTACATCGGTGCCAATGCCAGATCCTTAACCTACTGCACCATGGAGGGAACTCCTCATTTAAAAAAAACTTTTTTTTATTTTGATGAAGTCCAATTTATTATTTTTTGTAGTTTATGGTTTTTGTATGTGTGTTCTCCCTAGGGAACTTTTGCCATTCAGATGCCATCAGGAAAATTCTCATACTTTGAATAACATCTCTTCATTTTTTTTTTTTTTTTCTGGCCATGCCCACAGCATGTATAAGTTCCTGGGCCAGATACCAAAGCCATACCACAGCAGTGGCAATACTGAATCCTTAACCTGCTGAGCCATCAGGGAACTCCTGATTGGTCTCATTTTATTTTTAAAATGTATTTATTTATTTATTTATTTTGTCTTTTTAGGGCCACACCTGCAGCATATGGAGGTTCCCAGGCTAGGGATCAAATCAGAGCTATAGCCACTGGCCTATGCCACAGCCGCAGCAACACAGGATCCGAGCCGCGTCTGCGACCTACACCACAGCTCACGGCAATGCCAGATCCTTAACCCACTGAGCAAGGCCAGGGATCGAATCCTCGACCTCATGGTTCTTAGTTGGATTCGTTAACCACTGCACCACGACGGGAACTCCCTGGTCTCATTCTAAATTCATTACCAGATTACCATTTCAAACCTTTCTCTTCAAACCTCCAAGACCTTCTCCCTCGTCCTCCACCCAGCTGATGACCTTCTTTCCTACTTTACTCAGAAAATTAATTGGCAGGGGACTTACACAGTCTCCCACAACCATGACTAGCCATCTACCACCACATGTTCCACATAGTCTATCTTCCTGCCCATCCATGTTCCTACTTAAATCTGGTCTCTAATTCTGTGTCACATCCCACCGCCATTCACCTCAAGGATGCTGCTCCAGCCATTATCCTTTCTTCATACAGTGTCAGTTTTCACTCTCTGCTGGATCTTTCTATCAGAAAGCCCATCTGCTATAATTTTTCCCAACCTAAATAAACCTCTTCACTCCACTTCCTCAGCTAGCAGGTAGCACCCATTTCCATCTTCCTTTCAGAGCAATAGATGAGTTTTCTATACTTGTCTCTGATTCCTCTCTCACCATTCTTTCCAGAATGTACTCTAATCAGGCTGATCTTTCCCCATAAAACCTGCTCTATCCATAATATTCTCCATCTTTAGTTAAATGCAACTCTGGTTTTCAAGTTGCTTAGGCCAAAAACTTTCTTCTTGACTCCTCTCTCAGACTAAATAGCCAGTACATCAGGAATTTGTATTAACTAACCTTCAGAGTGAATTTAGCATCCAATTCTCTTTCATCCATTCCATTGCTAAGCTACCATTCTGGCCCAAACAGGCATCATCTCTTGCTACGTTATTGCAACAGCTTTCTAATTCTCAAGTCTTTGAGCCCTCCTTCACCCACTCCATTGTCAAATGTGCAACCAGGGGTGTCTGTTAAAACACAAAACATATTATGTTACTTCTCTGTTCCAAACCCTCCAGGGGCTTTCATTTCACTCAATAAAACCCAAAGTCTTTTGGCCTCACCTGTTTCCATGTCTTCTCCCCTATACCATACATTTTGCAATTCCTTAAAAGAAAAAAATATACTTCATCCTTTAACACAGTGACCGTTCCTTCCTGCAGTTCTCCTTCCCCAGAGGTCTACATGAACAACACCTTTACCAGTTCTGCTCAAATCTCACCACCACAACTTCATCTCATCATGAGATTTTTTTTTTTTTGTCTTTTTGCTATTTCTTTGGGCCGCTCCCGCGGCATATGGAGGTTCCCAGGCTAGGGGTCAATCAGAGTTGTAGCTGCCAGCCTACGCTGGAGCCACAGCAACGCGGGATCCGAGCCGCGTGCCGGATCGTTAACCCACTGAGCAAGGGCAGGAATCGAACCCACAACCTCATGGTTCCTAGTCGGATTCGTTAACCACTGCGCCACGACGGGAACTCCGAGATTTTTTTTTTAAATTGTCTCCACTACCAACATAGCACTTCTATTCCTCCTTAATTTGATTTGGTTTTCCCTTTAGCACTTAGAATCTTGTAACAAACTAAATGAGCCGTTACTTTTTACAGTCTGTGCCTACTAGAACATAAGTTCCATAAAGGTAAGGATTTTTATCAGTTTTGATCATTGACGTCCCCAACCCCCTGGAGAGTGCTTAGCACATTGTAGGCACTCAATAAATGACTACTGGGAGTTCCCGTTGTGGCTCAGTGGTTAACGAATCCGACTAGGAACCATGAGGTTTTGGGTTCGATCCCTTGCCTTGCTCAGTGGGTTAAGGATCCGGTGTTGCCGTGAGTTGTGGTGTAGGTTGCAGAGGCGGCTCGGATCCCGAGTTGCTGTGGCTGTGGTATAGGCTGGCGGCTACAGTTCGGATTGGACCCCTAACCTGGGAACCTCCATAGGCCGTGGGAGTGGCCCTAGAAAAGGAAAAAAAAAAAGACAGAAAATAAAATAATAAAATAAATAAATAAATAAATACTGACTGGATATACAATCTGAGTGATATAAAATAACAAATGAACAGAACTCTTCTTCCAAAGTCTCAAATTGGTATGGGTACAGACCTTTGGAATAGAGACTGAGAGGAAAAGAAATGGACATTTTCTGTAACTAAATTATTTTAATAACAAAGGCAGATTCCTGATTAGGTGTTTAAAACATAGTCAGGAAATAAAATGATGGGGAGTTCCTGTTATAGCTCAGCGAGCTACAAACCTGACTAGTATCCATGAGGATGCAGGTTTGATCCTTGGCCTTGCTCGGTGGGTCTTAACCCACTTGTGTTGTCATAAGCTGTGGTGTAGGTCAAAGATGCTGTTTGGATCCCGCATTGCTGAGGCTGTGGCCAGCAGCTGCAGCTCTGATTCAACCCCTGCCTGGAAGCTTCCATGTGCCACAGGTGTGGGCCTAAAAAGCAAGATAGGTAGATAGATAGATAGATAGATAGATAGATAGATAGATAGATAGATAGATAGATAGATAGATAGAGAGACAGACAGACAGACAGACAGACAGACAGAGATGAAAATCTTAGTCCACCTTTGCAGGATGGATTCTGGGTTTAAAAAAAAAAACCAATCCCAACCCACTCTTACCACCACAGTACCTGGTCTGTGAGGAAATTAGAGGCAGCTGGTCACAGTTCCAGAAGGAGCTGGAGGTGGTGAAATACACACATCCTGAGGAGGTGTGGCTGGCAGAATTGACCTGCCACTGGGTTCGGATAATGAGAGCCTAATCTGGAGTCCCTCTTTCACAAAGGAAATGATTCATGTGTTGTTTTGATCTTGTATTTAAGTAAAAACAAAGCCAGTTTGCTTTGTCTCAGTAAAGGAAACTGCTTTTATACAGTAAGATTGGAAGAGTACATTATGATATTTTCACAAGAAACAATATGTTCAGATTGCTTAAATATATGGTGATCGTACACTGAGCAAAGGTAATAATTGTGAAAAAATTAAAAATATTGTTTCTATGTAGAATCATGTCCAAAGGTGGAAGAAACATACCTAATCCTAAAGATCATCTTGTAGTTTTTGAATATCTTTTCCATTGTGTCTGTGTGTGTGCGCGCCCACTTGGGGAGTGGAGAGTAAGCGGGCACAGAATGTAGGGAGAATGAAGAAAACGGTTCATTCAAAGATTTGGGTGTTTTTTGTTTTTTTTCTGTTGTTATTGGCCATGCCCGCAGCATGTGAAATTTCCCAGGCCAGGGATCCAACCCATGCCACAGCAGCGACAATGCCAGATCCTTACCTGCTAGGCTACCAGAGAACTCACAGGATTACAATTTTAAATATAGGGGAAGGAACCCTCAATAAAGGAAAATTTCTTGCTAAAAGGGTCTCTTTTTTTTTTTGTCTTTTTGCCATTTCTTGGGCCACTCCCACAGCATATGGAGGTTCCCAGGTTAGGGGTCCAATCAGAGCTGTAGCCGCCAGCCTATGCCAGAACCACAGCAATGCGGGATCCGAGTTGCGTCTGCAATCTACACCACAGCTCACGGCAACACCAGATCCTTAACCCACGGAGCAAGGCCAGGGATCAAACCCTCAACCTCATGGTTCCTAGTCGGATTCATTAACCACTGAGCCACAAGGGGAACTCCTAAAAGAGTCTTGATGCTTTTCTGTGTGTATCTTTTGTGTGTGTGTGTGTGTGTGTGTGTGTGTGTGTGTGTGTCTTTTTTGTTGAGCTTTGACTTTTGAGCCATTCACACACACAATAAAATTTTTAAATGCTAAAAAAAACCCCTGAAATGGAATATAAATACAAATGAACAAATCACATGTCAAGTAATAATAAATGAATAACTCTTTAAACTTGTGAACTACTGCATACTCTTTAACACGGTGTCAACTATGCTAAAGGCAAATAGAAGTATAAAGAAATACTGAATTCTTGGAGTTCCCTGGTGGTTCAGAAGTTAAGGAACTGGCATTGTCACTGTCCCAATGTGGGTTGCTGCTATGGCATGGGTTTGATCCCTGGCCCCAGAACTTCCACATGCTGTGGGCATGACCAAAAAGGGAAATACTGAATTCTAGGTCATGGATTTGTTTTACCCAGTGGTATGACTTAGCATTTCTAACACTTTTATTGAGCTCTAGGACTGAGCAAATAAGCAACACATTGAGTATAAAGGAAGCCAAATTTGGAAAAGGGGGACTGTGATAATGAATTCTGTGTCAGTAGACTGGAATTACAGGTATCATTATGAACACAAGATTTTATAAAGTTAGCTAGATAACTGGGTAGAGATAGTTATAATGCATAAGATATATAGGTGTGTGTGTATGTATACACACGCATATATTTCCCAGCAGTCTGCCATGAGGGTCTAGAAGCAATAACACCCCAGTAGCAATGAGCATACCTATGTTGATTTCTAAATACCATTTCCACTGAAAGGAACCAGAGCTCCTTGAAAAATGAGCTGATTCCCAAGCTAGAGCAGAGAAAATTCAACATAACCCTGGAATATCATTTTATGCCTGAATGTGAAAAACTACCCGGAGAATCATGGGGACATGTGAGGACAAACAGGAGTCAGCTTGAAGAGGCTCCTAATGGCAAAATCTGGGACAGTTGATCATTAAAAAAAAAAAAAAAAAGATAGTTATATGTTAATTGTATGGCAATGGTGAGTTCCCTGGTGGCCTAGTGTTTAGGATTCGGCACTTTCACTGCTGTGACCTGGGTTTGATCCTTAGTCTGAGAAGTAAGATACCACATGCCACAGCCTGAGAGGAAGAAAAGAAAGAAAGGAGGAAAGAAAGAAAGGAGGAAAGAAAGAAAGAAAGAAAGAAAGAAAGAAAGAAAGAAAGAAAGAAAGAAAGAAAGAAAGAAAGAAAGAAAGAAAGAAAGAAAAAGAAAATGTTAATGAAGTTGGTTGTCAATGAAGCTGGGGGGAATGATGGTAATGGGCTGAAATCTATTGAATAAAAATAAGAACATATGATTCAAACTGATAGGAATGAATGAGTGAAGAAAAAGGAAAAATTCTTCACTATAATAAAATGGAAACCAATACATGTAGAAGAATGTAGAAGAAATAACAAAGTTAAAAAATTAACATTTGACAATACATTGTAATACAGGTAATCAATAGACATAATTAATGAGTAAAAAATTCTTAAAGGTGAGTATGTCTACATAGTCTCAAAGCTGTACCCACAAAATTCTTTTTTTTTTTTTTCCTTTTTAGGGCCACACCTGCGGCATATGGAGGTTGCCAGGCTAAGGGGTCAAATCAGCTGCTGGCCAACACCACAGCCACAGCAACACAGGATCCAAGCCACGTCTTTGACCTACACCACAGCTCACGGCAACGCCAGATCCTTAATCCACTGTGTGAGGCCAGGGATCGAACCCGGAACATCATTGTTTCTAGTTGGATTCGTTTCCACTGTGCCACGATGGGAACTCCCCACAAAATTCCTATAAATTACAGGTTAATAATTGTAATATAAGTTACAAAAGGAAAAATAATAACTTTACAGTGGAAAAACTTGGTGGACAGCACCTTAACCAAAGTAAGTAGGGACCAAAGCAACTAAGTAAGTAAGTAGGAAGGTAGGTAAGTAAGGACCTTAACCAATAAGGACAAGCTGGTATCATGGGCCTCTTGATCTGAAACACTAAGGATAACCATTACTTCTGTGGTTATCCTGCCAAAAGTGTAGAATCTCAATCTAATCATGAGGAAATATCAGACAAACCCAAACTGAGAGATATTCTACAGAATACCTGGTCTATATTCTTCAAAAATAAACATATACACACAAATTTACAATAAATTATTTTGTAGGGCCACATCTGCAGCGTATGGAATTTCCCTAACTAGGGGTCAAATCAGAGCTGCAGCTGCAACCCACACCACATGTCACGGCAAAGCTGGATCATTAACCCACTGAATGAAGCCAGGGATTGAACACACATATCCTCATGGATACTAGTTAGGTTCGATACTAGTTAGGTTCGTAACCCACTGAGCCACAACGGGAACTCCCTTCAAAAATATTAAGGTAATGAAAAAGACAGACTGAGGAACTTCCCCAGAATAAAGAACTCAAGAGACATGCCAACTAAATGCAAAGTGTATACAGTCCTGTGTTGGACCTAGGCCAGAATATTTTTTTTTTCTATTTTAAAGGACATAATTGAGATAATTGGTAAGATGTTAATAGCATCTATAGATTAGATAATCACATTGTATCTTTTCATTTTCTTGTTTCAGCAATTACAATGTAGTTATGTAAGAGAATGTCATTGTTCTAGAAAATAAACAAGTATTTTTAGGTAAAGAGTCATCATATCTGCAATTTACTATTAAATGGTTCAGAGATGAAAGAAAGAGAAAATAACTAAGAATGAAGTAAAAGTTAATAGAGAAACTAGGTGAAGTGTAAAATAGATCTTTTGTAATGTATTTGTAACTTTTCTTATTTATTATGATATTTATTATGATTGATTTATTTAAGGAATCCAAGAAATGCTAATAGATTTTTGAGAAAGAAAAATTCTGTGAGAATAAAAGATAACAAGTTGAGAAGAACTCTGACTTTTCCAAGTTCCAGAGCTCCTTCATGTATTTGATGTTCTTATACAGAGACCAAGGGCCACGCAAGTGAATTTTTTTTTTTTTTTTTTGTCTTTTGTTGTTGTTGTTGTTGCTATTTCTTGGGCCGCTCCCGCGGCATATGGAGGTTCCCAGGCCAGGGGTTGAATCGGAGCTGTAGCCACCGGCCTACGCCAGAGCCACAGCAACGCGGGATCCAAGCCGCGTCTGCAACCTACACCACAGCTCACGGCAACGCCAGATCGTTAACCCACTGAGCAAGGGCAGGGACCGAACCCGCAACCTCATGGTTCCTAGTCAGATTCGTTAACCACTGCGCCATGACGGGAACTCCGCAAGTGAAATTTTTTAATGTATTTTCATTTATTTTAAAACCCCCAATTCCACAGAATTTCTTCTACTGTTTTCAAAAACAATAGGAAAAGTGCAACAGACAAGTTACATGTTTTGGGATTCAAGAAAGCAAAAGCAAGAAAACCATGAAACCCATATGAGATTAGAGCAAAAGATCAGACTTCAGGCAGCCAAAGCGAAGATAAATATCTGAAGTTTAAAAATAAAATAATGGGGAGTTCACTGATGGCTCAGAGGGTTAAGGATCTGGCATTGTCACTGCTGTGGCATGGGTTCGATTCCTAACCCAGGAAATTCCACATGCTGGAGGTGAGGCCAAAAAAAGAAAGAAAAACCACATGCACACACACAAAACCCCAAACAACCAAACAAAACATCAGTGGAATCCTAGGTGGTTTTTTCCTTAAACTTTCTTCTTTGCATTTTCCATTTTCCCTGAAGTCTAAAAATATGTTTAGAAGTTAAGAAGAAACATATCATTATTAAGGAACTGCTGGCCTCTACCTAAGAATGGGTAAGAATGCCATTGTCTGCTAGTAGTGGTGGCAGCAGGGCAGATCCAAACTTCCTCTGGGCTTCAGGGTGTTATCTAGAAGTTAAACTGGGTTCCACACAGAAGAGAGAATCCCCCACTTTGCATTACTATTTGTCACCTGAGCCGCAGTATAGGACACGCACTGCTTAGATCTTAGTATTCGACAGATTTCTTGGCCAACATAACAACCAGCACACAACAAAGAAAAATTCCTCCAGCTTCTGCCAATAATCTGCTCTTTATGAGCTCTGAAGGAGGCTAGAGATGAGGGCTGGATGGGATATACAGATTGCCAGATAAAGTAATAATTTGATGCCTCTTAAAATTAGTGCTAGAGTTCCCTCATGACTCAGATTAAGGGTCTGGCATTGTCACTGCTGTGGCACAGGTTTCATCCCTGGCCAGGGAACTTCTGAATGCTGTGGGTGTGGCAAAAAAAAAAAAAAAGGTCAAATAATAAAACCTCTGGGGGTAGCTGACCACCTCTTCTACTGCATCCTGGGTTCTTCAGTTTTGGCAAGAGATGTAAGTATGTACTACTTACATTCACAAAATAAAAAGATGGAAATCAGCTGGACCCAGCTTCACCAAAAAGTGGCTTAGAGGGATTTCCCCTGTGATGTAGGGGTTAAGGATCTGACATTGCCACAGCTGTGGCATAGGTTATAGCTGCAGGTTGGATTCTATCCCTGGCCTGAACTTCCATATGCCGCAGGTGCAAAATAATAATAATAATAATAATAATAATAATAATGGTTTAGCACAGTCTGTTTCTTGAGGAATTCTGGTAAATACAGTTATTTCCATATCACTATTTTCCACCATGACTGTACCCATTGATAATTTAGCATCTCCTACACAATGGCAGCATGGGCAGCTCCCCTGCTGGTCCACACCTTTACCCAGCTCTGCTGCGAAGAACAGTTGACAATGCAGCTGCCTTATGGTCCTCACAGTTGCCTTTGCCCCTTTGACTCTGTCCCTTTATTCTCCTTCCCTTAAAAGCACCAAAGTCCTCAGGTATGTGCACCTGAATCCAAAGGATAGACCTTCACAGCTCAGTCTTGATCCCCAAATTATAGGTATCTCTTTATAAAATAGGAGTCCACTGTTAATAGTTGGTGGTCTTATTACTGGCATTTAACATCATACTCTAAGCACTTCTCTATATTCAAAAGCAGTTTTTAGTAGTAATGGTCCACATTTGAGGCCTACTATGGGCTAGGTACTATTCTAGTATCTATATGCGAATTATTTCATTTAAATTTCACCACAATTAATTTAGAAAAACTACCATTTCCTGTTGTTCACTAGTTTATTCTACAATGCTTCCAAATACGGTTTATTTATATTTTTCTAGTTTCTCATTCTTTTTTTTTTGTCTTTTTGCCATTTCTTGGGCCGATCCCATGGCATATGGGAGGTTCCCAGGCTAGCGGTCTAATCGGAGCTGTAGCCGCCAGCCTACGCCAGAGCCATGGCAACGCCAGATCCGAGCCACGTCTGCAATGCCAGATCCAAGCCGAGTCTGTGACCTACACCACAGCTCATGGCCACCACGCTGGATCATTAACCCACTGAGCAAGGGCAGGGATCGAACCCGCAACCTCATGGTTCCTAGTCGGATTCATTAACCACTGCGCCACGACGGGAACTCCCTAGTTTCTCATTCTTTTGAGCCACAGCAGTGACAGTGCTGAGTCTTTAACCGCTAGGCCACCAGGGAAGTCCTCCTATTCTTTTTAAATCATTTTTGGTATCCTATATTTAATAGAAGTTACTTTTCCCTCTCAGTTTCTAGTTTAAAATTGTTTACATTAGTCTCTAAGAGGCTTAAAAATCTCTATCAACGATTTTATCTACTACTTAGGTTTTTTTCTTCGTTTCTTTTTTTAAATTTTTGTTATAGTTGACTTACAGTAGTCTGTCAATTTCTGCTGTACAGCAAAGTGACCCAGTTCTATATATAAATACATTCTTTTTCTCACATTATCCTCCAACATGTTCCATCTAAGTATCTAAGTGATTAGATATAGTTCTCTGCCATACAGCAGGATTTCATTGCTTGTGCACTCCAAATACAATAGTTTGCATTCTAACTCCAAAACCCCAGCCCGTCCCCTCCCTCCTCCTCCCCCTTGGCAACCACAAGTATGTTCTCCTTGTATGTCAATTTGTTTATTTTCTGTAGATAGGTTCATTTGTGCTGTATATTAGATTCCAGATATGTGATATATGGTATTTTTCTTTCTCTTTCTGACTTCACTTAGTGTGAGAGTCTCTAGTTCCATCCATGTTGCTGAAAATGACATTATTTTATTCTTTTTTTATAACTGAATAGTATTCCATTGTGTATATGTACCACATTTTCTTAATCCATTCATCTGTTGATGGACATTTAGATTGTTTCCATGTCTTGGCTATTGTGAATAGTACTGCAGTGAGCCATAGGGGTACATGTGTCTTTTTGAATGAAAGTTTTGTCCAGATATTATGCCCAGGAGTGTATTTAGTTTTCTGAGGTACCTCCATACTGTTTTCCATAGTAGTTGTACCAATTTACATTCCCACCAACAGTGTAGGAGGGTTCCCTTTTCTCTATACCCTCTCCAGTGTTTGTTACCAGTGTTTGTTATTTGTAGACTTACTAATGATGGCCCTTCTGACTGGTGTGAAGTGGTACCTCATTGTAGTTTTGAATTACGTTTCTCTAATAATTAGTGATGTTGAGCATTTTTTCATGTGACTGTTGGCCATCTGCATGTTTTTTTAGAGAAATGTCTGTTCAGGTCTTTTGCCCATTTTTCAGTTGGGTTGTATTTTTGTTTTTTGGCTGTTGAGTTGTATGAGTTATTTGTATATTTTGGAGATTAAGCCCTTGTTGATTGTATCATTTGCAACTATTTTCTCCATTCCGTAGGTTGTCTTTTTTTTTTTTTTTTTTTAGCTTTCCTTTGATGTGCAAATGCTTCTACGTTTGATTAGGTCCTAGTGGTTTATTTTTGCTCTTATTTCTATTGCTTCGGGAGACTGACCTAAGAAAACATTTGTACGTGAATGTTAGAGAATGTTTTGCCTATGTTCTCTTTTAGGAGTTTTATGGAGACTTGTTTTATGTTTAAGTCTTTAAGCCACTTTGAGTTTATTTTGTGCGTAGTGTGAGGGTGTTTATCATTCTCAGCATATAAGTCTTTCACCTCTTTGGTCAATTTTATTCCTAGGTATTTAATTTTTTTATTGATAAATATGTATTTATTACCATTTCAAACTTTGTATTCAGTTGATTCTGTTTCTCCTTTGTGCCTTTCTTTTTTTGGCTGGATGATTTCCTTTTATTTTATGCTTGTGTCCTCTTCTTTTTAGTTTTTGTGAATATATTGTTTGGTTTTGATTTGTGGTTGCCCTGTTTTTCAAGTATGTTAACCCTTTCCTTATATACTTGCTTTAGCCTGATAGTCATATAGGCTCAATCACATTCTAGAAAAAAGAGTCTAGACGTTCTTACTTTCCTTCCCCACATCTTACAATTTTGATGTCATTTTTTACCACCTTCATGGATATCCTTTTGCTGGTCCTTGTGTTTTTTGTCACTTTTACAATAGGTTGGGGGTTTTTGTTTGTTTGTTTGTTTGTTGTTGTTTTTTCCTTTGAGATCTGTATACTGGCTTATTTAAGTGGCTACTTTCCAATTGTCATTTCTTCCATCCTATTTCTTCTTACTTTTTTATTTAGAGGAGCCTTTTCAGTAATTCTTTTAGAAAATGTGTTTAGTGTTGCTAAATACTGTAGTTTTTGTTTATTGGAAAAATTCTTTATCTCTCCTATTTTAAATGATATTCTTTCTGGGTAGAGTATTCTAGAGTATCCAGATTTTTCCTTTTTAGAACTGTGAATATATCTTGACACTCTCTTTTGTGTTTCTGCAGAGAAATCAGCTGATAACCTTATGGGGCTTATAATTAACTCTATTTTTCTCTCACTGCCTTTAGAATCCTCTCTTTAACTTTTGCCATTTTTGTTATTATACGTCTTGGTGTGGGCCTTTTGGGGTTCAACTCATTTGGGGCCCTCTGTGTTTCCTGTATCTTGATATCTTGTTTCCTTTAGATTTGGAAAGTTTTCAGCCATAATTTCTTCAAATATATTTTCAACCCCCCTTTCTTTTTCTTCTCCTTATGGAATCTCTATTATGCATAGATTGGCTCACTTTATATTATCCCATAGATCTCTTATATTGCTTTCATGTTTTTTTTCATTGGTTTTGTGTCTGCTGTCCTGATTGGGTGATTTCCATTATTCTGTCTCCCAAGTCACTAATTCGTTCCTCTGCATTATTCATTCTGGTCTTCAGTGCCTTTAACTCAGCTTGCATTTCTTCAAATGAATTTTCTAATTTTTCTTGACTGCTCCTTATATTTTCTAGTTCCTTTCTAAAGTAATATGCATTACTGTCCATATCCACTCTTAATTTCTTCATATTCACTCTGAATTCCTTCAGTATTTTCACTGCTCCTTTTTTGAACTTTGTATCTTAAACTGCAGAGGTCTCTTTCACTGTTGCTCCTGCAGGTGAATTCTGCTGTTCTTTTAACTGGGAGTGGTTCCTGAGCTTCTTCACTTTGCTTATAGTTTTCTCATTCTGTGAGTTTAGGGAAAACAACTACTGTAGTCTTGGATGACTATTTATATGCATGAGTGCCCCTGGGCATTTTGTGAGGGCTTACTATTTATTTTTGGCATGAGGGCTGCTTTTGGTTTGGATGCTTGCTGTTTCCTCAGTGTGTGCAGGCTGTTACCCTCTTGATGGGATTCTCCATTTCCAGGGAGATGGAGGCAATTGGAAGGGCTAGTAGCCAGTGTCTGGTTGCTGGGCCTTGACAGTAGCAAGGACCCATGGGAAGGTGGTGCAGACTGCACATAGTTGCAGGGCCATGGGGAGTGGCAGTGACCCTCAGGCAGGGTGCCTGAATCATTTGGCAGTGGCAGGGTATTTGTGTTCCCAGGAGTGTGAGAGCAACAACAGATGGTGCTCAGTTTCAGCGCCCTCCTATGTGACAACCTCTGAGGTGACTGGGGCCACAGGTAGTACTTGTTCATGGACCCTTAGTGGTGGCAGGCCATGCCCACCTCTGGAGTCTGAGATGACTACAGTTGTTTGCCCCTGCCACTTGTAGACCACACAAGAGGCCAATTGCTCATAGCCTGTGCAAGAGGTGCCTTGCTGCCCATAGCCCTGCCCTCTGAGAGTTTGTGTGTGCAAAGAAAGATATTCCTATGGTGGTGCACCCCTCCTCCCCTTGCCCTCCCAAACAATGATGCCTCGCTTCTCCTGTGGGCCCAGACCTCCTCCCAGTTTCCCTCAGCTTTGGTGTTCTGCTCCCCAGCCCTTGGTGCACCATTCCCTAGCCCCTCAGACTGTCCTCACATAGCCAACACTAGTCCTCTCCCTGCAACTGATCTCTGGAGCCTGAGTCTCAGTACCCAGCCCCCTTCCAAGAGTCCTGGGAGGTGGTACCAATGGTCTGTGCAGCTCTCTCTCTGCTTTAAACTTCTCAGTCCAGCTACCATGTTTTCTCTGAGGCTTTGCGGTCTCTCCATCTCAGCTGATCTTCCTGTTAGTTAGGTGGCTGTCCAGGGCTTGGGTTTCTACCCTCTTTCATAGCTCCCTCTCAGGAGTGCTAGTCCCATCCTGATTTCATTCTCTCTCTCTCTCTTTTTTTTTCTTCCTTTTGTTCTACTCAGTTATGTGGAGGGTTTCTTGACCTTTTTGGAGGCTTAAGGTCTTCTGCCAGCATTTAGTAGCTGTTCTGTGCAAATCCTTCTATACATATATGTTTTTTGTTGTTGTTGTGTTTGTGGGAGAATGTGAGCACCATATCTTACTCCTCTGCCATCTTCATCCCCTTGCTTCTAGTTTCATTGAGATATAATTGACATGCAGCACTGTTTAAGTTTGTATATAGCATAATTATTTGACTTACACAGATCGTGAACTGATTACCACAATAAATTTAGTTAATATCCATCATCTCATATAGATACAACATTAAAGAACTAGAAAAAAATGTTTCTCCTTGTGATGAGAACACTTAACAATTTTCATATATAACCTATGGTGATATTAATTACATTTATCATACATTACATCCCTAGAACTTATTTGTCTTATAACTGAGAGTTTTTACCTTTTGACTGCCTTCCTCCAATTCTCCCTCACCCCACTCCCCACTTCTGGTAACCACAAAACTGATTTCTTTTTCTATGAGTTTGTTTGTTTGTTTTTATAATGTAATTGAACTACAAAACTATGTTTGTTCCTGGTACACTACATCATGATTCAATGTTTCTATACATTTCAAAATGATCCTAATTCTAGTTGCCATCTGTCAACATGCAAAGAAGATATTACAGGATTACTGACTATATTTCCCATTTTGTACATTTCATACAGATGAGTCATTTATTCTGTAACTGAAAGTTTGTATCCCTTAATCTTCCTAACCTATTTCTTTCTTCCCCTCATTCCCCTCCCCTCTGGCAACTACCTGTTTATTCTATCTATGAAGTTTCTGTTTGGTTATGTTTTGTTCATTTATTTTTTTTTTTTAATTCCACATGTAGGAGTTCCCATCGTGGCTCAGTGGTTAATGAATCTGACTAAGAACCATGAGGTTGCAGGTTCGATCCCTGGCCTTGCTCAGTGGGTTAAGGATCCGGTGTTGCTGTGAGCTGTGGTGTAGGTTGCAGACGCGGCTCGGATCCCGCATTGCTGTGGCTCTGGCGTAGGCCGGCAGCTACAGCTCCGATTCATCCCCAGCCTGGGAACCTCCATATGCCGTGGGAGTGGCCCAAGAAATGTCAAAAAGACAAAAAAATAAAAATAAATAAAATAAATTCCACATATAAGTGAAATTATCCAGTATGTTTTTGTATTTTTTTTCTATATCTGACTTATTTCACTTAGCATAATATCCTTAGGTTCATCCAAATTGTCAAAAATGGCAAGATTTCATTTTCTCATAGCAGAGTGACATTACATGTGTGTGTGTGTGCATGTGTGTGTGTAATCTATATAGATATGTATCACATTTATTTATTCATTTGTAGTGGATGATTAGGTTGCTTCCATGTCTTGGCTACTGTAAATAATATTGAAATGAACATAGGGGTACATACATCTTTTCAAATTAGTGTTTTCATCATTTTCCCCTAGTTTAAATAATGCTTCAAGGGATATCTTTAAAATTTGCACGGGGGCATTCTCTTATGGCACAGCAGAATCCAGTGTTGTCACTGCAGTGGCTTGTGTCATTGCTGTGGCACAGATTTGATCCCTGGCTTGGGACCTTCTACTTCTACATGCTGAGCATACAGCCAAAAAAACCCAAGAAAAATAAAATTTGTATGGAAACACAAAAGACCACCAAATAGCCAAAGAATTCCTGAGGAAAAAAACGGACCTGGAGGAATCAATCGCCCTACCTTCAGACTATATTACAAAGCTAAAGTCATTAAAACAGTATGGTACTGGCACAAAATAGAAATATAGATGAATGTAACAGAATAAAAAGCCCAGAAAGGGAGTTCTGTCATAGCCAAGCAGAAATGATTCGACTAGTATCCATGAGGATGGAGGTCCAATCCCTGGACTCGCTCAGTGGGTTAAGGATCCAGGTTTGCCGTTAGCTGTGGTGTAGGTTGCAGATGTGGCTTGGATCCTATGTTGCTGTGGCTGGGGTGTAGGCTGGCAGCTATAGCTCCAATTCAACCCCTAGCCTGGAAACTTCCATACACTGCAGCTGTGGCCCTAAAAGACAGGAAAAAAAAAAAAAAGCCCAGAAATAAACTCATGCTCTTAGAGTCAACTAATCTACAACAAAGGAGGCAAGAACCTACAATGGATAAAAGACAAGCATTTCAAGTTGTTAGGAAAACTAATAGCTACATGTAAAATTAAATTAGAACATTCTTTAACACCAGACACAAATGGATTAAAGACCCAAATTTAAGACTATATGCTATAAAACTTTTAGAGGCAAATTTAGGCAGAACACTCTTTGAGATAAATCATACCACTATCTTTGGACCCACCACCTAGAACATAAAAACAAAAATAAACAAATGGACCTAATTAAACTTAAAAGGTTTTGCACAGCAAAGGAAGCCATAAACAAAAACAAAAAGGACAACCCACAGAATGGGAAAAAATATTAGCAAAGGAAGCAACCAACAAGGGAGTAATGTTCCAAATATACCAAAAACTCATGCCCCCAACGTAAAAAAAACTAATAAAAAATGGGCAGAAGATCTAAACAGATTTCTCCAAAGAAGGTATATAAAGGGCCAAAAAACACGTGAAAAGATGCTCGACATTGCTAATTAATAGAGAAATGCAAATCAAAACCACAACAAAGTACCACCTCACACCAGTCATAATGGCCATTATTAAACAACAACAATAAATGCTGGAAAGGGTGTAGAGAAAAGGGAACCCTCCTAGAATGTACATTGATAAAACCACTATGGAAAACAGGATCGAGTTTCATCAAAAAACTAAAAAATATAGTCACTATATGATATAGCAATCCCACTCCTAGGGATATATCTGGAGAAAGCCATAATTTAAAAGAATACATGCAGAGTTCCCACTGTGGCTCAGCAGTAATGAACCTGACTAGAGTCCACGAGGATGAGGGTTCAATCCCTGGCCCTGCTCAGTGGGTTAAGGATCCAGTGTTGCTGTGAGTTTTGGTTTAGATTGTGGGTGAGGCTCAGATCTCGTGTTGCTGTGGCTCTGGTGTAGGTGGCGGCTATAGCTCCAGTTCTACCCCTAGCCTGGGAACTTCCATATGCTGTGGGTGCGGCCTTGAAAAGACAACAACAAAAGGATACGTGTACCCCAGTGTTCATTGCAGCACTATTTCCAAGTCAAGACATGGAAGCAACCTAAATGTCCATTGGCAGAGGAATGGATAAAAAAGATGTGGTATATATACAATGGAATATTACTCAGCCACAAAAAAGAATGAAATAATGGCATTTGCAGCAACATGGATGGATCTAGAGATTATCATACTAAGTGAAGTAAGTTAGACAAAGACAAACATCATATGATATCACTTACTTGTGGCATCTTAAAAAATGATACAAAGAACTTATTTACAAAATAGAAACAGACTCACAAATTTCATAAAACAAACTTATGGTTACCAAAGTGGACAGATAGGGGGAGTGATAGACTGGGGCTCTGGGATTGGCATATTCACACTATTTTATATGAAAGGGATAGTCAGTGGGGACCTGCTGTACAGCACAGGGAACTCTACCTAATATTCTGTAATGGGAAAAGAATCTGAAAAAGAATGTTTGTGTGTATATGTATAAATGAATCACTTTGTCGTACAGCAGAAATTATCACAACATTGTTAATCAATTATAATTCAATACAAATTTTTAAAAATTAAAAAAAATAATTTAAAAAGAACATCTTGGATTTCTCATTGTGGCTCAGCAGGTTAAGAACCCAACTAGTATCCATGAGGATGCATGTTCCATCCCTGGCCTTGCTCAGTGGGTTAAGGATCCAGCATTGCCATGAACTGCTGTGTAGTTTGCAGATAGGGCTCAGATCTAGCAGTTGCTTTGGCTGTGGTGCAGGCTGGCAGGTGTAGCTCCTGGGAACTTCCATTTGCCATGGGTACAGTCCTAAAAAGACAATGCAATGCAACGCAATGCAATAGGAACACCTTTAACTTGCTACTGAGAGTTTCACTTGTGATTGAGGTTAGACCTCACAGAAAATGTCTTAGGCAGGTAGTTCAACAGAAAGGAAAGGGTGGGAGGAGTAACACCTGAATGTTATTGGGTATTGAAGTCCCAAACCTGTGTACTTCTCCCACGCCTTGCTGCATTTATATATGCCTGGGGATACATGCCATTTGGTGGGATGGACATGGATGTATAATTTTCTCCAAAATTATTCTGATTCATCCCATTCTTTCTCTACCACTCCCCACCCACCTTTACGAGCCACTGTGACAGTCAAAATTGTGGAAATATTGTTAGTCGTCAGTGTTGGGCTTAGGCCAGATACTACAAGCCCTGTCCAGAGGAGACTTCTATCTTTGGCTGACTCCTGTGCCCTCACACCTTCCTGCCCTCCTTGCAGCTGTACAGGGCTTAACCAGGGGTCTCTGGGGTAAGTCTCAACCTGTCCTAGGTTGACAAGAATGAAAATGGAAATAGCTATCCAACTGAAAAAGCGAAGAGTTAAGGGATCTGTAAGAAGCCTTTCCAAAGCAGCAAAATGTTCCTCAAGGAGAAAGGAAATCAGGGAGTGGCCAAGGTATTTTTCTATTTTTTGCCTCCTCACACTCCAGAACAGTGGCTCTAAACCTGGTTTTCGATCTCCTTCCTTCTTCCTCCATAGGGACATTTGGCAAAATCTGGAGATATTTTTGGTTATCACAATGGAAGGGGCAGAGTGCTACTGGCATCTAGTGCATGGAGGTCATGGATGCCACTGCACATCCCACAATGCACAAGACAGTGTCCACAACAATGAATTGTCCCACCCAAAATGTCAGTAGGGCCAGTATTGAGAAGCCCAACAACCCTTTTCTTTTTCCTTCTGTCCCCCTGACCAGGGGCTCTACTAACCAGAAGGCTTTCTGATTCTCAAGTAGTTTCCCTATGTTCTCAGTCTGTAGTTGTGTTTCCTCGAGAAAAGTGACTCCTAATCTCATTTATGAAGTCTGGGAATTCATGGAAAGACAAGAATAGCTGAAATACCTGGACATTGCCCTTAAATGGTCTTCAACTATAATGGCTAAACTTTGTTCTTCTGGGGAAATCTCCATTTCCCTAGTTTTTTTCTTAGAATATTTCTCAGCTTGGCCATTTCTTTGGACTATGATTCAGAGTCTCCAATAAACAATTCCCCACCCCCACAACATGTCATTATGATTCATGTTCCTATTAAAGTTGTAAATACAGCAGAGAAAGAGAACTGGTGTTAGTCATCATCATCATCATTATTATTATTGTTATTATTGTTTTTGGCTGCATTGTGGCATGCTGAAGTTCCCGGGGCCAGGGACTGAACCTGTACCACAGCATTGACAACACTGAATCCTTAACCACTAGACCACCAAGGAACTCCAACATGCTGATGTCTTATAGCAGGACCTGGAGAATTAGGTGTGCAATCTCTGAAACATCATTGGCAAAGTGGGTGGGTGGGAGTGAGGGTGGGAAAGAGGCTTTTAGAGAACCTATAGATTAGGTATATAGGCCAGAGGTCTAAACCTTGAATGGCTCTGAGTGTCTGATCCTGGGAGCTGGATCCTAGGTGTGATAAAAGTAATCTAAAAAACTAAAGGTATAGTCAAAGCCTGTGAGCAGAACTCTGGGATGCTGCTTCTTGGGGCTCTGAGCTAGCTGCAGGGCTGGGGTTCACTTCCTACCAATGAGTTCAGATGAGTCTTAGACAGAGCCAGATTAGTAACTTATCAAATTTTAATTCTGCTGAAAGTCATATTTTATTTTTTTAGCTTTATATTTTGGCCATGCCTACAGCATGTAGAAGTGCCCAGGCCAGGGACTGTCATTGAAGTGACAATACTGAATCCCTAACCACTAGGTCACCAGGGAACTACTAAAAGGAATGTAAATTGGTATAACCATTATGGAAAACAGTATGGAGGTACCTTAGAAAACTACACATAGAACTACCATATGACCCAGCAATCCCACTCCCGGCATATATCCGTACAAAACTTTCCTTGAAAAAGACATGTGCATCCTTATGTTCATTGCAGCACTATTCACAATAGCCAAGACATGGAAACAACCCAAATGTCCATCGACAGATGATTGGATTAGGAAGATGTGGTATATATACACAATGGAATACTACTCTACCATAAAAAAGAAAAAATAATGCCATTGCGGCAACATGGATGGAACTAGAGACTCTCATATATATATATATATTTTTTGTCTTTTTGCTATTTCTTGGGCTGCTCCCGCGGCATATGGAGGTTCCCAGGTTAGGGGTTGAATCGGAGCTGCAGCTGCCAGCCTACACCAGAGCCACAGCAACGTGGGATCCGAGCCGAGTCTGCAACCTACACCACAGCTCACAGCAACGCCGGATCCTTAACCCACTGAGCAAGGGCAGGGACCGAACCCGCAACCTCATGGTTCCTAGTCAGATTCGTTAACCACCGCGCCAGGACGGGAACTCCGAGACTCTCATATTAAGTGAAGTCAGAAAGAGAAAGACAGGACTTCCTGTCGTGGTGCAGTGATTAACAAATCCAACTAGGAACCATGAGGTTGCGTGTTTGATCCCTGGCCTTGCTCAGTGGGTTAAAGATCTGGCGTTGCCGTGAGCTGTGGTATAGGTCGCAGATGTGGCTCGGATCCTGCGTTGCTATGGCTCTGGTGTAGGCCGGTGGCTACAGCTCCGATTAGACCCTTATCCTGGGAACCTCCATATGCCATGGGAGCAGCTCTGGGAAAGGCAAAATGACAAAAAAAAAAAAGTCATGAACATGGAGAACAGATTTGTGGTTGCCGGGGGTGGGGTGGGAGTGGGATGGACTGGGAATTTGGGATTAATAGATGTAAACTATTGTTTTGGAATGGATAAACAATAAGATCCTGCTGTATAGCACTGGGAACTATATCTAGTCACTTGTGATAGAGCATGATAATGTGAGAGAAAAAGAATGTATACTGCATGTGTGACTGGGTCACCTTGCTGTGCAGTAGAAAATTGACAGAACACTGTAAACCAGCTATAACAGAAAAAAATAACAATCATTGTAAAAAAAAAAGTCACGTTTTAAAGAGTATGAGTATTTTTGTTGCTAATCCAGAGATATAGGGAACTCTTAAATCAGGGAGATTTTTGTCAAATTGTCAATCAATAGAACTGAGTTCTAATCCTGTCTCTGCTAGTAACTGTAGCTGTAAACCTGAACACATTTTGCCTCTCTGAGCCTTGGTTTCCTTATTGGTAAATTAGACTAAAATTTAAAATCATGAAAATTGCTAATGCTCCTTTAGGCTCTAGCATTTAAGATTCTTATCCTGCTGTGAGGATAAGAGAGAACTATGTCTAGATACTTATATCGCAACACAACAATGGGAGGAAAAAGTATGTATACATGTATGTGTAACTTGGTCCCCATGCTGTACAGTGGGAAAAAAAAAAAAGATTCTTATCATTTATATATATATTTTTTTATTATTTTATTTTTTTGTCTTTTTGCCTTTTTCTAGAGCTGCTTCTGTGGCATATGGGGGTTCCCAGGCTAGCAGTCTAATCGAAGCTACAGCTGCCAGCCTACACCACAGCCACAGCAACACCGGATCCTTAACCCACTGAGCAAGGCCAGGGATCGAACTCACAAACTTGTGGTTCCTAGTCGGATTCGCTAAACGCTAAGCCACGATGGGAACTCCCATTTATATTTTTATTATTCATTGTTCCCATAAAATTCTCCTTGTTTTATTTATTTATTTATTTTAATTATTTTCTATCTTTCTTTATTTTTTTGTCTTTTTGCCATTTCTTGGGCCGATCCTGAGGCATATGAAGGTTTCCAGGCTAAGGGTTGAATCAGAGCTGTAGCTGCTGGTCTACACCACAGCCACAGCCACAGCAATGCGGGATCCGAGCCGCGTCTGCGACCCACACCACAGCTCATGGCAATGCCAGATCCTTAACCCACTGAGCAAGGCCAGGGGTCAAACCCACAGCCTCATGGTTCCTAGTCGGATTCGTTAACCACAGCACCACGACGGGAACTCCTCTTCTTGCTTTTTTGAAAGCCTATGTTTGGTATCATATGCAAGTGTAATGTATTATAGTTATGAATATACATAGTCACTTCTTTTTAAATGTTCCTCAAGTGCTTCCTCAATTTAGTGCTGTAGACCAAGTCTTCTCTCCATTCCTGTTCATCCAGAAGACTTCAACCTCTCAGCCAAAGCCCCCGAGCATCAGTGGATCCTATGAGTACAAACAAGGTAGATGGTGGGCTCAGCATTAGTGCCAATAAGCATATAAAAATCTCTTCAAGATTCAGTTTTTAGTTAGGCAAATAAGCTACGCTGATTGTTAGATAAGGAATTCTAAGCATTGAACTTAGGCATCAAGAAGGTAATTGTAGTGGCCATTTTTGCCCTGGCCCGACTCCTATACCCGGAGGCTGATTCCTAACCTCCAAATGCATGTTCTCTTCCATCTACCTGTAGATAGGTCAGATTTGACCCTGTAACTTCACTTTCATACAGTTAAGAATACCATGAACAAAATCAAACAACGAAGTGCAGGAGTTCCCATCGTAGCCCAGCAGAAATGAATCTATCTAGCATCCATGAGGACGAAGGTTTGATCTCTGGTTTTGCTCAATGGGTTAAACATCCGGCATTGCCATGAGCTGTGGTGTAGGTCACAGACATAATTCGGATCCCGTGTTTCTGTGGCTGTGCTGTAAGCCAGCAGCTACAGCTCCAATTTGACCCCTAGCCTGGGAACCCTCATATGCTGCAGATGCGACCCTAAAAAGACACACAAAAAAAGTATATATTGAGGAGTTCCCATCGTGGCGCAGTGGTTAACGAATCCGACTAGGAACCAAGAGGTTGCGGGTTCGATCCCTGCCCTTGCTCAGTGGGTTAAGGATCCGGCGTTGCTGTGAGCTGTGGTGTAGGTTGCAGACGCGGCTCGGATCCCAAGTTGCTGTGGCTCTGGCATAGGCTGGTGGCTACAGCTCCGATTCAACCCCTAGCCTGGGAAACTCCATATGCCGCAGGAGCGGCCCAAGAAATAGCAAAAAGACAAAAAAAAAAAAGTATATATTGAGAGAAAATATTTTAAATATATGTACTAAAGTTTACTTGCCATAGTAAATGTAAAGAACTCTTACAAATTAACATTTTAAAATATCAATAAATGGAAAAAATGGGCAAAGAATATGAATATATAATTCATGCAAAATGAAATATGAAGGACAAATATAAAAATTCACTAATAATGAAATAGAAATAGAAATAATGATTGCTTTTTAATCTACTAAATTAGTGAAACTAAAATTTTTTTTTTAATTATTTTAAAAATTGATAAAAAAATGAAATAAAATTATTGATACCACCCAAGAGTGGGTATGAGGAAATTGGTCCATCTAAATACTTTTACTAAAAGTATAAACAGGCACACAATACCTATTTAGATTTTAAAGATGCATACCCTTTGACTTAACAATTTCACTTGTAAGAATAGAAGTGCTGAAATACTAACGTAAGTATGAATATACACATGTACAAGGATATTTTCTGCAACATTGTCCATAATAAGAAATTCAAAGTGATCTATCAATATGTTTGGTAGGTTTCTCTTGGTAGATGATAGATGGTGGATGATAGATCACTATCAATATGTTTGGTAGGTTTCTCCTGGTAGATGATAGATATACCAAGAGAAAAACTGTTAGATAAGTTATCATATTCATTGGAAAGAATATGAGATTTTGAGATTTTTATGTACCAATAAGGAAGCTTTCTATAATATAGAAATATGTGACAAAAAACTATAAAAAGAATTTTTTCACTACAAGTAAAAAAGTAGAACTAGATGTGTAGTGTGATCTATTTTATACAGTATCTTTGTGTCTGGATAGTGCAAAGTGTGAACAGAAAGAAACTGAGCAGTGATTCTTATCTGGAGAACACTGTGGTGAGTTTTTTATATTTTACATCATTCATTTAATGATATTTTTATGGTCTGAACTGTTCTCCCCTAAATTTGTATAATGAAGCCCTAAACCCTAGTGTGACCATATTGGAGTCAGGGCTTGTAAAGAGATGATCAAGGTTCAATGGTCATACGGGTAAAGCCCTTATCTGATAGGAGTGATGTTTTTATAAGAAGAGGAGGGAACACCAGAGAGCTCTCTCTTTCCAACAGAGGGAAGGCTCTGTGAAAACATATTGAGAAGGTATCTATCTATAAGTTAGAAAGAAGGGTCTTACCAGAAACTAACCTTGCTGGCTCCTTGACCTTGGCCTTCTTGCCTCTAGAACTGTAAGAAAATAAATGTCTGTCGCTTAAGTCACCTAGTCTTTAGTATCTTGTTCTTCCTTTTTTTTGTTTGTTTTTGTTTTTTCCCCTTTCTGGCCCACCTTGTGGTGTATAGAATTCCCAGGCCAGGGATCAAATGCGAGCCAAAGTTGTGACCCATGCTGCAGGTGTGCCAGCACTGGATCCTTAACCCACTATGCCGGGCCAGGGGTTGAACTTGTGTCCCAGCATTCCAGAGATGCTGCTGATTCCATTACATCACAGCAGGAACTCCATGTAGTATCTTGTTATAGCAGCTTGAGTAGATTAATACACATATGTAGAGATTATTATATTGTCATCCTTGGATATCCTTTGCCAGGAGAGACACATCCTCCCCCCCCCTTTTTTTTTCTTTTTCTCTCTCTCTCTCTCTCTTTTTTTTTTTTTTTTTGTCTTTTTGCTTTCTCTACGGCTGCTCCCGTGGCATATGGAGGTTCCCAGGTTAGGGGTCCAATCGGAGCTGTAGCCACCGGCCTACACCAGAGCCACAGCAACTCGGGATCCGAGCCGTGTCTGCAACCTACACCACAGCTCACGGCAACACCGGATCCTCAACCCACTGAGCAAGGGCAGGGATTGAACCCGCAACCTCATGGTTCTTAGTTGGATTCGTTAACCACTGCGCCACGATGGGAACTCCTTCTTTTTCTCTTTTCAAGCAGATGCATGAAAAAGCCTACTTCAGGACACAAGTTGAAGTCCCAGGACAGAAACTTTTCCAATAATGTGTCCATCAGGATTAGGCTGCTTGCTTGCTTGCTTGCTTGCTTTCTTTCTTTCTTTCTTTCTTTCTTTCTTTCTTTCTTTCTTTCTTTCTTTCTTTCTTTCTTTCTCTTTTTGTCATTTCTTGGGCCACTCCCACGGCATATGGAGGTTCCCAGGCTAGGGGTCGAATCGGAGCTGTAGCCGGGCCTACACCGCAGCCACAGCAACTCGAGATCCAAGCTGCGTCTGTGACCTATACCACAGCTCAAGGCAACGCCAGATCCTTAACCCACTGAGCGAGGCCAGGGATCAAACCTCATGATTCCTAGTCGGATTCATTAACCACTGAGCCACGACAGGAACTTCAATACCGGTGTTTTTTTATAAAAGAAGACTATCTGGACACAGAGAGAGACATGCACAGAAGGGAGAGGATGTGAACACATGCAGGGAGCAGACTGTCATGTGAAGAAAGAGACAGAGATTAGAATTATGCTGCCACAAACCAAGAAATGCTTGGGGTCACTAAAAGCTAGGAGAGAGGTATGGAACAGATTCTCCCTCACAGCCTTCCAAAGAAACCAATCCTGGGGATGTCTTTGGACTTCTAGCTTCTAAAACTGTGAAGTAACACATTTTCTGTTGTTCTAAAGCAACTGGTTTGTGGTACTTTGCTAGAACAGCCCTAGGAAGTGAATACACTTCTCTATCAAATGCAGAAAGAGATTTAATACATGGAATTAGGTGCTTAAGAATCTGTTAGAATGACTGAAAAAATAAGCTCTAGGGTAGACATCCAGGAATTACTCTCAGGACAGTTAGGATACTAGAGTTACTGATATATTTACCACAATCAGGAGCTGACTCAGGATCTCTTCACCTCAGCCACTATCTGAGACTCAGGAAAGCAGCATCAGAATGTTAACTCCAGGAGTTCCCGCTGTGGCACAGTGGTTAACGAATCCGACTAGGAACCATGAGGTTGTGGGTTTGAACCCACTCGCTCAGTGGGTTAAGGATCCAGCATTGCCGTGAGCTGTGGTGTAGGTCACAGACACGGTTCGGATCCACGTTGCTGTGGCTGTGGTGTAGGCCGGCGGCTACATCTCCGATTAGACCCCTAGCCTGGGAACCTCCATATGCCACAGGTGCAGCCCTAGAAAAGGCAAAAAGACAAAAAAAAAAAAAAGAATGTCAACTCCAAAACCACATCGTGTTTCCCATGATCTGCACAAGCAAAATGGATGCTGTGTGTAATTCCTTCATCCTCTCACAGTTTAGTTCAGAATTTAAGCCTTGAGTGAATATATCTGTTTTATGGAACCAAAATTATATCTGGAGTTCTTAGGTGCTAATGAGTTGGGAAAAGCAGTGTTTTGTTTTTTAGCTCTGAATCAAAGAAAGAAATAAAGCCCTGGAAATACATTTTGAACAAGCTATTCTCTTCTCCTTTTTCCTGTATCTTTTTGGTCACTGTTTTATGATTTATTTCTTTAACATCCTTCTGTTTTCTCTTAACTGTTTATATTGCCCATTCTGCCCTTGGTCATTTTTCTTCTTCTTTATATTCTCTAGACTGGTGCACCTATTCTAAATCTGTCTAGGTGTTTCCATGTCCATCATTACCACCCTAGTATATAGGTTACCGTGACTTGAATTACCACAGTGCTCCCTATCTGGTTTCCTGTTCTCGCTTACCTCATCCCAATCCAATGGGACAGCGGTGACATTTGTAAAATTCATAAGATCTTGTGTCTCTTCATTTTCTCCTCCTCCTTCTTTTTTTTTTTTTTGTCTTTTTAGGGCCCCACCCACAGTATACAGAAGTTCCCAGGCTAGGAGTTGAATAGGAACTGTAGCTGCTGGCCTACGCCACCACCACAGCAATACAGTATCTGAGCTGTGTCTGTGACCTACACCACAGCTCATGGCAATGCCAGATCCTTAACCCACTGAGCAAGGCCAAGGATCAAACCCTCATCCTCAGGGATACTAGTCAGATTCGTTATGGTTAAGCCACAATGGGAACTCCAACAGGAATTCTCCTTCTTCTTCTTCCTCTTCTTCTTCTTCTTCTACTTTTCCTTCTCCTTCTCCTTCTCCCACAGCATGCAGAAGTTGCAGGGCTTAAGCCCTCACCACAGCAGTGACCCTTGCCACAGCAGTAACAATGCTGGATCCTCTAACTGCTAGGCCACCAGGGAACTTCTCTTTGTCCATTCTTCTGATTTTCTCCAGTACCTTCAGGATACATCTCTAGATCCTCACTCGAGATCATCTCTGACTGACCAGCTATTAGCCTTGCCACTCCCCATTCCCTCATAAACCACATACCCCATACTGAGCCACACTAAGTGTCTAAAGCATCCAGAATGTATCATGCGCTTTCCTTTTTCTTCACTTTTGCTCAAGTTGCTCTGTCAGTCTGCTTTGGAAGTTCCTTCCATTCCTTTTTGTCAGGTCAACTCCAATTCATCCTTTAATCTGGTAAGTCTAGGCTAGGTCCTTCTCATATGTGCTGAGTTCCACATTCATTTTGGTTATTTGCTGATTTTCTTTTTGAAATGAGAGAATGAGAAGAGAGGAGATTTAAGGAGCTTTGAGGAATGCTGATGAATATGTGTTGTTCACCTTTGTGTCTTTAGTATTTAATATAGTAATTCTAGTAATTCTTGTTTTCATTTTCTAGTAATTTCCAGTAATTCTGTTTTCATTTTCATTTTATTGGCTTTTGTTTTCACTACTGGTATGAATTGAATAGGGCACAAATTTAAGATCCCTGTTGGAATTTTGAGGCACATCATTTTCTATCTTTGGATTAACTAACTTGTACTGTTAATGTTGCTTAGAAACTTACTTTTGTTTTGGTACTATGTCACATCCTCTGCGATCATATTATTATTCCTTTTCTAGATTAGGGTTGGGAGTAAGGTCATAGATTCTTAAAGAGGATACTGAGAACTATAAAATATTAACTGAGGGGAGTTCCTGTCATGGCTCAGTGGTTAGTGAACCCAACTAGCATCCATGAGGATGTGGTTCAATCCCTGGTCTCGCTCAGTGGGTTGAGGATCCAGCATTGCCATGAGCTGTGGTGTAGGTTACAGATGGGGCTTGGATCCCGAGTTGCTGTGGCTCTGGTGTAGGTCAGCAGCTACAGCTTCCATTGGACCCCTAGCCTAAGAACCTCCATGTGCTGTGGGTACGGCCCTAAAAAAAAAGACAAAAAAAAATTACTGAGAACTTTAAAACATTATAAAAGAAATTAAAGAAGATTCAGAGAAATAGAAAAATATCCCATGCTCCTGGATTGGAAAAATTAACATCGTTAAAGTGGCCATACTACCCAAAGCAATCTACAGATTTCATGTGATCCCTATCAAATTACCCATGACATTTTTCACAGAACTAGAACAAGTAATCCAAAAATTTATATGAAACTATAAATGACCCATAATTGCCAAAGCAATCCTGAGGAAAAATAACAAGGCAGGAGGTATAACTCTCCCAGACTTAAGACAATACTACAAAGCTATGGTGATCAATACAGTGTGGCAATCATACAAAAACAAACAGATCAATGAAACAGAAATAAATCCAGGCACCTATAGTCAAGTGATTTTTGACAAAGGAGGCAAAAACATAAAACAGGAAAAAAGTCTCTTTAGCAAGTGGTGCTGAGGAAACTGGACAGCTGCATGTAAATCAATGAAACTAGAATACACTCTCACACCATGCACCAAAATAAACTCAAAATGGCTTAAAGATTGAAACATAAGACAGGATACTATAAAACTCCCAGAAGAGGACATAGGCAAAACATTTTCTGACATAAACTGTACACATATTTTATTAGGTCAGGCTTGTAAAGCAATAGAAATAAAATAAATTAATAAATAAATGGGATCCAATCAACTTATAAGCTTTTGTTATTTTTATTTATTTATTTATTTATTGGTCTTTTTAGGGCTGTGTATGTGGCATATGGAGGTGCCCAGGCTAGGGGTTGAACTGGAGCTGCAGCTGCTGGCCTACACCATAGCAACAACAATATCAGATCCTAGCTGTATCTGCAACCTACACTGCAGCTCACAGCAATGCTGGATCCTTAACCGACTAAGCAGGGCTAGGGATAGAACCCGCATCTTCATGGATACTAGTCAGGTTCATTACTGCTGAGCCACAAGGGGAACTCCAACTTATGTTTTGCACAGCAATGGAAACCAGAACAAAACAAAAAGACAATGTGCAGAATGGGAGAAAATATTTGCAAATGATTCAACAAGGGCTTAATCTCCAAAATATACAAGCAATTTATACAACTCAACAACACAACTGAAAATTTGGCAGCAGACCTAAACAGACATTTCTCCAGAGACATACAGATGGCTGGGAGGCACATGAAAAGATGCTCAACATCACTAATTATTAGAGAAATGCAAATCAAAATTACAATGAGACCTTATCTCACAGCAGTCAGAATCAAAAAGTCTACAAATAGGGAGTTCCCATCATGGCTCAGCAAAAATGAATCTGGCATCAATGAGGATGAAGGTTTGATTCCTGGCTTCAATCAGTGGCATCATTGTGAGCTTTGACGTAGGTCACAGACACACCTTAGATCTAGCATTGCTGTGGCTGTGGCATAAGCCAGCAGCTGTAACTCCAATTTGACCCCTAGCCCAGGAACCTCCATGTGCAGCCCTAAAAAAAAAAAAAAAGAAAAAAAAATGCTGAAGATGGTGTGGAGAAAAGGAACACTCCTATATTTCGGGTGGGAAGGTAAATTGGTGTAGCCACTATGGAGAACAGTATGAAAGTTGCTCAGAAAACTAAAAATAGAATTACCATATGACCCAGCAATCCCACTCCTGGGCATATATTTGGACAAAATTACCAATGTCTTGCATCATCTTCAGCATCAACAGTCTAAAGACTTTTTCTTGAAGGCTGGTAATCTACGGATCACTTAGCTGTTTTTCTGGGTTTTTTTTCCTTTCTCCCTTATCTGAGTTACAGTTCTCTGTCTTTTCATTTTTATGGGTTTTTGTTGTGGTGACCTTTTTGCAGACAATAGAGTTGTAGCCTCTCTTCTGGTGTCTGCCCCCCTTGTGGCTGAAGTTGGTATGGGTGCTTGCTGTAGGCTTCCTGATGGGAGGGACTAATGCCTGCCCACTGGTAGGTGGAGCTGATTCTAATCCCTCTGGTGGGTGGGGCTTTGTCTCCAGTGATATGAGAGGCCACTTTGTGTCTGGGGGGGTTGTTAGGCAGCCTGTTTACTGATGGGTGGGGTTGTGATCCCACCTGGATTGTTGTTTGGCCTGGGGCTTCTCAGCACTGATGGATAGAGAAGGATTTTCCCAAAATGGTCACCTCCAGAGAAACCACGCTGATGAATATTCCCAAGAGTTTTGCCTCCAATGCCGTTCCCCCACAACAAGCTGCATTCACCCCCTGTTTTCACAGGAGGTCCTCCAAGAACTGCAGTCAGGTCTGACCCGGATTCCTATGGAGTCTTTGCTTTGCCTTGGGACCCAGTGCATGTGAAAATCTGTGTACACCTTTTAAGAATGGGGCTTCCATTTTCCCCAGTCCCGTGGAGCTTCTGTGCACAAGCCCCACTGGCCTTCAATGCTAGATGCTCTGGGGGCTCTTTTTCCCAGTGCCAGATCCCCAGGTGTGGGAATTTGATGTGGGGCTCAGAACTCACATTCCTGTAGGTGAGTCTCTGTGATACAGTTACTTTCCAGTCTGTGGGGCTTCCCACCTGGAAGGTATGGGTTTGCTTATATCTCGTAATCTCCCCTCCTACCTCTTGATGTGGCCTCCTCTTTGCCCTCAGGAATAGGATATCTTTTTGAAAGTTTCCAGTCCATTTGGTTGAAGGTTGCTCAGCATTTGGTTGTAATTTTGTCATTTTTATGACAGAGGCTGAGCTCCAGTCCTTCTATTCCACCATCTTTATCCTGTCTCCAGTTTAGATATCTGAGACGATGTGACTACTTGGTGGTGGAGCCAGGAATCACCCCAGGATTTGTTTCTTGGCTTATGTCTGTCCTCCCATTGGGCTGAGTGCACTCAGGATTTGAGACAGAAGTGTCCTTCAGCTCATCCAAACACACTCAGGCAGCTCAGCATCTAATGTGCTTCAGGCATCAGCTGTGGGACCCAGTTTTCATTTTGGTTCTTTCCAGTTCCTCATTGTTTCCTGGTGGAAACCCACATCCTCCTGTGCCATCTTGGCTTGCAGGGAACATGGAGTTTTACCATATCTGGACAAAATTATAATTTAAAAAGGTACATGCACCCCTATGGTTATAGCAGCACTATAGCAGACATGGAAGAAACCTAAATGACCATCAACAGATGAATGGATTAAGAAGATGTGGTTCATATAGACAATGGAATACTATGCAGCCATAAAAAGGAATAAAATAATGCCATTTACAGCAACATGGCAACTAGAGATTCTCATACTAAGTGAAGTAATTCAGAAAGAAAAATACCATGTGATATCACTTACACATGAAATCTAAAATGTGGCACAAATGAACCTATCTATAAAACTGAAACAGACTCACAGACATAGAGAACAGACTTATGGTTGCCAAAGGTGAGGTGGGAGTAGCATCAATTGGTATTTTGGGGTTAGTATTACTTTTAGAATGGATAAACAATAAGGTCCTACTCCACAGCTCAGGGAGCTATATCCAATCTCCTGGTATAGAACATGATGGAAAATAATATAAAAAAGAATATATATACCTTACACACACACATATATGTATATATATATACACACATATATGACTGAGTCACTTTTCTGTATAGCAGAAATTGATACATTGTAAATTAACTATATTTTATTTAAAAAAATGAAAAGGATGATTAATTCAGGATTTTTACCTTAATGATGTACTAAGTAAATAACAACATTTTAGTTCCTGACTAGCCTATATGAAGCATTTTTAATATGCAAAACATTCCTTCATTCATTCACACATACTCCTATCCATTCATGGGCAAACATTCAGTAACTAAAGCGGTATGAGAACAAATAAAAGCCATCTGAAAGAAACAAAAAATCAACTGTTGAATAAACCTTTATACATATTATATACTAAATACTTCATAATATGCTACCTTATTTACTAATTTTGCTGTATCACTGATGTGTAAGTCTTATCATGCATCACAATCAAATTGCATTTCTAGAAAACTGGTTCCTAAAACTCAAATTGCCTCACGCTGCCCACAACTGGTTATATGGACTGATTGGGGAATTAGAAAGGAGAGATGTTCAAAGTCTCTCCTAGGGCCAGCCACTGAAGGAAGAAGCCCTGAGTAGACATCCCTTTTGTTTATCACAGGGTACTAGTGAGCTTTTGGATATGCAAAGGTTAGGGTTGAAAAGCTAAATTTCTCTTCACTGTAAAGTGGAGGCTCTGAGTTGGTGCAGGGGAGACAAAAAGAAAGCCTGAAGAAAAGAGGAGAAAGGCGATTTGAAGAGTTTCCCCAAACAATATTTTGGGAACCTAGAATGGAGCTCTAAAAGGGCTAATGAAAAATTGCCACAGTCAGGGTAGGTGAAGTAATTTAAGAACTGTTTCATTAACATATGACATTTTGTTGTTGGTATTATCATGATGTAAAATCACTCGATTATCTCAAACAGTTAATATGCCACATGTTTTCAGGGTGGGAGGATTTAAGGAAAGGTTCCCCTGGTGTATGGATGTGGAACAAAAGGGAAAAAAATGGTCTAGGGAGAAGAGACAAGACTCACCTATTTGTGTTCTCACACTGCCCTCTAATGGGCAGTCAGTATCTTTCCTAATTCAACTGCCAGCTTCTGATCTATTTGACTGACTCCACCTGTAGACAATCTCCCCACACCTGCCGACAAAGTATGTGTTAAGCTTGAGGCCTAGGGATTAGTGCAGATTGATTAAAACTGCTTACCTTATTGTCTTTGCAAAATAAGGGCAGTTTCCAAAACGTGACAAAGAGGCTTCTCTGTCAGTTATTTATTTTATATTAACATTAGATCTGTACATTCCACTATGATTTGAAGACCCTAATAATGGAAGCTTGGCTATGACTGATGACCAAATGTTGGCATAAAATGATATTGGAGGCATAGGCTATTAAAAATAGTTTGAATAATCTTTTGTCAGAACTATTAAAATCACTTCCAGTTACTAATTTAATTCAAAATGAACTTTCTCTCATTAAGCATCTTTTCTTTTTTTATTACTTAATGAATTTTATTACATTTATGGGTGTACAACAATTATCACAACCCAATTTTATAGCATTATCATCCCATCATAGGTATTTTCAGTTAGAACAAAGCCAGCATACTTCTAGCAAAGTAACTTGGTGGCTATTCCGATGAGGAGCCCTATGCTAGGCCAGCTTCATATGCTTTGGCTGGATTTACCTGCAAATCCTAATTGCAATTGTACCTATCCAGAACTGGCTAAATCCTTGCTATTCCAGTCTTTCCAAGGGAAATAAAAGGAAACTTCAAATCCACTAGAGTGGTAGAGTTATACTATGTAACAAGAATCATACTAGGTTGTTGCAATAACTAGCTAAATAAGACACTGTTCCTATCCTATGAGTTCACTGTTGGCTAAGGGGGAAGGGCATGTTACTGTCATGGCCATAGTACCCCCTCCCTTTAGCAAATAGAGTGCCTGCCTAAGATCCATATGCTTATGGTACTTAGTAAATGTGTGTTGGATAAATGAGAGAATGAATGAAGAAACGTGTAGAGGTTAAGAGTTTGCCAAATAGCCCCTTTTGATCCCAGCTCTGCCACACACTAGCTATGTAAACATAATACTTTACCTATTTTTAAATTTTTATTTATTTATTTTTTTAGGGGCGCACCCGCAGTTCCCGGGCTAGTGGTTGAATCGGAGCTGTAGCCACTGGCCTATGCCACAGCCAGAACCACAGCAATGCAGAACCTGAGCTGTGTCTACAACCTACACCACAGCTCATGGCAACGCCAGATCCTTAACCCACTGAGTGGGGCCAATGATCAAACCTGCATCCTCATGGATATTAGTTGGGTTCCTTACTGCTGAGCCACAATGGGAACTCCCATACTACTTTATTTAAACACTTGGAGGCTAAGTTTCTACATTGTAAAATGCTTAGCAAAGTGCCTTACATACAGTACACACTCAATAATAGTTTAATAATATTTTGTGTAAAGGGCAACAAAGAAAAGAGGGAGTGATTAGCAATGGGGATTAGAATTCCTAGATTATGACCTATATATGTACATTTAGAAGTATGGGACAATTACTGGATTTGGGGATTTGTTTTTTTCAGTGAATGAGGATTCTACTTTATTCTCCAAAACCAATTTATTCCATGTGATAGGAAAAACATGATCTCTGGAGTCAGTGATTGACATACTTACAGTTCCATAGTGAGAGGGGGGTGGGGAGGGAGAGAGGATAAATTACCTGGTTAACTCAAGTTTAAGAATGATCAGAGATGTCTTCTCAAAGGCCCTGTTTGCATCAGGTCCATCCCTAGACCAATCATCTTAACGTGATGTGATAGAATAATGGCCCCTCGAACATGTCCATACCCTAAACCATGGAACCTGTGTAGTTTAAATGGCAAAAGGGACCCTGCAGATATGATGAAAGGTACAGACTTCACAACGGGGAGATTTTCCTAGGATATCTAGGTGGGCCAGTATAATCTTGAGTTCCTAAGAAGCAGAGAACCTTTCCTAGCTGTGGTCAGAGAGACATGCAATGATAGAAGAAGGGTCAAAGAGATGTGACATTGCTAGCTTTGGGGATGCTGGAAGAGGGTCAACAGCTGGGAATGGAATAGATCTCAAATCTGGAAAAGGCAAGGAGATAGACCCTTGCAAAACCGCTAGAGAAAGAAAGGCAACCTGATGAGACTATGATTTTAGCCCCATGAGATCCGTGTTGGACTTCTGACCCACCGAGCTGTAAGCTGATACATTTTTGTTGTTTTAAGCCACTAAGTCTGTGGTAATTTGTTAAGGCAGCAATAGGAAACTTATACACCAGGGAAACAGGGTGGAAACCTAGTTTCAGTTCCTCCCCAGGTTCCTTCAGCTTCATCTGCCCTGAGGCAGCTTGCTCAGTGAGATGCACCCACCCCAGCCTCCCCCACCGGCCACCCTCCTAATTCACAAGAATAAATTGGTTTGAGAGAATGAAGCAGATGATGCAGAGAAAACAGGGATGAGAGGCAGAGAGTCTGATGCTGCTTGATCCCCTGGTTCCAGTTATATTTTGAGGCTAAGGCCATGCCAGCCCTTTGGTTATACAAGTTAGTTAATTCCTCTTTCTGAGCCAGTTAGTTTGAGTTAAATTTCTGTGACTTGCAACTAAGCTGTTCTCCCTAATCATAAACCTACAGTGAAGGAGGGGGATGGCTGAAGGAGAAGAATTTTTTTTAAAAGCCTTTGGAGATGAGTTCCTGCTGTGGTGCAGTAAGTTAAAGATCCAGCATTGTCTCTGTGCAGCACAGGTTCCATCTCTGGCCCAGTGTTTTGTGTCAGCTGTGGGGAAGGTTGCAGCTGCCATTCGGATTCCACCCCTGGTCTGGGAACTCCTCTAAGTCCTGGTAAAGCCTTTGAAGACAGTGGCTTAACATGATTATTATCCTACTTTAGATGAGGAAAGACGTACTTATTGGCTAAGTGGCTTTCCCACAAGCAAGAGTGCTCTGAAATTAAAATGTGAAAACTCCAATAGATTTGCTTTGCTTGTTTCCAGTGAGACACACTGCACGTAGAGTAACTTGGGTTTTTTTTTAAAAAATGTCATCAGGAGCTCCCGTCGTGGCACAGTGGTTAATGAATCTGACTAGGAACCATGAGGTTGCGGGTTCAATCCCTGCCCTTGCTCAGTGGGTTAAGGATCTGGTGTTGCCATGAGCTGTGGTGTAGGTTGCAGACGTGGTTTGGATCCCACATTGCTGTGGCTCTGGTGTAGGCTGGTGGTTACAGCTCCGATTAGACCCCTAGCCTGGGAACCTCCATATGCCGCGGGAGCGGCCCAAGAAATAGCAAAAAAAGACACAAAAAAAAATGTCATCAACTTAGAGCCACTCTTTTTCAAGGCCTCACCACTTCTGTTTATGCAGCCTCAAACACTTTTTTTTTTTCCCCTCTGTGTACAATGAATTCAGGGCTCTAGAATCTAAACAAGTATTGGACAATCCTGCTTTAACCTAGCTGATGGTGGGGTAGGAGGACTTTTGAGCACTGGCCATTTCATCATTCTTCCTTCTCCTAAAAAATATGGAATTAAAAAGCTGTCCATACTGTTACTGAGGCATGTTAATACAAGGCTTTGTATGTTCCATCCCAACAGGTATTTCACAATTTAAATGGAAGTACATAATGCCATACGAAATTCATGATACATCTTTTTTTGGGAGTATATGTATTCTTGCTCTTTAAATTTTGCCATTAGCAAATAAAAAAAGACTATGTCTTTTGGTGCCACGAATTAGGGAAAAAGAGTTGTTGTTGCATTGTTGTTGCCCCAGGGCATCCTGCCCCTATGAAGCAGTTACTGGTTATGCCTTTTAAGCTTCACTGTGAGCCTACCCTCTCCATTTGTCTGCCTTTTCTTCTTTGACTTCTCAGAGAAAAAGAAGGGAACAAAAGCTCCATTAACAGAGGATTGAGAAACAAAGTGGGTAACATCTGGCTGTTATATAATATTATCTTTGGTAGAAAATAAAAGGACTTGGAATATATCTCTTTGGTCTGCTTTCTATTTTTGGAGTTCTGAAATTTTTGTCTCATTTTGTCTCTGAAAATAAAAAAAGAATTAGGGGAGTTCCTGTAGTGGTGCAGCAAAAATGAATCCAACTAGTAACCGTGAGGTTGCAGATTCGACCCATGGCCTCCCTCAGTGGGAGTGCCATGGCACTCCCTCATGGCACTGCCCTGAGCTGTGGTGTAGGTCGCAGACACAGCTTGGATCTGGCGTTGCCATGGCTGTGCTGTAGGCTGTTGGCTACAGCTCTGATTAGACTCCTAGCCTGAGAACATCCATATGCTGCGGGTGTGGCTCTAAAAAGCAAAAACAACAACAAAAAAAGAATTAGAAGAAATGTTCCTGAGACTTGATGCCAGAAACACCACTAGCGGACCTTTAGGTCTTCGCTTAGATGATATTTAATTCATTTATTCAAAGTATTTATTAAGTACCATGTGTTCTGCTGAACAAATCAAGCATGCCCTCCCCTGGGGCTACCGTGTATGGCTGTGCAGGTTAAGGGTACCCTAAAGTTCTATTAACCACTGAAGCACAACTTCCACTACTGGAGGTGGTCCTTGCTCTAAAGGAGATTATATCTAATGACTTTTAGGAAGTCTTGCATGAACTTTCACTTCCCCTTCGGGCTAGAAAAAGTATTTCATAATACCCAGTTAAAGCACTTAACCTATTTGTCTATAATGGCGTCACCCTCTATTAGACTGTAAACTAAGAGGGTACTAAGATTGGGAATATCGTGTTTGTCACCTTCCAGGGGCTACGGATGCATCAGTGAATTAAACAGTCAAAAGTCCTTGGTCTTTAGGAACTAATAATCTAGAGGAGAGAGATAGTAAACAAGGTCAGTATGTAGCATATGTAGCACGTTAGATGGAGATACATGCTATGTAGAAAAATGAAGTGGGCAAGTAGTCTTTCTCCTCACCTACCTTGGGTCTTTGCTCAGATGTCACCTTTTTTTTTTTTTTTTGAGAGAGGAAACTTCAAAGGTTTACAATAAATGAGAGATACCTGTTTTACAAGAAAAACATCTAGGAATAGAACAGAAGACACACTTAGCAAACAGCCAGTAAGGCAGGTATCAGATCTCCACTTTGCTAAGAATCAGGCCACAGTGAATAAAGATTTATACAGAATATAGAGAATGAGGGCTCAGCCCTTCCCCTCTAAAACTCTGACACTTTCAGATTCTTTCTGAATACATTTCAACAAATATCCTGGAGAATCCTCGTGTTCCAACCTGGTCTGGGGTATGTGAGGCTAAGAGCTATTCTTTAAGCCTTTCAAATCCTCTCTCCCCCCCCCAACACACACACACACACACACACACACACACACACACACACACACACACACGAAAAAGCATCCTTATTAGGAAAAGACGTGCTGGATAAACAAGAGACTCAGCTATACTTAGTACGTATTCGTGCCCGGAATTTTCACACCCATTTTGCTCCGAGGACAGGCATAAATATATCTCTTCCTTCCGACTCTGAGCCTAGCTCCCTAATCTTTTGACAGAAGTCAGCCAAGCATCCTGGCCCCAAGGGCCCTTCTCTCCCAGCTCCAGTCCCTCCAGCTTCGCGCAGCGTTCTGGAAGTTGTAGGCTCCAGCGGTCCTCCGTGACAGAACTACAACTCCCGGCAGCCTTTGTTCCTCTGCACCGCCCCCTTGGCGCATGGTCTGTCGGGAGGGGGCAGGTAGCTGGCGGGCGGGGTCCAATGGGTGCCGGCTCCGGAGGAGAGGGCGGAGGAGAGGAGGAAGGAGGACTCTGGGCCCCGGCCCCATTCATTGCCGCGGCCGGCCGGGTGGGGGTCCCGTGTTTTCCGAGTCATGGAGGCACTAATTCCTGTTATCAACAAGCTGCAGGACGTCTTCAACACTGTGGGCGCTGACATCATCCAGTTGCCTCAGATCGTAGTGGTGGGAACGCAGGTGAGGGACGAAGGCGGCCTCTGCCCAGGCCAGAACCTGGGGTACGGGCCTGGACGGGGCTGCGGCTGCGCTGGCTCCCAGGCTGGCCTTCGCGGCCTGTGCCGCCGCGCCTGGGCACCCGGGGCTGCAGTGCCCCAGGGCTTGGAGTCCGGGGCCTGGCCGGGAGGCGAGGGGCGGAGCCGGCGCGGCGGGTCCCGCGGGTCTCGGGGGCGGGATGGGGGAGGGACGGACCTGCAGGCGGAACTGGAGGCAGCGGGGACCGGGCGCGGCTTCGCCCGCGGGCCGCTGCTTCCAAGGGCACCTGGGGGACGCGCGGGGCACGCGAGGCCACATTGTGCACGCGGGGCCGGGTAGTCCCTTGTGGTTTGGTTTCAGGGCGTTGGGGTATTTCCCTCCTTGCCTTGGTCAGGGGCTGTGGAGTCAGTTTTGGAATCGCGGGGCCCGGACCGAGAAGGCCGCTTGTGTGGCACCTGAGTGTTTCCTTGCAGTGTAATTCAGGTTTCCAGAAGCAGTTAAAAACAAACAAACAGAAAGACCCAAACCAACTTTAGGAAGAGTTATCCCGTTTTTCTTCGTAGGCTGTGGTTTTTGTCTTACATCTAAATTGGGCATCAAGGTTCTCTGGTCTTTTGATGTTGTTTTTCTTATAGATAGCACATTTTTACATGCAGAAGTGTTGAGGAAATAAATGTTATTTCTAGAATGCCAGAGAAGTGTATGTTTCATTTTCTCTGCCTCCTGCTTTTCTTGGTTGAAGAGGAATCAACTATAGGCCGTTTTTATTGGGGAGACGCATTTTAAGAGCTTACTGTATTAAGTGCTTTCATTTTTTAATGATTTTTCTATTGGAAAGGGGACACTTTCCTCTCTTTCCAGGAGGTGCATCGCTACATCTTGCTACAATTTTAAAATATACAGTATACATATTTTGAGAGGAAATTTAATGTTCAAAATATAATGGGGTATGTCCAGACACTGGAAACCTTGGAAACCATAGCCATCCTTTGTAAGGTGGCTGTGTGTGTGGGGTTTTTAGGTAGTTAAAGCAGTAGAAATTATTTCAGGAACAAATTTACTTCGTTGACATTCTGTTCAATCCTGCCTACACATTGTAGTCTTTATAAATTATTATAAATTATAAAGATGTTAATATTTATAGTGACCGGAGACTGAATCATCAGCATAATTATGAGAAATGTTTTGAGTATATTTTGTTCATTACTTTGTTCCTATTCCTAGCCTGGAACAGTCTGGAGTATGTAGTAGGTGCTCCATAAATACTTTGAATGCGTTACTAGATAGTATTTATTTTATTTTATTTTACTTTGCTTTACTTTACTTATTTTATTTTATTTATTTATTTTGGGCTTCTCCCATGGCATATGGAAGTTCCTGGGCTAGGGGTTGAATTGGAGCTGCGGTTGCTGGCCTATGCCACGGCAATGCAAGATCTGAGCTGTGTTTGCGGGCTACAGCATAGCTCGTTGCAGTGCTAGATCTTCAACCCACTGAGCAAGGCCAGGGATCAAACCCGCATCCTCATGGACACTAGTCAGGTTCTTAACCTGCTGAGCCACAATGGGAACTCCTAGGTAGTATTTTTAAACACTTGGGCTTTTATCATCAAAACTGATCTGTTTTGTAAATAGAATTAGAGGAGATGAAATAAATTAAATCTTCTTTGGTAGTAATTTGGAAGTGTTTGCTAGCTGTAGACCAGAAACTTTTCCATACACTTGTAAGATATTCTCAATGCTTTTTAAGCATGAAGCATTAAAAGACTCAGCTATAGTGTGTCAATATAGTTTAAAATCAAGGATTTTTCTTTTTTTCTTTTTTTTAGGCTGCTCTGTGGCTTATGAAGTTCCTGGGCCAGTGCTCAGATGTGAGCCAGCAGGTTTTTTTGTTTGTTTGTTTGTTTTGCTTTTTAGGGCTGCACCCACGGCATATGGAGGTTGCCAGGCTAGGGGTCAAATCAGAGCTACAACTGCTGGCCTACACCGAAGGCATAGCATCTGAGCTGTGTCTGCAATCTACACCATAGATCACGGCAACACTGGATCCTTAACCCACTGAGCAAGGTCAAGGATCAAACCCACAACCTCATGGTACCTAGTCAGATTCATTTCTGCTGCGCCACAGTGGGAACTCCCAAGAAGGATTTTTCTTGCAGAAAATGGAGTTTATTTCAGTGAGTGAACTTGTTTGCAAAATTAGGAGAGGAGGGCAGGATAGAAAAGAAAAGATCTGGAGTTCCCATTGTGGCTCAGTGGAAATGAATCTGACTAGTATCCTTGAGGATGCGGGTTTGATCCCTGGCCTCACTCAGTGGGTGAGGATCCAGTGCTGCCAGTGAGCTGTGGTGTAGGTCGCAGATATGGCTTGGATCCCGTGTGGCTGTGGCTGTGGCCAGCAGCTACAACTCCAATTTGATTCCTAGCCTGGAAACTTCCATATGCTGCAGGTGCATCCCTAAAAAAGATGAAAGAAAAGATCTGACCATTGTGAAAGCTACTAACTTGTGCTAGCAAAAATCATACTAGTTAGTAATGATAGTTATAGGCTGCATTTATGTGGTGATGTTTGGAATTACTCGGAAGGGAAATACTCAGTTTTTAAGCTTGATTTAGTTAAGGTTATTTCCATTCAAGTCCTTATTAGCTGACATTCAGTCCTTTATTACTCAGGTACAGAAGAGATAAGTGAGCATAGAAGCAATGTCTTTTTTCCCATATTTTCCTTAGTATGTTGGAAAAAACCTCTTCTACTTTAAATACAGATTCACCACTACTTTGTCATCTAGGCCATTTAATGTTGTATAACATATGTATAGCACCTCACATTCATATTTAATGGATTAGTGTACCATGAGTTCCAGACATAGAAAATGTTTTGTACTTAGTTCTGACTGGTAAACGTCTTTTTTTTTTTTTTTTTTGCCATTTCTTGGGCCGCTCCCACGGCATATGGAGGTTCCCAGGCTAGGGGTCAAATCGGAGCTGTAGCTGCCAGCCTATGCCAGAGCCACAGCAACTCGGGATCCGAGCCACGTCTGCAACCTACACCACACTCACGGCAACGCTGGATCGTTAACCCACTGAGCAAGGGCAGAGATCGAACCCTCAACCTCATGGTTCCTAGTCGGATTCGTTAACCACTGCGCCACGACGGGAACTCCACACTGGTAAACTTCTCAATCACTGGCAGTGATCATGTCTTCCTAGTATAGATATAATCTCCATCTTACACATTACCTCAGTTTTAAATGGCCACAGGTCCCATTTTTTGGAACTTTTAAATAAAAGTGATTCTCAGACTTGAGTGTGTTGTAATAATTACTTTGAAAATAAGCTTCTTGGACCCCATCCCCTAAGATTTTAATTTTGTAAGTCTGGGGTAGGCCAGGCACCTTAGGTGATTCTGATGCAGATGGTTTATAGATCCTAAATTGAAAAGTGTGAGTCATTGATTTTACAGTTCATGAAACTGGAAAAAGCTAGGAAGCCTAGTCTAAGGGCATACTGCTGTTTAGTAGTATGTTGATTTTGGTGGCATTCTTGCTGCAAAGTGTCAGCTTCCAAGCAATCTTTGCTGACTAGTAAGTGTTTTAACTTTAATTTCTTAAATTGCCCAAATAATACTTTTTGGGGGCTTAGAGAGTTGGAGTAGTTGAGGAGAGAGATGTTCATTATTTATCTAAATAAATTACTTTCCTTTATTCTCTAGACAAGATCCTCTGTGTACAAAGAACAGAAAATGGGGAGAGAGAAGGTTGACACATTTAGACCCTGGTGTACTTTGCAGGTGGAGAAGGAGATAAGATTTCAGTGATGTTTTTGACTCAACTTGGGAAATTTAATCACTATTTCTTAAGTTGAGAATTGGAAGGGGTATGTAATCCAAACTACCACCTAGTATAGGAATCCCAGTACAGATGACATTAACCTGAGACTATGGTATAGTGCTGCTAGTATTGTGCTTTTTTCACTTTGTCTTTTATTTTGGTGATTTCAGCACTCCATCTTTGGACATTCAGGCAAATGCAGAAGAAAGAGGAATCTTGGTTTTTAAATGACCAATCTGGGAGTTCCCATCTTGGTGCAGCAGAAACAAACCTGACTAGGAACCATGAGGTTGCAGCTTCGATCCCTGGCCTTGCACAGTGAGTTAAGCATCTAGTGTTGCTGTGAGCTGTGGTGTAGGTCACAGACAGAGCTCGGATGCTGCATTGTTGTGGCTGTGGTGTAAGCTGGCAGCTATAACTCTGATTAGATCCCTAGCCTGAGAACAGCCATATGCCATGGGTGCAGCCCTAAAAAGACACACACACACACACACACACACTATATATATATATATATATATATATATATATATATATATGTATGTATGTCTAATTCATATAACATAAAACCCAACACTATAAAGTGTACAATTCAGTGGTTTTTAGCATACTCACAAGGTTATGCAACCATCACCACTATCTAATTCCAGAATATTTTCATTACCTCGAAAAGAAACTCTGTATCTATTAGGGGTCACTCCTTATTTTGCTGTCTCTCCTGCCCCTGCCAACCACTAATCTACTTTATGTCTCTATGAATTTGCCTATTTTAGGCATTTCATATAAATGCAATCAAACAATAGGTGGCCTTTTGTGTCTGACTTCTTTTCCTCAGCACAATATTTTTTTTTCTTTTTTTTTAGGGCCTAACCTGTGGCATATGGGAGTTCCTAGGATAGGGTTGAATTGGAGCTACAGCTGCTGGCCTGTGATACAGCCACAACAATGCAGGATCTAAGCCCTGTCTCTGACCTACGCCACAGCTCCAACAATGCTGGATCCTCAACCTACTGAGCAAGGCCAGGGATTGAACCTGTATCCTCATGGATACTAGTTGGGCTCGTTACCACTGAGCCACAGTGGGAACCTCCTCAGCATGATGTTTTGTAGGTTCATCCATGTTATACCAAATATTAGTACTTTATTACTTTTTATGACTGAATAATATTCCATTGTATAGATATACCAGTTTGTTTATCCATTCATTAGTTGATGGACATTTGGGTTATTTCCACTTTTTGGCTATATTGAATAAAGCAGCCATGAACATTTGTTTACAAGTTTTTATGTGAACATAATGTTTTCAATTCTCTTGGGTGTGTGTGGTTGACACTTGAACAACATAGACTTGAACTGCCCAGGTCCATTTACATGTGGATTTTTTTCAGTTGTACTACAGCACTACACTCTTTGGGGTTGGCTGAATTTGTGCCTGTGGAACTGTGGCTACAGAGGGCCAACTGTATAGTTATATGCAGATTTTTGACTACGCAGGGGTCAGTGCCTCTAACCACCCATACTGTTAAGGGGTCCACTGTACGTAGGTGTAGAATTGTTGCTTCATTTGGTAATTCTTGTTTAACTTTTAAAGGAACTACCACACTGTTTTCCATAGTGGCTGTACTGCTTTACAGACATCTGTCAGTGTATGAGGGTTTCAATTTCTGTACACCCTTACCAACTCTTGTGATTGTCTTTTTATAAAAGTGCTAGATCATTCTAGAATATTTTTTAAAAAAGCACACACGCATCGCTTCTTCTTTTTGCAGCACTGTTTTCTACAGTCTACTAGCTCCTTCTGAAATCTTGGTTTCTCCTTTCTGATATGCCTACATTTGTCTTGTGTTTGTAGACATTATGGCTTCATTAAGTTGAGTAATTTGGTGCCACATACTGATCTTAGTTTTCATTCTTTCAGTGTTCTTGTGAGTATTCTTAAGTAAACCTGTGTTTTCTCTTTTTCTTCTTTTCTGGTTTCTGTGTAGATCATGTGCTGCTTCCTTAGACAAAAATTTTTTTAAAGTATTGAGGTGAAAATTATGTAGCATAAAATTAGCCATTTTAAAGTGTACAGTGCAGTGGTTTTTTTTTTTTGATAGGCAAGAAATAGATTTATTAAGATAGGATGCTTTTGAGAGATGCAAGCAGGCAGGCGATGAAGCTCTGCTAGTTCAGTGGTGTTTAGTACATACATAATGTTGTGCAGCCATCACCTCTGCCTAGGACTGAAACATTTTCATCACCCCAAGAGAAAACTCTGCATTAAGCTGTCACTTTGTAATTCTCCTTCCCCTAGTCCCTGGGCTACCAGTGTTCTTTCTTTCTTTATAGCTTTACCTGTTCTATTTTATAGAAACAGAATCATACAATACGTGGCCATTTATCTTTGGCTTCTTTCACTTAGTGTAACATGGTTCATTCATATTGTAGCATGTATTGGTACTTCCTTTTAATTGTTGACTGCTGTTCCATTGTGTGTGTATACCATTTTTATCATTCATCTGTGATGGATATTTGGGTTGTTTCTATCTCTTGGTGGTTATAAGTAGTGCTGCTGTGAATATTTGTGTATAAGTATTTGAATACTTGTCTTTAGTTCTTTTGGGTGTAGTGAATGAAATGCTGGGTCATATGGTAATATTATGTTTAACTTTTTGATGAACTACCAAACTTCCACAGTAGCTGTACTATTTCATATTCCCACAAGCAATATACTAGGGTTCCAATTTACTTATATCCTTGTCAACACTTGTTACTGTGTTTTTTATTATAGCTATCTTGATGAGAGTGTGATATGAAATCTCATTGTGGTTTTGATTTGTATTTCCTTAATCACTACTGATGTGAATATCTTTTTTTTTTTTTCCTTTTCTAGGGCCACTCCCATGGCATATGGAAGTTCCCAGGCTAGGGGTCCAATTGGAGCCACAGCAACGTGGGATCCGAGCCGCATCTGCAACCTACACCACAGCTCATGGCAACGCTGGATCCTTAACCTACTGAACAAGGCCAAGGATCGAACCTGCAAATTCATGGTTCCTAGTCGGATTCGTTAACCACTGAGCCACAACGGGAACTCTTGATGTGAATGTTTTTTTAGGTGTTTGTTGGGCTGTTTATCTTTTTATTGTTGAGTTGTTAGTGTTCTTTATATATTTTGGATACTAGACCATTATCAATGTATGATTTGCACATATTTTCTTCCATTCTGTAGGTTGTCTTTTCACTTTCATGATAGTGTTCTTTGATGCACAAAAGTTAAAAATTTTTTTCGTCTGTGCCTGTGGCATATGAAAGTCCCTGGGCCTTGGATCGAACCCATATCTGACAGTGACCTGAGCCAGAGCAATATTAGATCCTTAACCTGCTCAGCTACCACAGAACTCCTAGCACACACTTTTTTGATTATTGTAGCTTTGTAGTGTATTTTGAAACCAGAAAGTATGAGTCTCCCAACTTTGTTGTTTTCAAGATTGTTTTTGCAATTAGGAGTCCCTTGCCATTCATTCCATAGCAGTTTTAGAATTGATATTTTCATTTCTGCAAACTAGGTTGTTGGAATTTTGATCAGGATTGTGTTGAATCTGTATATTACTTTAGGGAGTATTGCCACTTTATTTTATTTTATTTTTTGGTCTTTATGTCTTTTCAGGGCCACACCTGTGGCATATAGAGGTTCCCTGGCTAGGACTTGAATTGGAGCTGTAGCTGCCAGCCTACACCACAGCCACAGCAATGCTGGATCCTTAACTCATTGAGTGAGGCCAAGGATCAAACCCACATCCTCATGGTTGCTAGTTGGGTTCGTTAACCACTGAGCCATAATGGGAACTCCTATTGCCACTTTAATATTGAATCAGATCTAAAATTCTTGGTTGATAGGTTTTTTTCTTTCAGATCTTTAAATAAGTATGCTAGTCCCTCTGGCTTCCGAAATTTCTGATGAGAAATCTATTGTAGTATTAATCTTACTGAGGATCTCTTGTATATGGATTATCTGCTTCTTGCTGCTTTCAGTATTTGTCTTTGTCTTTCAGCAGTTTGATTATAATTTATCTCCATGTGGATCTTTTTGTGTTTACCCTATCCTGTGGTGGAGTTCTGTGAGTTCTTTAATATGTAGATTCATGTCACTTTCTCTATGTTTTTCTACTCTTATGGAAAAAGTGGGATTTTTAGGGGTATTATTTTTGGTTTTCAGAAATTTGGGTGTCATTCTTTTCTTTTATGTTCCAGACAGCATTGGGCCCTGTATTTTATAACCTAAGAAAAAAATTTCTTCCTAAAGACCGTTCTCCAGCATTTTTCAAGTTTGTATCCTGGATAAGTTGAAGTGGTTTGAACTTTAGATTTATATTATGCTCGTAGATAGAGGGTTTGAGCTATGCAGTTAATGTTAATGTTAATTTACTTAAAAGACCATAAAGTTAATATTTCTAAGGATACTCAGAAATATTTTATTTAAAATAAATGAGACAAATATTAAGGGAACTGTCTAAATCTAAAACCACTTCAAAATAAAGGGTTAAAAAATTAGGAGATGTTGCTTGCTTCGGCAGCACATATACTAAAATTAGAACGATACAAAGAAGATTAGCATAGCCTCTTTGTAAGGATGACGTGCAAATTCATGAAGTGTTCAATTTTTTTTCTTTTTTTTTGTCTTTTTGCCTTTTCTAGGGCCGCTCCTGCGGCATATGGAGGTTCCCAGGCTAGGGGTCCAATCGGAGCTGTAGCTGCCGGCCTACGCCAGAGCCACAGCAGCATGGGATCCGAGCTGTGTCTATAACCTACACCACAGCTCAAGGCAACACCGGATCCTTAACCCACTGAGCGAGGCCAGGGATCGAACCCACAACCTCATGGTTCCTAGTCGGATATGTTAACCACTGAGCCACGACGGGAACTCCATGTTCGATATTTTTAAAAGAACAATATTGGAGATATGGAGAGCCAGGGAGAATCCCGGGTTGGCAAAAAGACCTTTTAAACTGATGATACTTGAAAGATTCAACAGATGTAGAGCAAAAGCCTATTTTGAGCTCCCCTTATCGGAATAAAAGCAGAAGCTTCTGGGAAACCATGGCTATGGATTTCCTCTGGGACCTTCTAGTCCCAGACCAGGAGTAACTACTTTAAAGCCCTTCTGTGGGGTGTTCTGTGACCCTGAAGAAGATGCAAAGATCAGTTCCCTGTGTACAAACATTATCACAAACTTTCTTAGATCCTATTGTTTTTCCAAAGAATCCATTTGTCTTTCCAGAAGAAACCCATCTGTTCTTCCCTTAGAAGCCAGTTCTCCCCTCCCTGTTTCCAATATTAAGTTAGGTTTATAAGCCTTTAACTATCACCATAAAGCATGTTAGTTACTTTTTTGATCGGCTTTTGTGTGCTTAGAAATAAACCTTTTCTCTTGTTCATGTAAAAAAAAAAAAAAGGAAATGTACATCTCTATTTGTTAAATTAACATCAAAAAAAAATTGAGAGATCTGCTTTATACACTGAAGAGTAAAAATTTAGCAGTTAGAAACTGAATCAGCCTTGGTTAATGTGGCATGAATGACTGTACAATTCCGTAACTCCCAATGGATGCTGATTATCAGAAAGAACTAAAAATAAGACAAAACATTAATGCTCCATCTCAAAATATAAATTTAAAACACTTTAAATCTCAATACAGTGTAATTGGGAAGAAACCAAAAGATGGCACTGAAACCATGCACACAAATCTTTAGCCCTTAAATGTACAGGATATTGAATCAATTTTGGGAGTATGCGGAAATAAAAAAAACAGAAGACCTTGCAGTGCCAATAAAGCCTAATTTTCAGAGCATGCCAGCTCTGATTTTGCCACATTGGAACTCTTGTAGCCACTCACCTTCCTGGAAAGAGTACAGACAAAAAGTGTTTAAGTCACCAGGGGGAAAGAAGCATTGATATAACCAGTTGTCAGAGAAACCAAAGATGTTTATAATCCTGAGGTAAAAGTTGGGATTCCACAGATATGTTTGTTTGGTATATGTGTTGATGCATAACATTTTTAAAAAATTTTGTAATGATTTTTATATTTTCCATTATAGCTGGTTTACAGTGTTCTGTCAATTTTCTACTGTACAGCAAGTTGACCCAGTCACACATACATGTATACATTGTTTTTTCTTACATTATCATGCTTCATCTTAAGTGACTAGATATAGTTTCCAGTGCTATACAGCAGGGTAACATTTTTTTAAAATTGTGATTTAATCGACATAGAACTTTATATTAATTTCAGGTGTATAACATAATGATTTGATATGTGTATACTTTGTATACAATCACCCCAATAAGTCTAGTTAACATTCGTTACCACACATAGTTGCAGTGTTTTTTCTTATGATCAGAACCCTAGAAGTAACTTTAAAATATTCAATCTTATTTTCTGTAGTCACCATTCTGTACATTATACCCCAAAGACTTATTTATTTTAAACCTGGAAGTTTGTAACTTTTGACCACCTTTACCCATTTTACCCACCCCCCATCTCTAGCAACCATCTGTCTGTTCTCTGTATTTATGACTTTGTTTTTTGTTTGTTTTATTTTAATTAAGAGTCCACCTATAAATGAGATTATATGATATTTGCTTTTCTCTGACTTATTCTACTTAACAGGTTCTATCCATGTTGTTGGAAATAGCAGCATTTCCTTCTTTTTTTATGGCTGAAGAATATTCCTGTGTGTATGTTGTGTGTTTGTGTGTGTATGTGGTTGTGTGTATATGTGTATACATGCATACCACATTTACTTTATTCATACACTGATGGACACTTAGGTTATTTTCATTTCTTGGCTATTGGAAATAATGCTACAGTGAACATGTGGATGCATACATCTTTTCAATTTCGTGTTTTTGTTTCCTTTAGATAAATACCCAGAAGTGGAAATGCTAGGTTGTATGGTGGCTCTATTTTTAATTTCTTGAGAACCTCCATACTGTTTTCTATAGTGGCTGTACCAGTTTGCATTCCTACCATCAGTGTTTGAGAGTTCCCTTTTCTCCACATCCTCAACAACACATTTTTTTGTCTTTTCGGTAACAGCTGTTCTAATAGGTGTGAGGTGATATCTTATGGTGGTTTTGGTTTGCATTTCCCAGTTAATTAGTGATGTTGAGCACCTTCTCATGTATCCATTGGTCATTTGAATGTCTTTGGGAAAATGTGTACTTGGATCCTAAACTCATTTCTTTTGCAGGTCGTGTATGTGTTGGATTTTTTGGTTTTTTACTATGGAGTTGTCCGAGTTCTTTGTATATTTTGGTTTTTAACCCCTTATTGAATAAGGGATTTGAAAACATATTTTCCCATTCCATAGGTTCTTTATCATTTTGTTGATGGTTTCCTTTGCAGTGCAGAAACTTTTAAGTTTAATATACTCCTGCTTGTTTATTTCTGCTTTATTTGGCTTTAATTTGGTGTCAAATCCAAAAAATCATCACCCAGACCAACGTCAAGGAGCTTAGAGCCTACGTTTTTTTCTTCTAGGAGTTTTACAGCTTCTGGTCTTATATTCAGATCTTTAACCCATTTTTAATTAATTTTTTTGTATAGTGTAAGATAGTGGTCCAGTTTTCATGCTTTCGCATGTGACTGCCCAGTTTGCTAACACCATTTATTGAATATACTGTCTTTTCCCCATTTTATATCCTTGGCCCCTTTGTTGTAAATTAATTGCCCCTATATGTGTAGGTTTGTATCTGAGCTCTCTTATTCTGTTCCATTGATCTCTATTGCTAGTTTATATCTACACCATACTGTTTCGATTATTACAGCTTTTTAATATAGTTCAAAATCAGGAAGCATGGTGTTTCTAGCTTTGTTCTTTTTCATGATTGCATTGACTTTTAGTTATTTTTTTTTTTATTATTATTATTATTTTTTTGCTATTTCTTGGGCCGCTCCTGCGGCATATGGAGGTTCCCAGGCTAGGGGTCGAATTGGAGCTGTAGCCGCCGGCCTATGCCAGAGCCACAGCAACGCGGGATCCGAGCTGCATCTGTAACCTACACCACAGCTCACGGCAACGCCGGATCGTTAACCCACTGAGCAAGGGCAGGGACCGAACCCGCAACCTCATGGTTCCTAGTCGGATTCGTTAACCACTGCGCCACGATGGGAACTCCAGACTTTTAGTTATTTATTTATTTTTTTTATGGTTCCATACAAATTTTAGGGTTATTTGTTCTATTTCTTTGGAAAGAGCCAGTGGAATTTTGATAGAGATTGAGTTGAATGTGTAGATTGCTTAACAATCTTGATTTTTTTCAATCCATGAGCATAGAATTACTTTCCATTTATTTTTATCTTCAATTTCTTTCATCAGTGTTCTGTAGTTTTCAGTGTAGAGGTGTTTTACTTTCTTAAATTTATTCCTTCCTTTTTTGCTTTTTAGGGCTGCACCTGTGGCATATGGAAGTTCCCAGGCTAGGGATCAAATTGGAGCTGCAGCCGCTGGCCTATGCCACAGCCACAACAATGCGGGATCTGAGCTGTGACTGCAACCTATACTACAGCACGTGGCGATGCCAGATTCTTAACCCACTGAGTGAGGCCAGGGATCAAGCCTCCATCATCATGGATACTAGTCTGCTTCGTTAATTGCTGAGCCACAAAGGGAACTCTGAATGGATGTTGTATTTTGTTGAATGCATTTCTTGCACCTATTGAGATGATCATGTTTTTAATCCTTCATTTTGTTAATGTGGTGTATCACATTGATTTGCAGATGTTGAGCCATGCTTGAATCCCTGGAGTAAATCCCACTTGATCATGGTGTATGATCCTTTTCATGTATTGTTGAATTTAATTTGCTAATATTTTGTTGATATTTGCATCTATGTTGATGAGGGGATATTTGCTTATAATTTTCTTTTCTTGTGGCATCCTCATCTGATTTTGATATTAGGATAATCAGTGTCTGGCCTTATAAAAGGAGTTTGGAATTGCTCCCTCCTCTTCTTTTCTGAAAGAGGTTGGGAAGGAGTACTGTTAATTCTTCTTTGAGTGTTTGATAGAATTCAGCAGTCAAGCTCTCTGGTCCTGGACTTTTGCTTGTGGGAGGTTTTGATTACTGATTCAGTCTTCTTATTGGTAAGTGCTATGTTTAGATTTTCTTTTTTTTTAATTTGTCTTTTTAGGGCTGCACCTGTGTCATATGGAGGTTCCCAGGCTAGAGGTCAAATTGGAGCTATAGCTGCTGGCCTACGCCACAGCCACAGTGATGCCAGATCCAAGCTGCGTCTCCCACCTACACCACAGCTCATGGCAACGCTGGATTCTTAACCCACTGAGCGAGGCCAGGGCTCGAACCTGTGTCCTCATGAGTACTAGTCAGATTTGTTTCTGCTGAGCCATGATGGGAACTCCAGATTTTCTTTTTCTTCATGACTCTATCTTGGTAGGTTGAATGATAGGAATTTGCCTATGTCTTCTAGGTTGCATAGTTTTTTATGTATAATTTTCATAGTAGTCTCTTTATGATCTTTTGTATTTCTGTGTTGTGACCTCTCATGTCTCATTTTGTTTAATGTATGCCCATTTTATCATTTCAAAGAATCAGTTCTTAGTTTGATTGATCTTTATTATTTTCTTTAGTCTTTATTTCATTATTATCTACTCTGATCTTTGGTATATGCTTCCTTTACTGACTATTAACTTTGGGCTTAGTTTGTTTTTTAATAGTTCCTTGACATGTAAAATTAGGTTGTTTGAGATCTTTCTTATTTCTAAATATAGCCATTTGCTTTTGTGAAATTCTCTCTAAAAACTGCTTTTTTGCTGCATTCTATAAATTCTGTTATGTGGTATTTCTGTTTTCATACGTCTCAAGATTTTTTTTTATAAGACTTTTTTTTTTTTTTTTTTGGCTGCACTTGTGGCATATAGAAGTTCCCAAGTCAAGGATCGAATGAGTGCCACAGCTGTAACTAGAGCCACAGCAGTGACAGTGCTGGATCCATAACCTGCTGAGCCACAAGAGAACTCCCCAGGATATTTTTTGATTTCTCTTTTGATTTCTTTCCTATATTGGTTGTTCCATAGCATATTGTTTAATCTCCATGATTTGTGGATTTTCCAATTTTCTTCTTAAAATTGATTTCTAGTTTCACACCATTATGGTTGGAAAAGATACTTGATATGAATTTGGTCTTCTTAAATTTATTGACTTGTCTTATGGCCTAAATTGTGATCTATCCTGAAGAATGTTCCATGTGTGCTTGAGAAGAATGTGTATTCTGTTGCTTTTGGTAGAATGTTCTGTTTATATATAGTCCATCTGGTTTCACATGTCATTTAAGGCCAGTGTTTATTGACTTTCTGTCTGTATGATCTATGGAAGTTGTATGTTAAAGTCCCTGAGTCTTTTTTTTTGGCTGCACCCACAGCATGTGGAAGTTCCTGGGCCAGAGATTGAACCCATGCCACAGCAGTGACAACACTGGATCCTTACCTGCTGGGCTACCAGGGAACTCCTCTTTAAAAAAAATTTTTTTTTTTAATTTATTTTTTTGGCTGCAGTGTGCAGTGGCCTAATGTGGGATCTCAGTTCCCAGACCACGGATTGAACCTAGACCACAGCACTGAGTCTTAATCACTAAACCACTAGGGGACTCCCATAAAGTCCCTGACTCTTATTGCATTGCTGTGTATTTTTCCTTTCAGGCTTGTTAATATTTGCTTTATATATTTTGTGCTCCCATGCTGTGTTTTATATTCTTTTTTGAGTTGACCCTTTTATCATTATATAATCTCTTTTTTGTCTCTTAATATAGACCTTTTTTTTTAGTTAATATAGTCTTTGTCTTAAAGTCTGAAGTAAGTATGGCCACTCCAGCTTTCTTTGGTTTCCATTTGCATGGGAATATCTTTTTCTATCCTTTAAGTGTGTGTGTATCCTTTCATGTGTGAAGTGAGTATCTTTTAGGCTGTGTATAGATGGGTCTTTTTTTTTTTTTTTCCTATCCATTTTGGCACTCTTTGTCTTTTGTTTGGAGAATTTAGCCCATTTACATTTAAAATAATTTTTGATAGGTTTGTACTTGGAATTTTGTTAGTTTGTTTTTGCTTTTTTTTTTAGGGCCGCACCCGTGGCATATGGAGGTTCCCAGGCTAGGGGTCCAGTCAGAGCTACAGCTGCCAGCCTACACCATAGCCACAGCCACGTGGGAACCAAGCTGCATCTGTGACCTATACCACAGATCATGACAATGCTGGATCCTTAACCCACTGAGCGAGGCCAGAGATCAAACCCTCAACCTCATGGTTACTAGTCGGATCTGTTTCTGCTGTGCCACAACAGGAACTCCTTTATTGGAATTTTGTTAATTGTGTTCTGGTATTTTGTAGTGTATGTGTTTCTTTCTTCTGTGATTTTCTGTAGTGGTATGTTTAGATTCCTTTCTTTATCTTTTGCACTTCTTTAAAATTTTTTTTAAAAACTAAAGTGTAGTTGATTTACAATGATGGGTCAGTTTCTCCTGTACAGTAAATTGACCCAGTCATACTATGTATACATTCTTTTTCTCATACTATTTTCCATCATGTTCTATCACAAGAGATTGGATATAGTTCTCTGTGGTATAGAGTAGGAATCTTTTGCATTTCTACTGGTTTGATTAGTGGTTACCATGAGGCTTACTTAAAACAGCTTTTATTTATAACAGTCTTAAGTTGATAACCTCAGTTTCAAAGCATTCTTTTTTTTTTTTTTTTTTTTTTAAGGGCCTCACCTGCGGCATATGGAATTTCTCAGGCTAGGGGTTGAACTGGAGCTACAGCTTCTTGCCTATGCCACAGCCACAGCAATGCAGGATCCAAGCCATGTCTGTTGCCTACACCACAGCTCATGGCAACACTGGACCCCTGACCTACTGAGTAAGGCCAAGGATCAAACCTGTATCCTCATGGATACTAGTCAGATTCACTTCTGCTGTGCCACAACGGAACTCCTCCTATGCATTCTAAAGCTCTACGTTTTTACTGTTTTCCCTTGTACATTTTATGTTTTTGATGTTGCAACTTAAATCTTTTTAATCTTGTGTATCTGTTAACAAATTATTGCTATTTAATTATTTTTACTTCTTTTGTCTTTTAATCTTCACACTGGCTTTATAAGTGATCAACTGACCATCCTTACATTAGATTATTCTGAATTTTACTACCTATTTATCTTTACCAGTGAAATTTATACTTCGTGTTTCCTTGTTACTGGTTTGTTCTCTTTTGTTTCAGCTTAAAGGAGTCCCCTTAACATTTCTTGTAAGACCAGTCTGGTGGTGATGACCTCCTGCAGCTTTTGCTTGACTGGAAAACTCTTTTTCTCTCCTTCCATCCTGAAGGACAACTTTGCTGGGTAGAATTTCTTGGTTGGCAAGTATTTTTCTTGAAGCACCTTGAATATGTCATGCCACTCCCTTCTGTCCTGTGATGTTAACATTAAAAAATCCTGATGGTTTTATTGGGGGGGTTTCCTTATATATAACAAGTTGTTTTTTTTCCTTGCTGTTTTAAAAATTCTCTCCTTGTGTTTAAATTTTGACATTTTAATTATAAATGGTATAAGTCTCTTTGGGTGCATCTTATTTGGATCTCTCTGAGCTTCTTGGATTTGAATGTTATCTTTCCCAGCTTAGGGAAGTGTTCTGCCCATTTCCCCTCTTTTTCTTCTTCTGAGACCCCTATAATGTGAACATTGGTCCATTTGAAGTGGTCTTATAGGTCCCTTAAACTGTCTTTTTGCTGCTGATTAGATGAGTTCCATTTCCTTGTTCCCGTTTACTGCTCCTTCATGTTCCTACAGGAACATGTAGTCTGCTGTTGAACCTCTGTTTGGTACTTTATTGTAGTTTCTATCCTTCTGTTGAAATTCTGTCTTTGTTCTTCTGTTCTCTTAAGCTCGTTTAGCACTTTTTATGACTATTTGAATTTTATCAGCTATATCACTTATCTCCATTTCATTAAAGTTTTTTCCGGAAAATTTATCTTGTTCTTTTGCTTGGAACATATTCCTCTGTTTCTTTATTTTCATTGACTCTCTGTGTTGGTTTCTATGCATTAGAATAAACACCATCTCTCCAAGTCTTTACATGAATGGCCTTGTGTAGAAGAAGAATCTTATTGTTCAACTAAGATTTGAGAGACAAGGAGTTCCCGTCGTGGCGCAGTGGTTAACGAATCCGACTAGGAACCATGACGTTGCAGGTTCGGTCCCTGCCCTTGCTCAGTGGGTTAACGATCCGGTGTAGGTTGCAGACGCGGCTCGGATCCCACGTTGCTGTGGCTCTGGCGTAGGCCAGTGGCTACAGCTCCGATTTGACCCCTAGCCTGGGAACCTCCATATGCTGTGGGAGCGGCCCAAAGAAATAGCAAAAAGACAAAAAAAAAAAAAGATTTGAGAGACAAAACTTTTGTGATTGTCCAAACAACCTGCTTTGTTCCTAGTGGCTCCCATTAGTTGAGGGTGTACCAAGACTTATCAGTATTCCATAAAGGAGGATCTTAGCACCTAGATTTAGCTTGATTGAAAGCTATATGCTCCAGGAGCAACTTTTCAAATATATGCAAATATATCTTTTTCAGGGGAAGACTGGGATATGGGTGTTTCTGTCTGCTCCCTTTTCACTGTGTCCTGGAAGGTTAGCCACAGAGAGTCTGTAGGAGCTCTTGAAGAACTCTTTCTTAGTTCACTATGCCTTATCCTATGGATCCAAGTCCTGTTGGCTTTTAAGCTAGATGTTTTGGGTGCCTATCTTTCAGGTGCAGATCTTAAAAGCTGGTGTGCTAGATCTGGGGCTCAAATCCTTTGCTCCTCAGAGAGACTGTGTGTTGGGAGTTCCCTCATGATTGAGGGTCACTACACCCAAGGTGAGGTTTATGGTGAGATTGTGTCTCAGTCTCTCCAAACCTTTTTGGTGTGGGTTTTGTCATTTGCTTGATATGTAGAAGTTACTCAGCCAATTTTTTAGTTTCTCTCAGAGGGAATTGTTCCATTTGTAGCATTAAATTCCATGGCAGGAAGTAAGATCAGGATCCTCCTATGTTGCTGTCTTGAACTGGAACTGATACATACAATATGTTTAAAAAAAAAAAAGATGAGTTGTCAATGTTTAAAAGTTGGTAGACGGAGTTCCCGTGGTGGCGCAGTGGTTAATGAATCTGACTGGGAACCATGAGTTTGCAGGTTCGATCCCTGGCCTTGCTCAGTGGGTTAACGATCCGGCGTTGCCGTGAGCTGTGGTGTAGGCCACAGACACGGCTCGGATCCCAAGTTTGCTGTGGCTCTGGCGTAGGCCAGCGGCTATAGCTGCGATTCAACCACTAGCCTGGGAACCTCCATATGCCATAGGAGCGGCCCAAGAAATGGCAAAAAGACAAAAAAAAAAGACAAAAAAAATTCAAAAAATAAAAAATAAAAGTTGGTAGATTTAATGGAGAGGCCCAGGTTTCTGGTTTTTCCTTTAAAAAGTCAGGAAATCTGACACTATTGGACTCACATTTCCAGTGAATTTGAAAAATGCCTGCTTTAGAAGGGTCAGACTGTATTTAGTTATCCATAGCTCCCATTGCTCTCAGTTGCTTTCCTTGGTTGCCATTTATCATAATAATGTCTTGTTCTTATAGTGTGAAGAGGGCAATGAAATGTTTCCTATGTCCATATTTCTATCAAAAGAGGAAGTTAAAGACTACCTGGGAAATATACTTATCTTTTAAATATTCTTGAGAAATATTTTTCTGTATTTTTTGAGATATTAGAAATTTTACTTTTTTTTTTTTTTTTTTTTGCTATTTCTTTGGGCCGCTCCCACGGCATATGGAGGTTCCCGGGCTAGGGGTCGAATCGGAGCTGTAGCCACCGGCCTATGCCAGAGCCACAGCAACGTGGGATCCGAGCCGCGTCTGCAACCTACACCACAGCTCATGGCAACGCCGGATCGTTAACCCACTGAGCAAGGGCAGGGACTGAACCCGCAACCTCATGGTTCCTAGTCGGATTCGTTAACCACTGCGCCACGACGGGAACTCCAAATTTTCCTATATTTTTAACATGCAAACAGAATGTCAGAAGAACATGATCTGATATCATTTTGACTGAAGTCTGGGTTGATTTTACCTATTCAGATTACCTGCTTTACTTATGTGGGCAAGTAAGTTTGTAACCTCTGCTTGTAAGTTTTCTAGGGCTGCCATAACAAAAACCACACAGACTAGGTGGCACATAAACAACAGAAATTAATTTTCTCACAGTTCTGGAGGCTAGCAGTCCAGTATCAAGATATAGACAGGTCTGTTTTTTTCTTAAGTTTCTCTCCTTGAACTGCAGATGGCTGCCTTCTCTCTGTGTCCTCATGTGCACCTTCCTGTGTGTGTCACAGCCCTAATGTTTCTCTGGCCAAATTTTCTCTTTTATAAGGACACCAGTCAGATTGAATTAGAGCCCAATTGAATGGCCTCGTTTTAACTTAATCAGCTATTTGAAGATTCTGTCTCCAAATTTGGGCACATATTGAGGTATACTTTCTAAGAAGTGTTAGAGCTTCAAATAAGAATTTGAGAAGGGGAGTTCCCGTCATGGCGCAGTGGTTAATGAATCCGACTAGGAACCATGACGTTGCAGGTTCGGTCCCTGCCCTTGCTCAGTGGGTTAACGATCCGGCGTTGCTGTGAGCTGTGGTGTAGGTCGCAGACGCGGCTCCGATCCCCCGTTGCTGTGGCTCTGGCGTAGGCCGGCGGGACCCCTAGCCTGGGAACCTCCATATGCCGCGGGAGGGGCCCAAGAAATGGCAAAAAGGCAAAAAAAAAAAAAAAAAAGGATTTGAGAGGAGTGCAGTTCAGTTTGTAAAAACGTATCTTAAAAAAACCCTACATGTATATACATAAAAATATTCAACTAACTGAAAATGAGTAGTCATAAAGCGGGAAACTAAGTAGATAATCAAACTAACAAAATGAGGTTAGTAAGATTTCAAGAAAGAAAGTTAAAAAGTATTCTTTGTGACATTTCATTTAAGAAGAAAGAAAATGCCATGCTAGGTGGAGGTCATAGGGAACAACAGTCACATTGAAATTGTTGAAAACCTAATTTTGAAATAGAAAAACAATTTGAGGAATTCTTTTAAAAGACAAATCTAAATCATATGTATGAAATTTATTATTAGAGGTAAGATACTTGATGGTGAGAGCTGAGAAAGCCAAAATCCTTGTCATAATTGATTGAGAACACTTGCAGTGGATGGACAAAGAATAATCAAACAATAAGCAGAAGTTCCCCAGAGCTGAAGTTGCCCACTTCTTCAGATTTAATTGATTGTCACAAATACTGAAAGTATTGACATACCCTGGTTGGATTTTGAAATCCAAACAAAAACCTCTAGAATTCTCCAAGTGTCAAAATAAAAGGAAGGAAGAAAATACAGATTTCCTAAAAGAGAAAGAGAATCAGATTGGCATCAGACTTCCGATCTGCAACACTAAATGCTAGATGATGTGGAGAAATGTTTAAAATATAGAAGGCAGAAGACCTAAATAGACATTTCTCCAAAGAAGAGATACGGATGGCCAGTAGGCACATGAAAAGATGCTCAACATCATTAATTATTAGAGAAATGTGGATCAAAACTACAACAGGGTATCACCTCACACCAGTCAGGATGGTCATTATTAAGTTTGTAAATAACAAGTGTTGAAGAGAATATGTAGAAAAGGGAACCCTCCTACACTGTTGGTGAGGATATTAATTGGTACAACAACTGTGGAAAACAGTATGGAGGTTTCTCAGAAATCTAAAAATAGAATTACCATATGATCTAGCAGTCCCACTCCTTGGCATATATTTGGGCTAAGCTATAATTCAGAAAGCCCTATGTTGATAGCAGCACTATTCATAATAGCCAAGACACGGAAACTTTTATATATCTGTCAATAAATGAATGAATGAAGAAAATGTGGTGCCTATATACAGAGGAATACTACTCAGACATAAAAAAAGAACAATGACATTCTCAGCAACATGGCTGCAACTAGAGATTATCATACTAAAGTAAGTCAGGAAGAGAGAAACAAATACTATGTTAGCACTTATATGTGGAATCTAAAATTGACACAAATGAACCTATCTGCAAAACAGAAACAAACTCACAGACATAGAAACAGTCTTGTGGTTGCCAAGGCAGAGGGAGGGGGGAGTGGGATGGGTTGGGAGTTTGGGGTTAGTAGGTGCAAACTATTGCATTTAGAATGGATAAGCAATGAGTAGATATCCTACTGTATTGCACAGAGAACTATATCCAATCTTCTGGGATAGATCATGATAGAAAATAATATAAAAAAAGAATGTATATAAATGTATGAGTCACGATGCCATACAGCAGAAATTGGCACATTGTAAATCAATCAACTATACTTTATTAAAAATGAAAGAAAAAATAAAATTTTAGAGTTCCTAGGACAGTTGAGATTATTAAAATGCTGTATCCATACATATGGTAGCCATTCTTTAAATGCAGTGAAACATGAATAACTGAACAATAAGAGAAAACAGAAAATTTTTTTTTAAAAATTGTTCTTTCATTTCCTATCCAAAATATTTTATTTTATAATAAAATTGAAGTATTACCTAAATTGCTTCCAGAGCTCTGTTTTAGCTTGAATAGAATACTTTGAACTTTCTAGCAGAATTGGACACTTAACCTAGTATAAATCCCTTGTGCAGAGGCCAGGATGGACACAGGTACTAGTTTATATACCTACACCTATAGTTTATATTCCTATATCAATAGCCAAGATTTGTATGGCTGTACCAAAGTGTCTTCTTATATGGGAGGGAGGTGGAGATAAAACTTCTTTAATTACCTTATTGATGTGAGATCCTGTTCCACATTTGAGGCTTGGAAAAATTATTTTGAAATATTAAAAATGTCAGAAAGGTACAAAGACTAGTATGGACACCATTGTTTCTACTTTCCCAGTTTAAAAATAATAAAGTATTTACTACTCAGATGAATTTTCCCTCTTTATAGATAGACATAACCAGTTTCCTAAATTTGTTGTCTATCATGCCCTGTGCACTTCATTTTACATATAGTATATATGTAGAAAACCTAAACAATGTATATTGTTTTATATATTTTACAATCATCTGAAGTAAGTGGTCTCAAATAGTCTATATTCCTCTGCAGTGTTTTGTTTTTTTTTAAAACAATTATGCATGTGAGATTTACTCAGACATATATAAAAAATATTCATAGTTTCCTCACATATTGCTGTAGTCTATTTTATGAACATACCAAATTTTATCCTCTTATTGAGGAGCATTTGAATGTTTCTCCTTCTCTGCTATAGCAGTTTTAGTAGACAGTGCTGGGGACATTCCTGTAAATACTTCATTGAACTCATTTGAAAATTTCTCTGAAGTATCAAGTGGAATTACTAGACTAGCATATTTATTTTCATTTTTACTTGATATTCCTACTTGCTCCTCAGAATGTTTGTAACCCTTTATATTCCACCCAACGGATTGAAGTTTGTTTTATCTGTCCTGAGTATTGTCACGTTTTTAATTTATGGTCTTTCATTGTGGGTTTTATTGCATCTTCCTAATTAATAGATTTGAGCAACTTATTTCTTGGCCCTTTATGGTTCTGTTTTTGTTTGTTTCTGTTCATATCTCTGCATGTGCTTTTCTGTTAGATTGCTCATCTTTTTCGTACTGATTTGCAGGAGTTACTTATACATTTAGGTTGTTAATTCCTTGTCAGTTTTGTGGATCACAAATGTTTTCCCTCACTTACTTTATATGAGAAATAAATTGTAATTTTACTGTAGTTGAATTATCAGTCTTTTCTTCTCTAGTTTTTACTTTTTATGTATTAATCTTTCCCTATCTCAAAGTCATGAAAGTATTCTTATAATACTTTCTTATTCTGTAATACATTAGAAAACATATGTCATTTTTTTGTTTCATTAGAAATCACATTAGTCATTTTTTCACATTTATTTATAATTCTTCTGGAATTTGTGAAATGTATAGTTAAATGGTTTTTAGCATGTCCATAGAGTTGTGCAAACCATCACTGTAATCTAATTGCGAAATATTTTATCATCCCCTAAAGAAAGCTTTTATCTATTAGCAGTCACTCCCCACTCTCGTCTATGTCCAGTGTTAGGCAGCCTCTTGACCTTCTTTCTTGCCTGTTCTGGACATTTCATGTAAACAGGATCAAATAATATGTGGTCTTTTGTGACTGGCTTCTTTCACTGAGCATAATGTGTTTGAGGTTCATCTATGTTATAGCATGCGTCAGTATTTTATTCCTTTTTAATGCTATAAAACATTTAATGAATGAATAATATAAAAAGTGTATATAAAACTAAGCATTATTTTCAGTATTTCAAAGTGGATTAAATATCTGTATGGGAATTCTCAGAAGATGACAACAGTGATAGAATAGTTTCCTAGTCCCCGCATGACTTTCTCATAAAAACAGAACAAGGAGTTCCTGTCGTGGCGCAGTGGTTAACGAATCCAACTAGGAACCCCAAGGTTGCATGTTCGATCCCTGGCCTTGCTTTGTGGGTTAAGGATCTGGCGTTGCCTTGAGCTGTGGTGTAGGTCGCAGATGCGGCTCGGGTACCCCTATTGCTATGGCTCTGGTGTAGGCCAGTGGCTATAGCTCTGATTTGACCCCTAGCCTGGGAACCTCCATATGCTGCGGAAGCGGCCGTAGAAAGGAAAAAAAAAAACAAAAAAAACCCCAAAAAACTCAGAACAAGTAGGATAGGAGAACCAAAAATCCATGAACAACATTTGCAAGAAAATTAGTTGACCATGTTTTTCCACAAACCCTCAAATACCAGTAGGTTGGGGAACAGACCACTAACAGCTCCAAGACATGTGTATTATCTACATAGGAAGAAGGAGGCAATGGAACATCAAATACATGTGAGAATTAAAAAGTAGCCAAAAGGCAGTCACTGGAAAGCCTGGAGGGTGAGTTTAAGAATCTCAGCTGAAACTGGGAGGGGTTTTGTGCACACTCATAATGGATGAGTGAAAAAAGTCTTGTAAAGTCTTAAGGGACTGGAGTACCTTCATGAAGCCTTTAAAACCAACCAAAGCCTCCTATCCAGGACCAGTCCTTACATGAGAAGGAACTGACAATACGGTTGAACATCCATTGAAGAATACAAAGGAAAGAGAATGTCCAGATTAAAGTGGCAGAGAGGAACAGAACCAAGATATTTCAGAAAATGAACTTTATTTTCAAACACTACACAAAAACAATAAGAGGGAGTTTTAGGATGGGAAATTAGGATAGCTCTTCTAGGCCAAGCTTCCTTCTAAAACTTTAGGAAAATGAATTCCATTTAAATATCAGCAGTATGAAATGATTGTTGTCAAATCTCATACAAAGTATTTTTAAAAAAATGGGACTTATAATAGCATTCCTATAGACAATGAAAGCATACCAGAAAGATGTTCACAAAACAGATGAAAACCATTAGGTATTAAGACAAAAGACAAGACAAAATCATTTAATCAGAATAAGGCATTAAAAAAAAAACACCAAGTTTGTATAAGGTAAAAATTTTGAAAAAGCTAGGTGGTAGAACTTTGTGATGTATTAGAGTTGAAAGAAAATTTATTTTAGAAATGACAGAAGGAATACACCAGAGCATTATAAACATAACAGACAATAACTTTAAAAGAGGAAGATGTGGGACTTCCTGTGTGGCTCAGTGGGTTATGAACCTGACTGGTATCCATGAGGATGCGGGTTTGATCCCTGGGCTCACTCAGTGGGTTAAGGATTCGGCGTTTCTGTGACCTGTGGTGTAGGTGGCAGACATGGCTCAGATCCTGCATTGCTGGCAGGCAGCTGTAGCTCTGATTCCACCCCTAGCCTGGGAGCTTTCATATGCTGCAGGTGTGGCCCTTAAAAAAACAAAACAAAACAAAAAAAATCTTAAAAAAGAGAAAGACTTTTTTTTTTTTTTTTGGTCTTTTTGCCATTTCTAGGGCCGCTCCCGGGGCATGTGGAGGTTCCCAAGCTAAGGGTCTAATCAGAGCTGTAGCCACCGGCCTACACCAGGGCCACAGCAACGTGGGATCCGAGCTGCATTTGCGACCTACACCACAGCTCACAGCAACGCCAGATCCTCAACCCACTGGGCAAGGCCAGGGATCGAACCCTCAACCTCATGGTTCCTAGTCGGATTCGTTAACCACTGCGCCATGACGGGAACTCCGAGAAAGTTATTCTTTAAAAAGGGTTAAGAAGGAGATGTAAAAAGAATTTGATAGAAATTGACATAATAAGAACAGGTAAGAATTGAGTTCCCCTTGTGGCTCAGTGGAAATGCATCTGACTAGTATCCAAGAGGATGCAGGTTTGATCGATCCCTGGCCTTGCTTGGTGGGTTAAGGAGCTGGCGTTCCTGCAAGCTGCAGCATAGTGCACAGATGTGGCTTGGATCCAGTATTGCTGTGGCTGTGGTGGAGGTTGGCAGCTGTAGCTCTGACTTGACCCCCAGCATGGGAACTTCCACATGCAGCAGGTGCAGCCCTAAAAAAAAAAAAAAAAAAGCAAATGAGTGTTTTCTTCCAATTCTGCCCTGAACTGTCTCCTTGAGAAACAAGATTTTTAGTGTATAGAAAATGAAGATAGAGATGACTCAGATTGAGGGAGGTATCTGTGTATATAGAGTAGATGGGCCAAGTGTTGGTTGGGCAAGATAGAGAAATAAGTTAAACAGTTAACTCCAGGAGTTTTAAAAAAGAAGAGTAGATAAATAAACCCTCTTCTCGAGGAAAAAAAAAATTCAGCAAGAAATTAATAGTATTAAAAGTTAATAATTACAAAATGAAATAAATAAAATACAGATTTGACCAATAAAATCAGTATAATAGTCAATTGGGAAATCTGGTCAGAAAAAAGAACATAAAGCCAACATACTAGAAATAAGAAAAGTGAACAGTTTCTTAAGAATAAGTAGTTTAGGAGTTCCCATCATGGCTCAGTGGTTAACAAATCTGACTAGGAACCATGAGGTTGCGGGTTTGATCCCTGGCCTCGCTCAGTGGGTTAGAGATCCGGCGTTGCTGTGAGCTGTGGTGTAGGTCGCAGAGCGGCTCGGATCCCGCATTGCTATGGCTCTGGAGTAGGTTGGTGGCTACAGCTCCGATTCGACCCCTAGCCTGGGAACCTCCACATGCCATGGATGTGGCCCTAGAAAAGGCAAAAAGACAAAAAAAATAAAGAAGTAGTTTATAAATTTGAAAATTTGGGAGAATTACTTGACTTTTTGTGGACAGGTTTTTATTTATTTATTTGTCTTTTTGCCGTTTCTTAGGCCACTCCCGCAGCATATGGAGGTTCCCAGGCTAGGGGTCAAATTGGAGCTGTAGCTGCTGGCCTATGCCAGAGCCACAACAATGCGGGATCTGAGCCGTTTCTGCGACCTACACCACAGCTCAGGGCAATGCCGGATCCTTAACCCACTGAGCGAGGCCAGGGATCGAACCCACAACCTCATGGTTCCTAGTTGGATTTGTTAACCACTGAGCCACTACTAGAACTCCCTGTGGATATGTTTTTAATCAAGCACATAAGGAATAGGAAATTCCCCTGTTGTTTAAATTATTTCAGAGTACAGAAGTGATGGAAAGCACTCTGTTTTACTTTATGAGAGGGCTAAATCTGGACTCCAAAACCTAACATACCAGATGTACCATATAATCTTAAATTTGGCTCTCAGTATCCATTAAGCACTGCTGTTCTCCATCATAGAGACCTTTCTGGACATGAGGAATGGGCTCCTATGTCCTCTGGCTTCTAATTGGATTTGGAAATGGGGGGCGTTGGCTGGAATTGGGGAAAGGAGGAGACTGAAGTCTGGATATGTATTCCTCCCACTCACTTCTTGTGTGTAGGTGCTTTAGGCTGACTCTCCCTCTCCTGAAAGCCCTTATCCATCTTTTGGAGCTTTCTCTGTCCTTACTAGCCTGGGTTATTGCACTATCCCTTGTGATCGCCCCAAGCCTCATCCAAAACTTTGTAAATAAACTCCCCTTATACTAATCTAACTTGAGTGGACCATCTGCTTCCTGTAGACTTTTTCTGATATAGTAGATGAGTTTAGGGTTTTTGCATTTTTAGAAAATATGAAATTAGAAGACCTATTAGTTTGACTAAGAAAAAAATACAGTACTGAAAAGCGTATGAATTACAAAGTTGGGAAAAAGCAAATGTCTGAACATTTAAAATATATAATAGAGGCAAGGGGTTTATTTGAGTATCTACTGTTTATTAGTGTCGTATTTATATTAAATTTCTTGAGTGCGATCATTATAATGTGGTTATGTAGAAAAATGCTCTTGTTCCTAGAGATATGCCATAATATTTAGGGATGAAATATCATGACATATTAACTTACTGTCAAAAGGAACAGTAAAAGAAAACTGTGTGTATAGGAAGAAACATAAAGTATATGTGTCAACATGTTAATAAGGTATATGGTACTTTTGTTAAGGTATATGGATTTTCACTGTTAATATTCTTGTAACTCTTGTGGCTTTGAAAATTTCAAAATAAAAAGTTTTGGGAAAATATTCAAAACAACCAAAAATGAAGTATTTATGTGGATAAAAACTAAGAAACATAAGCTAATATTTTTATTAGTTTATATTAATATAATACATATATAATAGAGTTTACATAATATAAACTAATAAGAAACATAAAATACAAGCATTTGAACAAGGAGATCACTGAAGGAGAAATGCAAAAGGCCCTTAAAGTGATACTTGACTGAATAGTAAAATCAAATTTAAGTGAATTGTCGGTGTTGATCTGTTAAAAAAAGCAGCAAATATTCAAAAAAGTGATAATGTCCAATGCTGATGGGGATACAGCAAATTAAACATGAAGCATAGCTTTTTTTTTTTTTTTTTTTTTTTAGGTCCTCACCTGTGCCATATGAAAGTTCCCAGGCTAGGGGTCGAATCAGAGCTGCAGCTGCCAACCTACACCAAAGCCACAGCAACTTGGGATGTGAACCATGTCTGCAACCTATACCACAGCTCATGGCAATGCTGGATCTTTAACCTACTGAGCAAGGCCTGGAATTGAACCCACATCCTCATAGATACTAGTTGGGTTAGTTACTGTAGAGCCATAGTGGAAACTCCATACATGAAGCATAGCTTGGTACCTGCCATCTGTCGGTGTGCAGTCTTTCAGTACCTGTGAATGCCTAAAATCAGTATGCTCTTTAATCACAGCAGTTTCATTTAATGAACCAAATAAATCTACTTAGGTAATAGGATAAAGTGAGTAAGGTTATATGTACAAAGCATGTTCGTTGCAGCATTGTTAATAGTAGCAGGAACCATTTATATATCCATCAATTGGGGTTTGGTTTTACTTATAGAATGCTATTTAACAATTAAGTACAGAAATTAATATATTGATATGGAATGATATCTCTTACATTAAAAATAAATGCAGGTTAGAGAAAAATACACATACTACTACCTCATTTAATGTAAAAATCTGCATATTATGGCATAATTTTATATATAACATTATACGGACTTTAAAAATACCTTATTTATATATATAGGTATATATTTTATATATACACTAATATGGTTAGGACAGTATCAGAAAAGGTAGGAAGATTATGGGGGAAGTGGACACTTATATTCTCTCTCTTTTTTGGGGGTTATAGATTTTTTATTTATCCCATGAAATAATCATAGTTACCACATAAGTGATTGGTTTTGCATTAGAATGTATATTCTCTCTTTTTGTACTTTTTATTTCAAAGAAATAGAGATCATGTAATAGAAAATATAACTAAATTTTCATTTTAAGAGACTGCAATAACTTTAAAATAATTGTACAGTATAGTCTTACTGAGTTAGAAAAAAATCTGGTAAGAAACTCATTTTGCTCTTGTGTATTCCGTTTTCAGAGCAGTGGAAAGAGCTCAGTGCTTGAAAGCCTAGTGGGGAGGGACCTGCTTCCCCGAGGCACTGGTATTGTCACCCGGAGACCTCTCATTCTGCAGCTAGTCCATGTTTCACCCGAAGATAAACGAAAAACATCAGGAGAAGAAAATGGTAAATTTTAGAATTGGAATAAAAATCATTTAAAACTTCATTTTTGGTCCAGTCTTAAAAAGATATGAATTGATTAGACAGAAATTAGTGGTTGTAGCAAAATCAGAAGTCTTTTGAAGAAAAGCGGAATGCATCTTTTCTCACATAAAAAAAGTAATTTTTGTTGTTTTCGAGGACCACGAGTCAACTTGTTTGAAATAGTACCTTTTTGGTAATTTAGTAAACTACTGTTAATACTATTTAAAGGAAGATCTAGTGTGATACTCAGTAAATAAGAGTCAGTATGTATGTATGTATGTATGTATGTATGTATGTATTTATTGTCTTTTTGTCTTTTAGAGCTGCACCAGCGGCATGTGGAGGTTCCCAGGCTAGGGGTCTAATTGGAGCTGTAGCCTTTGGCCTATGCCAGAACCACAGCAACGCGGGATTGGAGCCCGCTTCTGTGACCTACTCCACAGCTCACGGGCAATGCCAGATCCATAACCCACTGAGCGAGGCCAGGATCCAACCCGAGTCCTCATGGATGCTAGTAGAGTTTATTAACCACTGAGCCACGATGGGAACTCCAGAATCAGTTATTTTTTAAAGTTATTGTCTTTTGTAGTATTGTTTTAAACTTTTTTCCTAGTGTTTAAAACAATGTTTTTGATTTTTCACTCTGTTTTAGAATTTAAATATTTAGTTTTTTAAATTAAAAAAATTTTTTTTGATCTTTTGTCTTTTCAGGACTGCACTTGTGGCATATGGAGGTTTCCAGCCTAGGGGTCTAATCGGAGCTGCCGGCCTATGCCAGAGCCACTGCAACACCAGATCCGAGCTGCGTCTGTGACCTACACCACAGCTCACGGCAACGCCAGATCCTTAACCCACCGAGCAAGGCCAGGGATCAAACCCGCACAACCTCATGGTTCCTAGTCGGATTCGTTTTCCACTGTGCCACGATGGGAACTCTTAGAATTTAAATATTTCGGATTTTAGCTTAAAGATTTTATTTTAAATAAAAGTGTTTTAGCTTTTCAACATGGTAGTGTTATCTCACTTTCCCTTTTCTGGTCTTACCGTGTGCATGCTAATTTTGAATCTTTGACCTTTCAATCTAAGATGAATATTATTTTTAAAAAGAGTTTTGATTTTTTTTATTATTATTGTATTTACTATCCTTTTCTTGCTATAAGGCATACCTATAAGGCACATACTATTTTGATTTTTTTAGGTTCTTCTTTCCCCCAAATAGTGAACATGGAGTATTAAGATAATATGTTATACCCTTTATAGCAGTTCTTTGGTTAAGCTGAAAATATTTTAAGACATACTGTCTTTATCAGCATATTTTAAATTGCTTATTAAATATTTATCCTATATTAATCATAGATTTATATTAAGATTTTGAATGTTTAATCTTGCTTTTTTTAGTTTAGTGTTTGGCTTTATAAAAATCTATAAAATGTTCTAATTATTAAATTACATTTGCAGCAGAGTACTTTGTTTCTTATTCCGCAGAGATCTGTTTTCATTGAAGTTTCAGTCTACCTCTTATATTCTAATCTAAGATGGGATGATAGTGTGATGCAGTTGAAGTTACTTTAATTTCTGTGTCTGATCTTTTCCTTCACTACTTATAGGAGCTTTGGTGTTGATAGCTTGGTGGGGTTTTTTTTTAATGGGGGGGTAACCTGTCATGAGCATCTTTAACGACTATAGAAAGTTAATTGCTGAAGCAAGTTAAGGAAACTGTAGATGTTAACAAGTAATATTTTTGGATATACTACCAGAGGATATATAAAATATTTTAATTATACTAGGTAGCTTCTTGGTATACTATTCATCACCTTGCGTTTCTGTAATATGTCTTTATTATTGAAATTCTGAACCTTGAATTTAATCATTTTGGACTAATTTATAGTCCAGTTTCAAATGTATAGAATAACATTTAAAAAATTTCATTCCCACTAATATCATCAAATTTACCAAATACCTTAAACTAAGACTTTAAGAAACTGTATGAGATTAATTGTGTCTTTCTTTTAACTCTTCATTTTCTTCAGTCACCTTGAAAAGGGCACATGATATCCTGACTCTCAAAAAGTATTTGCAGATGTGGGCAGTGTTTCTAGAAAGGGTATACATTTTAGCTATAGAAGCGTCAGTTCCTTAGTATCTCTTTGCTTATATGTCCACTCTGTTTTGTTGATGGCTCTTTTTGGTGGTTGGTCAGTAGATCTGCATATCTTTACACACACATTTTTTTCCAAGCTTAGTGCTTATTTTTTTTATATTAAAAAAACCATAAAACTTCACTAACAGTGACAACTCAGCCACCCAGAACACAAAATGATTTGAGTATTAAATATCATGTATCTTATTAATAACTAGGAGAGTTCTTTAGTTTTTCCTCAGAACCTTTTTCCTCAGGATAATCAGTTCTACCTATCATAAATCATTCTACCCCAGAGGAAATTAGAAACAACAAAACAGGATTCATTTAGTTAGCCAGAAGAGTATAAACTACCTGACAGCCTGACAACCATAGAAGAGAAAGGGAGGAAAACATAAAGACAGGAGAACATTAAAAAAAGAAATATCAGTCTCTAACCATTTTGTATAGGAATTTGTAGTCTCAAAGGGCTGTATTATGTAACAAAGGTTTAAGTTACCAGTAATAGGTAAGTTTAAGAACAGTGGATTCTAACATAACAGGAAACAGTATAATCTATTTTAGATTCAGGTCCACCAGAACTGCCCAAACTAAAATATTTAAATATTTAATATATGTAATTTAATTATCAGGATAATTTATTTAACATGAGATCCTTCATTCTGCCAACTACATAGGATAAATTGAGGTGCCATGTATAGATTTATAGCATATCTCATCTTGCCCCCCACTTCTGCCAGTGTAAAAGAATTTCCTGATAAAAATCTCATTGAAAACAAAATCAAACTGTTTTCAAGTGGGATGGGGGTTTTGTTTGAATTTTGAACTCCGTGATTACCTTTCATGTATTTGTGAAAAATAAGTCATGTTCCTCAGATCTCCATTTATTTATTTTTTTAATTAATTAATTTTTTGATTGCACTGATGGCACGTGGAAGTTCCTGAGCCAGGGATTGAATCTGAGCTGCAGCTGTGACCTACGCCACAGCTGTGGCAACACCAGATCCTTAATCCACTGTGCCAGGCTGGAGATTGAGCCTGTGCCTCAGCAGTGACCTGAGCCACGGTGGAGAGAGTGCTGGATCCTTAACCCACTGTGCCACAGTGGGAACTCCCTCAGATTTCCTTTTGGACAAAATCCAAGAGTAGCATGCCAATTAAAGACCAAAACTGTTTCTGCGGTGTTCTGTTAAATTCAATATATATTGAGAAAAAAAAAAAGTTCACTATAAAGCTCAGTCTTAGCAGACAGAGTAAATACTTTTGTATTTTTAAGATTTTAAAAGATGTGTTTGATATGTTTTGTAGATTCTTTTTGACTAAGTGATTTAACTTTTCCCATAGTTATCAAGTATCTAAGGCAATTTTTTGAATAGTAAATCCATTTGTGTTAGAATTAGAAACCAGTTGTAATGGAAAATAAAAATAAATTATGGCACACTCGGAGTTCCTGTTGTGACTCAGAGGGTTAAGGACCTGACATAGTTTCCATAAGGATGTGGATTTGATCCCTGGCCTCACTCAGTGGGTTAAAGATCCAGCATTGCCGTAAGCTATGGCATAGGTTGCAGATGCTGCTCGGATCTGGTGTTTCTGTGGCGTAGGCCTCAGCTGCAGCTCCAATTCAACCCTTAGCATGGGAGCTTCCATATGCACAGGTGTGGCTGTAAAAAGAAGAAAAAAGTATGGCACACTATATACTTCATTTCCATCACTTAAAATATTATATATATATATATATATATATATACTTCCCTCTAATTATAATTAATTATAATGGAAATTATATAGTTGTAAATTTTGAATAATTGAATGCTATGTGCATTTGAAATGTCAGGTTTTTGCACATTTGATTTTTTAGAAAGGTTTGAAATATTAGGGATAAGCACTAAACTTATCATTCTGTGCTGTTTCTCTTTAACTACAGACCCTGCTACATGGAAAAACTCAAGACACCTTTCTAAAGGTTTCCTTTATCCATTTGTTTTTGGCCCTACTTTTCCTATTATGCCTGCATGTGTGCTTTTGTACTCTTACAGGCTGTGTGCATTTTTTTTCTTCCATTTTTATTTGCCTACCCACATTGATTGATTGCAGGTGTTAGTGGTTCTTGTTATCTTTTGGCATTGCGTCAGAATGCAGGCTTTTTTTTTTTTTTTTTTGGTGAATGTAATTTATTTTATCTTTATTTTTAAAAACATGCTTGTGAAGCCAGGCCTCTTCTATATGATAAGGTAAATTTAAAACACCCCTGTGGTATATAGTACCTGCCTCTGAGTTCTATTTATTTAGAATACTCCAGTCCTCCAATGAGACTTCTTGGAAGAAGGTACTAAGCTTCAAGTAGGTGAGCGTTTTACTTGCAAAAAGGATCCAGTTTATTTATCATTATTCCACCAAAGAAGCTGATCCACTTTTTCCTCAATAAGTATTTATTTGAATATCTTACAGTCATTTTAATTTTGTGTCAGGTCACTGATATGCATTATTCTTAAACTTAATCATCAAGACATTTAAAACTCTGAGTTTGGCAAGAGCAGAATAACTGCTTAGGGGAGGCAAAGTTAGTTTACCTTTCTACAGTTAAACATTTCTAGCTTCTCTGAGAAAATTAGAATAAAACTTGCTCTTCAAGTTTTAGACCACTTAAAATAGTGCCTACAGTGAATAATTTTTCCTTTTCTCAGCCAGTGCAGGAGGACCACACCTGTTGGAAACTACTGGAGAGTAGCAGCTCCTTACAGTGCATGCATATACTAGGTCCCCCCAACCCCCCCATTTCATTTCCCTCCTACCCTCAGTTCCAAAGGAAAACAGTCTTGTTCCTGGGGGAGAAATCACCTTGAAATGTATGTAATTACAGAATAGCTTCATACTACAGAGAGAGCTTTTTAAAATAACAACCAATTGTGACTTTATAGGTTACCAACAGGATACCAAATTAAAATAAAAAAGACAAAATAGATTGAAAAGTTAGCTGTTTCATTCACATATTGCATATGTTTATCTATTATACATGCTTTTTGTGTTATTCAGTATGATCCTTAAGTTTTCTTCTTTTAGCCATTAGCTTGAGTGTTTTCATCAAACTGCTTTATATGTAAGATATTTAAAAATAAAGAATATATATTTTACTATGATATAATTACATACAAAATATGAGAGGTGAATAATTTATTCATAAAATCTAGATTTCAAAATAGTGGGAAGACCTGTGAGCAGCATTGAAATTAGTCATGTTTTTGAAATACCTGGTACAGTTTTTTAAATGTGAAAGTATAATTTAGCAGATCTTAAAATACAAGTTAACTTGTAGTTAATGGCAAAATAGGAACAAACAATACTTTGTTGCCTTTTTGAATTTCTAAAGATAAAAAGTAATTTCCATACTTTCCAATAAATGGAGTTTTTCTTTTTCCAGGAGTTGAAGCAGAAGAATGGGGTAAATTTCTTCACACCAAAAATAAGGTAATCATACAAGAATATCATGAAATAACATGTTGAAAACATTTTTTTTTGTACAAGTAGTTGATAATTTAGTTTCTGATGATTGGCAATGTAGCATTGTTATCCTGAAGCAGCTGTTCCTTGTAAAATAAATCTTATCTTGGTAACATTTCTAACATTTACTTGGAAAACACTTTAAATTGAACCCTATTCTCTTTTAATTTGGAAATTCTTAACTGTTGTGGAATCAGGCATCTGAGAAATTCATAAAGTATGACTCCTTGGTTCACAGAAATATATTAGAATTTGTTTATTAGTTCTCTTTGTAGATTCATAGACATTCTTGAAATTTATCAGACCCTGCTTAAGAACTTTTGATCTTGTTTCGAATATCGTGTTTTTTATTTCAATGATTTTTAGCTTTACACAGATTTTGATGAAATTCGTCAAGAAATTGAAAATGAAACAGAGAGGATTTCAGGAAATAATAAGGTAGGCATCTTTATAGAGCTGGAAAGTATAGCCATCAATAAGTACATCATTGAGCGTATTCTGGTCTTTGAACTAATGGAATATTTTCACAAATATATAAAAACTTCAAAATCTCTTATTTCTTAGAGCTTTTATATACTATCAGATATCAAATATTTCATTTATCTGTTTATTTCTCATGAATTTATTTGTTTTTGCCTTTTTTTTTTTTTTTTTAAGGGCCGTACCCACAGCATATGGAAGTTCCCAGGCTAGGGGGTCGAATTGGAGCTACAGCTGTCAGTCTACACCATAGCTTATCACAATGCTGAATCCCTGACCCACTGAGTGAGGCTGGGGCTCGAACCTCATGGATACTAGTCAGATTTGTTTCGTTTGAGCCATAGCAGGAACACCGATCTTTCTTTTTTTATGGCACATGGCAAAACTAGAGCCTTTAAACCACTGTGCTGGGCCAGGGATCAAAACCATGCCTCCGTAGCTACCTGAGCGACTTCAGTCGGATTCTTAACCCACTGTGCTGCAGCAGGAACTCCTAAAAGTTTATTCTTGATCTTGAGATGTATATGACACTTATCTATAACTTTTTCTATTTAGTACTTCTACAGTGTTATCTTTTTCTGATGGATTGATTGTACTCTAACTCAAGAAGCATTATATCACGTACAAGATAACATGTATTTTTTTTTTTTCCTGGCCGCATCTTCGGCATATGGAAGTTCTTGGGCTAGAGGGTCCAGTCAGAGCTGCAGCTGAGGTTTATGCCACAGCCAGGGCAACACTAGATCTGAGCTGCACCTGTGACATCTGATACACCTTGCGGCAACTCTGGATCCTTAAGCCACTGAGTGAGGCCAAGGATCAAACTTTGTATCCTCACAGAAACTATGTCAGGTTCTTAACTTGCTGAGCCACAAGAGGAACTCCAAGATACATGTATTTTGAAGAGCTCTTTTTCTGACTTGGGTAAGGCTAGACTAACTTATGAAAGGAAAGAGAGGGAAATTTTTTTCCGTGAAAATGTAATGTTAATAACTGTTTTATAGATTCTGAGAATTTAAAATAAATTAGGTGTCTATGAAATGATGCTACTTTTAGCAACATGGTCAGACAGAAAGACAAATATTCTCTGATATCACTTATATGTGGAATCTAATAAAAATAATACAAAATAACCTATTTATAAACAAACTCATATTGCAAAATCAAACTATGGTTACTATAGGAGATACTTTTTGCTCTCTCTCTCTTCCCTTTTGTTTTTTACCTCCATTCTTAACAAGGACATATTTAAATCTATAAGTGGGCCTTTGCTAAGTACTAGTATTAAAAAAATATTTATCAAGTCCTTTTATCTGCCAGATACTATGCTAGAGATGTTTTTCCTGACGGAAGGGCATTTTTGGAACCATGTTAATTTTTTTATGCCTATTCAGGATATTTGTCTCTGTTTTAGTGATTGACTGAGCTTTGTTTATTATTGAACTCTAAGCAGGTAACCTTTTAGTTCCTGCTACTGCTGCCCTGATTTGTTTTAATGGGTTACCTGTCTCACTCTCTGAAATTAAGAACTTCTTAAATTTGGATAAAGATACCTTATTTTGTTCAGTGCTAAGTCTGTTAAGCATATTTAAGAAATTTTATCTGCTTAGAATCAGGAGAAAAGAATGTGAAATAGTATAAAGGACATATATTGTGTATGTTAATAGTATAGGTTTGGATAGGATTATGACCTATGGCTGCCTTATTTCCTATATGTTTCATCAGGTTTTGATTGTTGATTGTTGGAATGTTTTAGAATCATAGTTTAGTTAATATTTAAAAGCATATAATACCTACTTAAAATGAGGTTTACTTTAGCATCTTATATTTCATCAAAATCTTAATGTGATTTTAATATGGTATTTTAAAACTTATTTTTAGGGAGTAAGCCCTGAACCAATTCATCTTAAGATTTTTTCACCAAATGTTGTCAATCTGACACTTGTGGATTTGCCAGGAATGACCAAGGTAAGAATAGTTGCTACTCATTGTGCATGTGGTCATATTTGTTTTCACTTAAGCAAATGTGGTTTTTCCTTAACCTCATATAGATTAATCAGCCTTTTGGGGGGCAATTACCTTGATCTATTAGCAGCATTTAACATAGCCTTCCTTTGTCTTTGAGAAACTTTCTTTACTCTGCTTCCTAGACAGCACACTCTAGACGATTATTTCTGATGTCACTGGCCATTCCTTCTCAGTCTCTTTTGCTTGTTTCTTATCTTTTCAATGTCGAAACAGTGAGTGCTCCAAAGCTTAGTTTTTAGATCTCTTGTCGAGAGGGTACACTTAACCTCTTGATGATTTCATACAATCTCATGCCTTTAAATATTAGTGTCTGTATGCTGATGACATTCCCAGATCTCCAGACTTGTGTGTTCATCCTATATATCCAACTGTCTACTTGACATAAATACTTTAAATGTCTAATAGGCATTTCAAACTTGATGTGTCTAATACCAAATGCCTGATCTGTCCCTCAACCTAACTGGATCCTTCTATAGTCTCCCCTGTTGTAATAAATGGCCACTCTCTTCTACGTTGCTTAGTCAAAAGCTTGTAGTCATTCTTTGACACTTCTTACCCTACATACTCTACTTTCTCTGTCAGCAAATCCTCCTGGCTTTACCTTTAAAATACAGGCATACCTTGGAGATATTATAGGTTCGGTTCTAGACCACTAAAGTGAATATAGCAATAAAGCAAATCACATAAATTTTTTTGATTCCCAGTGCATATAAAAGTTATTTTTACACTATGCAGTTGACCCTTGAACAAAGGTTTCAACTGCATGGGTCCACTTAAATATGGATTTTTTTTCAAGAAATATATTGGACATTTTTTTGGAGATTTGTGACAATTTGAAAAAACTGCAGATAACCACACAGCCTAGAAATAACAAAAAAATAAAAATATACAAGTCTATTATAAAAAGTTAAAATTTATCAAACTTTATGCACACAAACACATTGTACATGGTGCCATTTAAAGTAGAAAGAAATGTAAACAAATGTAAAGAATGCATATTTACTCATAACTGCATAAAATTACTTGTAGTACATACTGTAATATGCATACATAATCACAGTATGTACATAATTTCATAGCCGTCTTCTGTTGCTATTGAGCTGAGCTCAGGTGTTGTGGGTATCCTGTTAAAACCCTGTGTGACGCTAATCATCTCCGCATGGGCAGTTCATCTCTCCAGTAAATTGCATATCATGGTAAAAAGTGATATCTTGAGGTTCTTGAATATTTTTCATCATGTTTAGTGCAATACCATAAAGCTTGAATAACACCACAAGACCCATATGAAATGCTGATAGTGGTACGAGAAGCAGAGAGAAGTCAAGACGATACAAGGAAAAGCTGAGTTGCTTGATATGCACTGTAGGTGGAGGTCTACAGCTGCAGTTGCCCACCATTTCAAGATTAATGAATCCAGTTTAAGAACCATTGTTTAAAAAAAAAAAGAAAAAAAAAGAAAGGAAATTTAGGAAGGCATTGCTGCAGCTATGCCAGGAGGCTTGAAAACTTTGCACTTTATGTGAAATGCCTTTTTATCTGATATTGAAATTTCAGCTTTTATGTGGTTGCAGGATTGCTATAGGAAAGGCATGCCTATGGACTCTAACACTCTTTGAGAAAAAGAGAAGTCATTATATGACAAGTTAAAGCAAAAGGAAAGTGAAAGATCTACAGCTGGAGAATTTAATGCCAGCAAAGGGTAGTTGATAATTTTAGAAAAGTTTGGTTTAAAAGATGTTAAGATAACAGGAGGCAGCAGAGTTTTCAGGTGCCATTAAGAAAATCAAGGAGAAAGGGTATATGCTTGAACAGGGTTTTGTTTGCTTTTTGTTTTTTGGCCGCAGCGTGCAGCAGCTTGATGTAGGATCTCAGTTCCCTGATCAGGGATTGAACCCAGGCCTCAGAGGTGAAAGTGCTGAATCACAGCCACTAGAGCACCAGGGACCTCCCACTGCCTGAATTTTGCTGCAATTGAAAGTGTCCTATTCTGGGAAAAAATGCCACAAAGGACATTTATTAGTAGGGGAGAGAAATGAGCACCGGGATTTAAGGAAGGAAGGGACAGGCCAACTCTACTGGATTGGGCAAATGTAGTCAAGTTTATTATCAGGACTTCCCTTATCTATAAAGCTACTAACCCCTGAGCCTTGAAGGGAAAAGATAAACTCCAGTGATTTGGTTGTCCAAAAAGAAGGCCTGGACAAAGAGAACACTTTTTCTAGATTGGCTCCATCAATGCTTTGTCCCTGAAGTCAGGGCTGCTTTTTAAAGTTCTTTTGGTATTAGACAGTGCCTCTGGCCATGAAGAACCCCTTGAGTTCAGCACCACTCTTGAAGTGGTCTGCTTGTCCTCAAACACAGTGTCTTTAATTCACCCTCTAAATCAGGGAGTCATATGGACCTAAAGGCTCATTACACATGGTACTCTATGGAAAGGATTGTCAGTGCTATGGAAGAGAGCCCTGATAGGGAGAAGATGTCGTCATTACTAAAAAGCTGTAAAAGGCCTTAAGCCTGAAACAATAAATTCCTACTGGAGAAGGCTATGTCCAGATGTTATGTATGACTTTAGGATTTGTGACAGAGCCATTCGAGAAAATCATGAAAGAGATTGTAGATATGGCAAAAAAAAAAAAAGGGGGGGGTGGCTGAGTAAAAGGTTTCAAGATATGGATCTTACAGAAATCTAAGAGCTAAAGTAGACACTACGACAGAGGAATTAACAAGACAACTTGATGAGATGAGTGCTTCTGAAACAGCGGCAAATGGTGAAGATGTAGAAGCAGCAGTGCGAGAAAACAAATTAATGTTAGGCAATCTGTCAGAAGAGTTCCAGTTATTTAAGACTGCTTTTGACTTGGTGGAAGACGGATTGGAACTATATAGAGACATTATTATAGTGAAAAAATAAGAGTCAGACAGAAATTACATATGATGTATTTCCATCAAGTTGCACTGAGAGTACCTGCCTCTCCTGCCTCGTCTTCTACCTCCTCCTCTTCTTCTGCCTCTGCCACCCCTGAGACAGCCAGGCCAACTCCTTCTCGTCCTCCATCTACTTGATGTGAAGATGATAAGGATGATCTACTAATGAATAGTAAATAATCATCATGCCATAGAGTTAATAAGCTTATCTGTTATATATATGTGGGAGCATCTTCATGTGAAAATCTAGAAACCGTATGGCAAGAACTATGAGATGTTTTTGTGCCATCTTTGTCATCATTGCCCAAGTATTCATTGTGTAGAACATCATGCAAAAGATTTGTATTAAAGTGGATAGCCTATCTTACATAGGCATAAGGTGAGTGATATTTAATATAAAATTAATAATGTGTTAGTTTTCTTACTGTTTTATTTATAACTTTGCTTTCAAAGAATTATATTACCATACAGTATGCTTTCTCTCATAATTGGAGAAACTATCAGCTTACCATCACAGGTAAGTGGTTTCCATACTATATTGTGAATATGACTGTAATACTGTATGCTGTAAAAATTTTATTTATTTATTTATTTGTCTGTTTAGGTCCATGCCCATGGCACATGTAAGTTCCCAGGCTAGGGTTCGAATGGAGCTGCAGCTGCTAGCCTACAGCACAGCCACAGCAATGCCAGATTTGAGCTGTGTCTGTGACCTGTGCCATAGCTCATGGCGATGCCAGATCCTTAACCCACTGAGTGGGACCAGGGATTGAACCTGCATCCTCATGGATACCAGTCGGGTTTGTTATTACCGGGGAGCCTCAATGGGAACTCCTGCTATAAAAATTTTGTAATGATTCACTCAGTGTATAGGCTAGGCTACTGTAAAGCAGTCATAACAGTTGCATTAGGCAATCATTGTTGCTTCTTTATTATCACTGCATGAATCATTATATCTGTAAATAAATATGAATTTCTTTTTCACATTATCTTTTCATTTTTGATGTCTAGTGTCAGTAATAACATATAATGTCTACAGTGTTTTGTATCATACAACAGTATTTTTTAAAAAATAGAACTACTTTATTTATTTATTTATTTATTTTTGTCTTTTTAGGACTGCACCAGTAGCATATGGAGGTTCCCAGGCTAGGGGTCTAATCGGAGCTACAGATGCCTCTGAGCGAGGCCAGGGATCGAATGCACAACCTCATGGTTCCTAGTTGAATTCGTTTCCACTGTGCCACAACGGGAACTTCTCATACAACAGTATTGATGTCCATGCCTACAATTTATCTTGTAAACAGATGACATAAGCTTTAAGTATTGATATGTACAATACAGTACTGTAAATATATTTTCTCTTCCTTACAATTTTCTCATTAACATTTTCTTTAGCTTACTTTAATATAAAGAGTACAATATATAATACATTTAACATATAAAATATGTTTTAATTGACTGCTGTTGGTAAGGCTTCCAGTCAGCAGGAGGCTATTGGTAGTTAAGTTTTTGAGGAGTCAAAAGCAGATTTTTCGATTCCATAAGGGGTCAGTACCCCTAACCCTGTGTTGTTCAAGGGTCACCTGTACAATAGTCAATAGTCAACTGTTAAGTGTGCAATAGCATTAAGTCTAACAAACAATGTTAGAAATACTTAATTGCTAAAAATACTTAATTGAGAAATACTTTATGCTAAAAAATGCTAATCATCATGTGAGCCTTCAGGGAATCGTATGTAATCTTTTTGCTGGTAGGTTTGAAATATTTCAAGAATTACTAAAATGTGATACCGAGACACAAAGCAAGCAAATACTTTTGGAAAAATTGACACCAATAGACTTTCTTGTTACAAGATTGCCACAAACCTTCAGTTTGCAAAAAGTGTGATATCTGTGAAGTGCAATAAAGCAAAGTGCAGTAAGACAAGGTGTGCCTGTATATCTGGAACTCTGTCATGTCTTACAAATTCATAGGCACCATCTTGAGCTAGCCACTATCATCTCAGCTGGATTACCCCCGTAATCTCCTAAGGGGTCTTCCTCATAATTTATTAACTAGGCAGCCAGAGTGATATTATTAAAGTGAAAATTAGATTGCATCTTTCCTTGGCTCAAAATCTTTCCAGTGGTTTCTCATTTCACTCCAAGTAAAAGCTTAAGTTTTTAAAGAGATCTAAAATATCTACTCAGTCTATCTCTATTATTCTTCTAACTCCTGCTCTAGTCTTCTGCCATTTTGTTCCCTTTACTGGAGTGTTCTTCCCCCAGATATCTGCATGTACATCTCCCTTATCTCTTTCAGTTTCCAGTCCTTCTCTCAGATGTCTTTATCTGGGTGAGGTTCCCCTGATTACCCAACTTAAAAGCATAATCCAATTTAAAACAATAATTTAAAAGTATAACATTTAACCTAAGTATCCCTTAGTCTCCATTTTTCCTGTTTTCCATCTGTAAATGGAAATGGGGTTGGGGAAGCTGAGTTGGTTTTTATCACTAGTTCCTTGATCATCTCTGTTTGGTTCAGGTGCCTGTAGGTGATCAACCTAAGGATATTGAGCTTCAAATCAGAGAGCTCATTCTTCGATTCATCAGTAATCCCAATTCCATTATCCTCGCTGTCACTGCTGCTAATACAGATATGGCAACATCAGAGGCACTTAAAATTTCAAGAGAGGTAGATCCAGATGGTAAGGACAGATGTTAATATCTAATGCGATGCTTGGTTCATAATGGTAAAGGAGGGGTTTTAATTTTAAAAAGAATATCTTTAGCTTTTGACACATTTTAAAAATAATTCTCTTCTATTTTAATACAATATCAAACAAATTTTGATTGAAAATAAAGTTTTAATGGATAAATTGCTGTACGGGCTAGGCAAAAATACTTCTCATGATGTTCATATTTGTACTGACTACCTAATGATTTTAAAATAATAAGATGGTTTGCAAAGAGTTTCTTGCTTTTACACATAAAATGATTTCGGTTTTGAATGGCTGATTTCTAAGAGTAACTTATCTTAGGTAATCATTGTAGATTATTATAGTATAAGAGATAATTATGGTATCTACATTCTTCAGAGTTAGAAAACATTTAGATAGGTTTAAGGCAGAGCCAGTCCTTAGAAAAATAGTTCATACTGTGGGTCAGTATATGATACTTCGCTAATGCTGTGGTGTGCATCTCTTAGTATATGTCAGATGCCAACTTGTAAGTTATTATTGCTGCTAATGAATGTATGCTTTGCTCCATACAGAAGCCATTTTTTTTTTCACCTGAGTATTGAGGGTCTGCAGGCTGTGTCATTTCTTTTCTTTTCTCTCTCTCTTTATTTTTTAATTAGTTAATTAGTTAATTATTTATTTATTATGGCTGCAAGTGTGGCATATGGGAGTTCCCCAGGTAGGGGTTGAATTGGGACTTAGAGCTGCCAGCCTATACCACAGCCACAGCAATGCTAGAACCAAGCCGTGTCTGAAACCTATGCCACAGCTCACAGCAATGCCAGATCCCCAACCCACTGAGTAGGGCCAGGGATCGAACCTGCATCCTCATGTATATTAGTCGGGTTCGTTATTGCTGAGTTACAACGGGAACTCCTAGGTCATTTCGTAAAACACTTTTTTTTTTTTTTATCATTTCAAGTTGTTTTATGTATGTATTACATGAGGAATTAATGCTCATTTTAGTTAGATTAAAAGAAACTATATTGAAAGGTTTATTTAAATTTTATTTTTATTAAACTGTTAAGAATTCTATATGCATCAATTCTATTTTAAACTTACCCTTGAGCCATAAATATAATCATACTTTTGATCTAGTAATATTAATCTAGTAATGTAGTGTAAGAAAATAATCCAATCCAGTATTATTTATAAAAAAAATTAGAATCAACCTAATATATGGCCCACAGTAGGAATGATAAGATAATAATAGAACATGATGAAATCATTAAAAAGGATGACTTTGTAGATTAGGACCAAAACAGAAAAGTGCTTATAAGTGAAAAATGTCATATGTAAAATTGAACACTATGCAGAGCAGCTGGAGCTTTCATATATTGCTGATGGGAATGGTATAACCATTTTGGGAAACAGCTTTTTAAAGAAGTTAAATCAGTAGTTCCACTCATAGGTATTTACCCATGTTAAATGAAAACCTATGTTTATATAAAAACCTTTATGCAAATATCTGTACTAGCTTTGTTCTTAATCTCCTAAAACTGAAAACAACACAGATATTTCTCAAATGGGGAATGAAAAACCAAACTATAATGTATTCATACCATGGAACACTATTCAGCAATAAAAAGGAATGAACCATTGATATTTGCAACAACATGGATGACTTTCAAATGCATTATGCTAAGTGAAAGAAGCCAAACTCATTGTACAGCGCAAGACCATCAAAATAATTACAGGGACTGTGTGATGGTTAAGTTTAGGTATCAACTTAACTGGCTACATAGTACCCAGTTGTTTGGTCAAATTCAGTCCAAATGTTGCTGGGAAGGTATTTTTTAGATGTGATTAATATTTAAATCAGTAGACTTTGAGTAAAGCAGATTATGCTCCACAATGTTGGTGGGACTTATTTAATCAGTTGAAAACTTTGACTAGTCGAAACAACTGAAAACTTTGTACTCAAGACTGGAACATAAAAACTATGCCTGAAAAAAAAATTTAACAGGATATATCTATTTCTATCGGTAGAATATGTTAAATAAATTAAAACTTTTACGATTAAAAAAATGCTATGTATATGATTACATTTTATATAGAATTCTGGAAAAGGCCAAGCTAGGAACGGAAAACAAGTTTGGGTAGTTACAAGAAAATTTTGCCAGAGGGATAATGGACCTGTTTCATCTTGAGGAAGTGGTGACATACCTTTGTGTTTGTCAAAACTCATGGACCTGTATACCATACATGAGTGAATTTTAAAATGCTAATAGAAAAGTTAGCCCAAAAAGAGCGAATTAAAAGTTACATTTTAAAAATTAAATACGATTATTAAAATTAATTTAAAAAAGTATGTGTAAGCAAAGGAAAACATTACCAAAATAATGGCAGAGGTAATGTTAGGTAGGATTTTAGATTAGGATTGTCCTTTATTAATACTTAATAGCTTAATTTAATGGGTCGTTTCTTTTCTTTTTTGCATTTACCAGGTCGCAGAACCCTAGCTGTAATCACTAAACTTGATCTCATGGATGCGGGTACTGATGCCATGGATGTATTAATGGGAAGGGTTATACCAGTCAAACTTGGAATAATTGGAGTAGTTAACAGGTTAGCAATCAAGAATGGAATAAGAATTGTAACATTCTCATTTCAAAGGAAAACTGAATTTTTTTTTTGGAGTTCCCTTGTGGTGCAGTGGGTTAAGGACCTGGCTTAGGTTGCTGCTGTGGTGTGGGTTTGATACCTAGGCTGGGAACTTCTGTATGCCGTGGACACAGCCAAAGAACAAAAAAAAGCAAAAAAGCAAATCTGAATTTTTTGAATCAGTCTGAAATGTGATAGTGTTCTGTTATTATAATATAATGGAACACTATAATATAGTGTTCATGTTATTATAATCTTGGTATTGCTGAAGAATTCATTGATGCAAAGGGAGAAAAGCCTCCTGTAGATGTTCACTAAAGCCTCCTGTAGATACTTTTAAATAGAAAATATTTCTAAAGTAAGCAGTGCCACAAAATGGAAGAAAACTTAATAGCCAGGCTTGAAAATTTCTTCTCTATTATGTATGAAGGCACTGGATTTAAAAAAAAGTATTATTTAATTTGCACTCAATCAAGAGAGAGTTGTTAAGGTGGTAGGATTTTAATCAGTTTAGCTTCTCACATTAGTAATTCTATATAATTGGCAGAATGTGAGTTGGAGAAATTTTATTAAAGGTATCCTAATTATGAGTAGCTGGAATTAAAAATTGTGGAAAGGAAACTAACTGGTATTGAGTATCTAATTATGTTTTAGACACTCTATTATGCGAAATTTGCAAATGGTGTCTTTGACCCCTTAAAACATCCCTGTGAGTTATGTACATTAGTCTGTTTTATAATTACAAAACTTACTAAGTTATATATTTATACCTAAGTCGCATGGCTGGTGAAAGCAGAGCCAGATCCAAGTGAAGAGCTCTCTTAGTCCAAAGGCTTTATAAAATAGGAAGCACTGTTAACTGTCATGAGATCTGGGTTCTAGCCCTAGTTCATCCACAAACTAAGTATAATGTAGGTTTAAGTGACACCTAAATTTTTGAGATTCAGACTTTTTAAAATGAAAATGTTGCTAAGTGATGTCTTTATAATTGTCTGCTTCTATTTACGTGTCTTCTCCCTCAACCCTACTTTTTTTTTTTTTTAAATTTTTAAAATTCTCACTATCTCTCTTTTCAGGCAAACAGCTGGTTTAAACTGTTTATTTGTAGATGGCTACTGTTGAATTTAGCCTGCCTATGGAAAAATATACAGTTGTTTAAGACATATTTTTTTCACTTGTCTATCCCTGTTACTTAAGAGTACTGCTTTTGACTGTAGTTAATGGTAATAATGAGACCTAAACTATTCAGGCAATGCTTACTTAAAAGTCACACAGTTTGAATCTTAGCTGAACTACTTAATATATGACCTTGGGTAAGTTAGTTAATCTCCCTGGGCCTTAGTTATTTTGCTGTAAAATGGGATAATACTTATTTCATATCATTATTGTTAAATAAAACAAGCCATGTCAAGCATTATAGACAGTGCCTGGTTGCCGCCATCATCGTCATCAGTTTTAGGCTTTCATTATCATCGTCACCATCACCATCTAAAGTACTTAGAGGACCATAGCTGACTTGAGTTGAACAGTTTTTTCTTTTTTCTTTTTTTCCAATCTTAGGAGCCAGCTAGATATTAACAATAAGAAGAGTGTAACTGATTCAATCCGTGATGAATATGCTTTCCTTCAAAAGAAATACCCATCTCTGGCTAACAGAAATGGAACAAAGTATCTTGCTAGGACTTTAAACAGGTAACATTTTTTACCTTTTGGAAAATGAGATGTTTTTGGCTTGCCAGTAGGTGTCTGAGACATTTGATTATCACTTCCTTACATGAAAACGCAAATTTTCATTTTTTGCAAAATTTCATTTTTTGCTTCTTGTGTAATAGGTTCTTATAAATGTAGATAATCTATTTTTATTGAAGTGGTTGGCATTAAATCATTGAATAATCTAGGAATGCTCAAGTGAATTTTAAAATGCCTTAAATGATGAAATTCTTGATAGTCGTTTTATTCCTGATGATAAAGCTAGATGGCAGATAACTTCATTTCCATTTTGGATTTTGGAACTAAATTAAAATTCATAATTTTCACAATCTATTCCTAATTTAAGATGTCTTCTATTCCTTTTCATAAAAATAATTTAACCTATTTACCTTGAATTCTGAATACCCACTGATGGCAGCAGGAATAGAAGACCTTTCTAGATAATATATGAATGACTGAAGTAAAAGCTGTTTTCTTTTACTTTTGGTTTATTCCCTAAATAGATTATAGGCTGAAGGACATGGATATTAACAAGATTGAGTTTCTCTGTGCTGTGTACCCATTGTAAAAGATAAGTCAGAAAACAAAATTATGTAGGTAGAGTTGGATTGAGTAGCTTACTTTCTTTGATGTAATTGTAATAATATAAAAATGTTTTCAATTTATGTTTAGTTTTCTAGCAGTTGCTACAATTTGATGGGTTGAAGGCAACTTTAAAAAGCATTTACCAAGATGGTTTCTTTCATGTCATTTTTTTCAGACTTAAGTATCTGCCTCTAGTCTAAGACTTCATTATTTCCCACCAAAACAGATTGTTTGACGTGTTTTCCCATTATTTACATTTTAAAAATTTGACTGCTTGGGTCTTCAAAATACAGTTTTACTTTAAAATCCTTTCTTTCTAACCTTTTTAGGTTACTGATGCATCACATCAGAGATTGCTTACCAGAGCTGAAAACGAGAATAAATGTTCTTGCTGCTCAGTATCAGTCTCTCTTAAATAGCTATGGTGAACCTGTGGATGATAAAAGTGCTACTTTACTCCAGCTTATCACCAAATTTGCCACAGAATATTGTAACACTATTGAAGGAACTGCAAAATATATTGAAACTTCAGAGCTGTAAGTAAGAAATTTCCCTATGGATTTGATTACCTGGATTGATGGGTTACTTTATTTTGTTACAGTGACTTTTACTCTGAGATTATCTCATTGTGATTTATCTGTAAAACGGGAATATCACATTGTAGAAATGATTGATGATGTCTGATATGTGTTTAAAATGGTTTATAAACTGTAAAAGTATGATAAAAGTTTCAGTTTTTTAAGTAAGACTTTAATTGATAAGCATTTATAAAAATTTCATAATTTAACTTTTTAAATGTTCGCTGTTTCTTTAACATATAATTCATGAAAAAATACAAAAATGCAAGTAAAAAAAGTAAATCATAAGGACAAATTTACTTGTAATTCCATCATCCAGAAATAAGCCCTGTTACTTTGGCATTAACCTAAACATTTTCTATGCATCTATTAAACATATTATAAATTCCTGTAGTACGTATCTTTAAAAAGCAGATGCTATGGAATTGTTTCTTCAAATCAACATGTCACAAACAACTAGTAGTAATTATATATTTGTATTCTCAATTTTAAGATTTATGTATAATTTTACGTTTTAGATATATACTTTTATTTGTTGAACCAGTCCCTACTATTGGTAGTTTGCTTCATTTGTACGCGAATATAAACAGTGCTGTGATGGGCTATCTTTGGGGCCTGTATCCAAGTAAACAGTTACGGTAAATTTCTAGAAGTGGAATTACTAGATCAAAGGGTCTATAACTTCCTCAATGTCTACTGCTATATTATTAGTAGATTGTGTTTTTTATTAGCGGTATATAAGAATATCTATTTCTCTAAACTCTCACCTTAAAAAAAAAAAACTCTTTGTTTTAGAAAATAGTTATAGACTTCTAGGAAGTTGTAAATAAAGGTGCAGGGAGGTCCTGTTCACTCTTCACCCCACCTCCCCTGGTACTGACATTTTGCATAACTATAGTACAGTAACAGCAAGAAAATGGACATTGGTACAATCCACAGAGCTTATTCAGATTTTACCAGTTATACTTGTGTGTGTGTGTGTGTGTGTGTGTGTGTGTGTGTGTTTGCATGCACGCATGCATATGTGCGTATACATGTGTGTACTGTTCTATGTACCTTGATGTGACCCGGGTTGCCTTCTATGTGAGTTAACTCATTAGAATATTTAGCAAAGTAATTACTGATTGGTTATTATATGTATGGCATATTAAGAGAAGTAAAGATTACTAAGGTGAACCTTTAAAGAGCTCAGTGGCTAAAGTAGGTCATGGTAACATGAGGCTTGATTAGGTGGCCAAACATGTAATTTTTATTTAAATACTTCTTATTAAATATAATACATATTCAGGAAAGTGCACATACCATATATGGACAGTTTTATACATAGTTAATTAAGCAAATATCTTTGTAATTACCTAATCAAGCCTTATGAGAACATTGAAGAGAGATCATTTACATTTCTTTCAAGAATTGGGAGAGTTCTATAGTTAGGAATGCGTTTGGGTTGCGCTCTGAATAGAATGTGGGAAGGCAGTAAGTAGAAGGGTATTTTAAGCTTTGAAACAGCAAAGAATAATGCAGGATGAATTTGGAGAATGGCAGGTACAGTGATAGGATGCTACAGGAGGCAAGGCAGAAAGGGTGTCTAAGAACAAGACTATGGAAAGTCTAATATCTTCATAATTTGAAGAACTCCCTGCTGTAAAAAAATTAAACACTTGGTCACAGGAGTAACCCATTTTAGGATAATTCTAGTCATTATGGAAATTATTTGGAGAAGACCAATTACTGGTAATTTTAACTATTTTTAAATATAATGCCATAGCATTAATTATAGTCACAATATTGTACAACCATCAAATAGTATGTTTCCTAAATTTTTTATCACCCCGACAGAAACTCCATATCCAGTAAGCAATATCTCTATGTTCCCCTCTTCCCCTAGCCCCTGGTAACCTCTTACTTTGTTTCTATGAATTCCTCTGTTCTAGATATTTCATATAAGGAGCATCATACAGTATTTGTCCTTATGTGTCTGGCTTATTTCATTTAGCATAATGTTAAGTGACTTATGCTTCTATAGACTACTGTAAAAGAAGTAATGAATAGTGATGGTGAAAATAGAGAGGAACTGATAGAATTGGGGAGACAAAAAAGTATTTGTAGAATTCATTTGGACTTGAAAAAAAAAAAAGATAATACCGAGTTTCTAGTCAGTAAGATAGGAAACACAAGGTGCCCAGTATGTTAGGCCCAGGCATTTAATTTATTTAAAGCAGGGCTGGGCAAACTGCAGCCCATTGCCTAAGAATGGTTTTTGCAGTTTTAAATGGTTGAAACAAATTCAAAGAATATTTTTTATTTATTTTTTTTGTCTTTTTGCCTTTTCTAGGGCCGCACCTGCGGCATATGGAGGTTCCCAGGCTAGGGGTCGAATCGGAGCTGTAGCCACTGGCCTACGCCAGAGCCACAGCAACGTGGGATCCGAGCCGTGTCTGCAATCTACACCACAGCCCACGGCAATGCCAGATCCTTAACCCACTGAGCAAGGCCAGGGATCGAACCTTTAACCTCATGGTTCCTAGTCAGATTCGTCAACCACTGCACCATGATAGGAACTCCTCAAAGAATATTTCATAATGCGAAAATTATATAAAATTTAGACTTTAGTGTGCATAAGTTTTATTGGAACATGCTTATTTATTTACATATTATCTGTGGTTGCGTTTGTGCTCAGTGGCAGAATTGGCTGGTTTTGACAGAGAATGTATGAACTGAAAAGTTTTAATTGTAAATGTTTACAAGTTTTAATTGTAAATGGCCTTTTACAGAAAAGTTGGCTGATCTCTACTCTGGATTGTGAATAAATAGAAATAAGACTGTTTTTTATCCTTTTTTTTTTTTTTTTGCTTTTTAGGGCCGCACTGTGGCACATGGAAGAGCTCAGGCTAAGGGGTTCAATTGGAGCTGTAGGCGCCAGCCTGCTCCACCGCTACAGCCACAGCAACATCAGATCCGAGCTGCCTCTGCAACCTACACCACAGCTTACGGCAACACTGGATCCTTAACCCAGTAAGCAAGGCTAGGGATCGAACCCGCAATCTCATGATTACTAGTCAGATTTGTTTCTACTGAGCCATGACGGGAACTCCATTTTTTATCCTTTAGGAGTTCGTAGTCTAGTTGAAGAAAACTAGGGCAGAGAAAAATGTTCAGTACTTCTTAGTTAACTGATGTTTTCTGATGGAACAGTTACTCTGTTGTGTGTGCATGCGCATACATGAATGCCTTTTGTGAAATGACTCCTTTCCCATTAAAAAACAATTAGAGAAACTTTCATATTGGAGTTAAATTAAGAATACATGGATATGGTCTAAATGTAATTGTCTAATAAACAATTACCAGCTTGAAGCTCACAGCAAGACTTCTAATTTGTAGCTTCTTTCCCTTTTAACATATTACTTCATTGCTTTTCAGATGTGGTGGTGCTAGAATATGTTATATTTTCCATGAGACTTTTGGGCGAACCTTGGAATCCGTTGATCCACTAGGTGGCCTTAACACTATTGACATTTTGACTGCCATTAGAAATGCAACTGTAAGTATGCTTAACTTTTAGAATTTTTTGAATGAGGTTAAAAGATTTTTTTAACCCATATATCTTTTTTTAAGCAAATTGAACAGTTTATTTTGCTCTCATTCTTGAAATTAGGAAGTACTTCTCATGAAAAATACCCAAAATGTGACTTATTTAACCCTTAGGGAAGGACCAAAATTATATATAGCTATAAGAGCGCACAATTTTTTTTTTTTTTTTTTAGGGTCCTCGTCCTGCTTTGTTTGTGCCTGAAGTTTCATTTGAGTTACTGGTCAAACGGCAAATCAAACGTCTGGAAGAGCCCAGCCTCCGTTGTGTGGAACTGGTTCATGAGGAAATGCAAAGGATCATTCAGCACTGTAGCAATTACAGCACACAGGTAATTGCGAAATCGAACAGGTTTCAGATTAAGTAGTAAAAAACATGAGGTGGTGGTTTCTTGGAGTAGGAGGAAATCTAGAAAATAGGCTAAAAGTTAAAAGTCTGCAATTCCCTTATAAAAGTAATTTGAAATAATATAGTTAAATGTAGCTTCCAAATCTGATTCAGTATTTCAGTGATTAATCTTCCTTTAAACAGCATAGACTGTTTCTTTCTTCCATCATATATAGGAGTTGTTGAGGTTCCCTAAACTTCATGATGCCATAGTTGAAGTCGTGACTTGTCTTCTTCGTAAACGGTTGCCTGTTACAAATGAAATGGTAAGCTGTTATTTCACAAATCATCATTATAATACTGTTAATAAAAGTTACTTTGGACAGCTTTCTGATTACTTTAGAGTTAGGCATAATATTTACCATTGTATTGGGAAGAAAAAGAAATGAGTTTGTCTTATTTCAAAGGAAACTTCATTAATTATGGTATAAAATGCTTTTTTCTTCATATTTAATCATTATTAGTCTGCGGCCACCAATTTTCCTGAAAATGGAATTATCGTTAAGGATTGTGAATAGCTTTGCTCGACTACATAGCAGCATTGACCTAATGCAAAATTAGTTTTATCTTCTAATCCAGTAAACTGTGCCTTTAGATAGCAAGCTTTTTTTTTTTCCTTTTCTAGGACTGTACCTATGGCACATGGAGGTTCCCAGGTTAGGGAACTGTAGCCACCGGCCTATGCCACAGCTCACAGCAATGCTGGATCCTTAACCCGCTGAGTGAGGCCAGAGATCAAACCCGCAATCTCATGGTTCCTAGTCGGATTCGATAACCACTGAGCCATGACGGGAACTCCTAGATAGCAAGCTCTTTAACTCTGATGTACATAAGGGCAATTTGGCCATTTGTACAGTTTGCTTGTTTGATGATCTAATATTATAATACCATGGTTGCTGTCCTTAAAGATAAAAAGTCCTGAAATGGGCAGAAATATGGGATAAGCATTTGAAATTGTCCTTATGCCTCTGATTGTTGGCTGGTTGTTTTTGTTTTTGTTTTTTTTTTCTTTCTGACCTCTGAAAGTGCATTTGGGTCCTTGGCTCAGGATGGTGAGCCCCAATGGATATTTACTTAAAGAGTTCAAAACCATCTTTGGAAGTATAGAATGTAAGTGTTGCTGTTTAGCTGTTTCCCTAGCAAGCATAAGCCCCGGATTGAAATGAGTAAGAACATGGTTAGCCTGATCTTAGATTTTACCCACTGATATCACAGAATCAACTGAATTTCATTTAAATAGATCATTTTCATTGGTTCTTGATCTTTTAGGGCTGTTCTGATACCTGAGATTTGTCAGGACAGAGCAGATAAAGGAGTTAGTTTAAGCTCTCCAAGAGACAATGCTGGAGAAATGAATTTCAACTTTCCTTTTTTTTCCCCCCCTTTTTTAGGGCCACACCCATGGCATGTGGAAGTTCCCAGGCTAGGTGTTGAATTGGAGGTGCAGCTGCTGGCCTATGCCACAGCCACAGCAACACGGGATCCGAGCCGTGTCTGCAGCCTATACCACAGCTCACAGCAGTGCTGGATCCTTAACCCACTGAGTGGGGCCAGGGATTGAACCCGCATCCTCATGGATACTAGTGGATTTGTTACCACTGAGCCATGATGGGAACTCCTCAATTTTTTGATTGCTGCCCCAATTAAAAATTTGAAGGAGGTACTTGTTTCATAATTAAGGCTAATCAGTTATTATCTTAGGTCTTTAAATGTATCCTTTACCCAAATGAAGTTAACATCTTTGATGTATATCTGATTATGAAATGTTTTATCGTTGAACCTCAACATTTGATTTGGAATAGTGGATGATCTAAGGTTTTAATAGCAAAGTGGAATAAAGCCTTGGAAGTTAGCTATGCATCAGGTGGATAACTTTTTTTTTCCTTACAAAATACTTATAACTACTTTAAAATCAGAAATCCATTTAGCTGAAATATAAATAATTCAAAAGACAGAGCAAATTATTCCTGGGTTACAAGATTTATCCTTTGGATTATAATTATCAAGTATTTAGGGGTCAGTTTCCTATACTGTCTTTTAAATTTATCTGTTTAATAAGTTTATGTTTTCTAAAGTAAAATTAGGTTGGCATTTTTTTTTAATATAGCTTAATTTTGTTTTTTTTTTCTAGGTACATAACTTAGTGGCAATTGAATTGGCTTATATCAACACAAAACATCCAGACTTTGCTGATGCTTGTGGGTTAATGAACAATAATATAGAGGTAAATACAGTTCATATTTGTATTTTGAGAGAGAAAATCTGTTTTAATTTAATTATATCAAATTTACTGAGCAAGAGATAACTCTAAGACATACATGTACCATATTATTGTCTGTTACATGCCAAGAAGCATGCTGAAGGCATTACATTGTTTTCTTAAGTTTAATTTTCAAAACCACCTGGAGGTGATTCTGATTTTCTGCTTGTGAAACTGTAACTCAGAGGATATGGGTCACATTGATTTAGTGTTGAAGAATTGCCTGGCTCCATTTCAGTAATTGTCATTGCAGTGCATTTAGACTGAAATATGTAAAACCAAGTGGATGTTTAAAATTGGTTTCATTTGTCTCTGAAAGCTGTGAAAGAAACAGTCCAGGAATTACCTAATTATAGTAAATTTTGGAAAACAGAGTAATGTTTTCACCACTGCTGTGGTTGCTGCATTTCATGGATCATTTTTTTTTTTTTTTGCCATTTGAAGTTTATGCTGCAGATTGGTGAAGCCAAGGCTGGAGAGAGCCATTTATCTGGATGCAGTTTTTTTCTTTGCCACTTTTATCCAAACAGTACATTTTACTGCTGCTCCTTAGCCAGTAAGACTTAAGAGTCCCTTTCTACATCAAATATCTTTCTTAAGCATATGGGGTATAAAATTGTAAACATGGAATTTGGGAACTAGAAGAGACCCTGGGACCAGGATTTTGGTTAAACAGATGAGGAACCTGAAACCCACAGCTGATAATAGCTGTTACTTTAGTGCTTATTTTGCCTGGCACAGTTAGAGGAAAAAAGTACCTTCTCTTTAACAGTATTAGGAACTTTTTTTTTTTTTTTTGTCTTTTTGCCATTTCTTGGGCCACTCCACTACGGGAACTCCTAGGAACTATTTTTTAGCTACATAGTTGAAGTGACTTCTATTGCCAGAAAAAAATTCCAAAATGTGTATGAGTAATGCACTTTAAAACACTCAGAAAATGGGGGAGTTCCCATCATGGCTAAGTGGAAACGAATTCGACTAGTGTCCATGAGGGTGCAGGTTTGATCCCTGGCCTCGCTCATTGGGTTGAAGATCCGGTGTTGCCGTGAGCTGTGGTGTGGTTGGTAGATGCAGCTTGGATCCTACATTGATGTGGCTGTGGTGTAGGCTGGAGGCTATAGCTCTGATTTGACCTCTAGCTTGGGAACTTCCATATGCCACAAGTGTGGCCTCTAAAAGCAAAAAAAAAAAAAAAAAAAAAAACAAAAAACCAACACTCAGAAAATGGACTAGGTAAGTTATTATGTTAAAAATTAGTAGGTAGACACTGTCTTCGGGTAAGGATTTCATTCTTGTAACACTGAAACTTCATGGAAAATTTATGTCTGAAACAGTTTTTGTAATATTGACAAAGTCACTTACGATTTCATATCAGTATTTTTCTTACAAATGAATGTATCTCTGGTTTTTTTTTTTTTGTCTTTTTGCCATTTCTTGGGCCGCTCCTGTGGCATATGGAGGTTCCCGGGCTAGGGGTCGAATCGGAGCTGTAGCTGCCAGCCTACGCCAGAGCCACAGCAACGCAGGATCCGAGCCGCGTCTGCGACCTACACCACAGCTCACGGCAACGCTGGAACCTTGACCCACTGAGCAAGGGCAGGGATCGAACCCGCAACCTCATGGTTCCTAGTCGGATTCGTTAACCACTGCACCACGACGGGAACTCTGTATCTCTGGTTTTAATGGCTCTTTGTCAAAGAACTTTATGTACATATTCTCATTTAATCTTTACAGCAACCCTATGACAGTAAATAATGTTAACAGACTAGGAAACCATGCCTTAGAGTTGGTTACCTTCCCAAAGACAGGTCTTAGGGACAGCCAAGGTTATAAATAGTAACAGACAAGGGTGAGAATTTCTTTTTCTTGTGTGTGTGTGTGTCTTTTGAGGCTACATCACCCATGGCATATTGAGATTCCCAGGCTAGGGGTTGAATTGGAGCTGTAGCTGCTGGCCTATGCCACAGTCACAGCCATGCCAGATCCAAGCCACTTCTTCGACCTACACCACAGCTCCCAGCAACGCCTGATCCTTAACCCACTGAGCGAGGCCAGGGATCAGATCTGTGTCCTCATGGATGCTAGTCAGATTTGTTTCCCCTGAGCCACAACAGGAACTCCTAGGGTGAGAATTTCTGGCCCAAGATTTCTCTATCTTTTGCTTTGTGTTCTTCAAAATGTATATTTAAATGCTGTTTATCCTGGAGATTGTTAAAATCCACATACTTTTATCACCGGCTATATTTTTTAATCACTGGATAAATGAAAAGTGGGTCAGATTTTCTGTTTAAAAGTTTTCTTACACATAAACATCACGGTGAAGCTTTGTTACATTTTTTTTTTTTTCTAATTTGAGTGTTCACGAAATCTTATTCTATTGTATTTGGTGCTGCCTGTGAGAGAACCACTGTTAACACCTGCATCCTTCTGTATTTTCAGTCTTGCACCTATCATGGTGTTTGAAAATCCTAGGTATTCAGAACCTATGGATTTGAATTTATTATAGTTTCTTTAGCTCCACACCAGAGTTATATTGCTAATGTTAGCAAATTACAAGAGTGAGCAGGTCTGTTAAATTAGCCAGGTTACAAAAAGGACTGTCACTTTTCAACACTACATTTATTTCCTGGAGGTAGCTTATAATAAAGAAAACAATATTCTCACAGATATTTCTTAAAATTACGGTTTTGTGTGAATTTAACGGAAGTGTACAGATTAGAATGACTTTTAAAGGCTTTTAAGTTTTCTGTGGTTTGTGTACTTAAAATTGTTTATGGTATGCTGAAGGCTTATGTACATTTCTATGTGGGAACATTTAAATTAGTGATTCTTAATTTAGTGAGAGAGGCAGAGATGCTGTTGGTCCACTGCCCCTCGTTTGGGAATCCCTCGTACAAGAAGCCACTGTTACTGATGTTGTATTGTATTCTTCAGGTGTGTTGGGGGCAGAAAAAGATTGAGAAGCATTGGGTTAAATGATTTCTTGTTTGTTTAAAAATGTAATTATGGCATGAGTCCCAACAATGAGAGGATATACTGTAAGTTATTCCACACCTTTCAATTAAGCTGAATATTTTTTTTTTAGTAGGCTTATATCTCTATGCTCTGATAATCACTAATCTTCTGACTGGTTGTGTTTTATAGGAACAAAGAAGAAACAGGCTAGCAAGAGAATTACCTTCAGCTGTATCACGAGACAAGGTAAAAAACAATGTTTTAAAAGCATATTCCCAGTATGTAAAGATGCATTGGTAAGCCTCAGAATATTACTCAGTTCTAGGAGTAATTTTTTCTTTTTCTCCCTTTAATATGCCATTGGCACTATTTCACTGTTTGAGTAAAATGCAAGTTTTAAAAATAGGCTGCAAGTAATTTAAAGATAAAATACTTTTTGAATACATGGAATGAAAGCTTAAAGTTGGATGTTTACGTATCAAGGCTCTTTAAAAAATTACTTAGGAGTTCTGTTGTGGCTCAACAGGGTTAAGAACCCGACATAGTGTCTTGTGACGATGTGGGTTTGCTCTCTGGCCTTGCTCAGTGGGTTAAGAATCCAGTGTTGCTGCAAGTTGGGATGTAGGTCTCAGGGGTGGCTTGGATCTGGCATTGCTGTGGCTGAGGCAGAGGCTGTAGCTGCAGCTGCAGCTCTGATTCGACACCTAGCCTGGGAACTTACATATGCCACATTATCATTACCTTGTAAAATTAGCTAAAATTACTAATAACAAGTATAACAAGGTTTTCTTGGAGAGGGAAGATGACAGTATGTACACAACAGGTTTTAGTTACTTGTAATAGTTGCATATATTAACATTTTTGGGTGTATAAAAATCTGTTATCTTGAATTCTTTACCAGAAAAGATTCTATCAAATTTCAAAAATCAAAATGAAGTTTTTGAAGTTTTCTTAGGAATTCATTGTAAGAAAGCCTTAAACAAAGGTGACAATAATATAGGAAATAAGGCAAAATATACATTAATTTTATATCCCATGATTACTTTTGTTTTTCGTGTTATTTTACCATTTTGATACAGAGGGGAAAATTCATACTTATAGAATGTTTCTGAATGCATCTTTGGCATCCTTGATTTTTTTTTCCCTGCATTTTTTGCCTTTAGTCTTCTAAAGTTCCAAGTGCTTTGGCACCTGCCTCCCAGGAGCCCTCCCCTGCTGCTTCTGCTGAGGCTGATGGCAAGGTCTGTTCTGATTCTTAATCTAAGCCTGCATGCCTAGTTTGGTGCAACATAATCATCTGGGAATTATACGCTGAATAGTGAATATTAATGTAGGATGTTGTGCTGAGGTCAGATTACAATCTAATAGAAATTTAAAATCATTTAACAGTGTATACTTATAAATTATTGTGGGCATACTTTTGCTTGCAATATAGAAGATGCACACAGAAAACGAATTTAAAGAGGAAATTATCCTGCCCTTTTTGAATATCGTCATTAATATTTAAATTTTGCTTGTTAAACCGCATGTTTTAACGTATCTTTTAACAGTTAATTCAGGACAGCAGAAGAGAAACTAAAAATGTGAGTCTTGCTTCAGAATGAAAATGTTGGTTCTCACTGAAACATTGTCTTCAAAACCATTGAAGAACTTGTTTGTAACAGTGCATCAATCTCTTGTTGTCTGTGTTATGTTTTTAATGTTTCTTTAACCCTTCTAAGATGGATTTATTAATTCTAGTTTCAACATTGTTTGAAATAGTTATTAACAATAGGCTTTCTCAGTGTTTTCTATCACCTTTAAGAATAGTTGTGAATTTAATACTTTGGTAGAGAATTAAGATTCCAGAAATGGAAATTGTACTTTTGGACTTTTCCTCTTTAAAGATTCTGAGATCTGCCCAGTACTAATGGATAATCAGGCCTCTCATGCTTCTTTCTTATGCTTTCATTCAGTTTGCATTTGTCACCCTAAATATGTAGCTTAACATGTGCCTCAACAGCTTAAGCAATTTCAAAACAAACCGGGGGACTGAGAGTTTAAGACTGTTGCTAATTCTTAATAACCTTTTAAGGAAAAAATTAAATAATCTGTAAATTAATCAGACCCATTCTTATTTTTAGTTTTTCTGCCATTTAGCTCCTCTCCTTATTTATTGTCCAGATTTGAAATTCAATCAAATAAAACCCAATAAATGTCTTATCTTCTCTCAGCCCACTGTGTTCAGATCGTAAGAGAACCATCTAAATCACTGCTTACATTTTATTTCACTCATAGCATCACCCTGAATTTGCTCACTCTCCTTAACATTTCCTATGATCTATCATTCATTTATAATTAACAAGCATTTAAAAATTACTCATTTAAAAAGTAGTATATAAATATACTGCCTATATTTTGATATACCTCATCTTAACTACATTGTAGAGACAAATATTTTGGCCAGTGTTTTGATTCAGAATGATACCAGAACATCTTTTAGCAGTTGCTTAACCCTCTCTGCTACTTTTATTTCTACCTATAACTTTGGATGCCATTTAATCTCCATTTTAGATTTTTAGAATCTTTTTTTTTTTTGGTCTTTTTGCCATTTCTTGGGCCGCTCCTGTAGCATATGGAGGTTCCCAGGCTAGGAGTCAAATCGGAGCTGTAGCCACCAGCCTACGTCAGAGCCACAGCAACACTGGATCTGAGCCTTGTCTGCAACCCACACCACAGCTCACGGCAATGCCGGATCCTTAACCCACTGAGCAAGGCCAGGGATTGAACCCTCAACCTCATGGTTCCTAGTCAGATTTGTTAACCACTGAGCCATGATGGGACCTCCAGATTTTTAAGATCTCAAAGACATCTCAATTATTGATGAATTACTGTTTTCCCCATTATCCTAAACAGTCATTTTTCTTTTAGAAATCAAGACTAACAAATACCCTAAAAAAGAAGGTGCAGAAAGCACTTGTGATTAATGGTGGTGCTAGATTTCTCTCTGAAGATTCCTTCTCAAGGGTATAGACATTGAGGGAATTGATGTTGTGTTTGTCATATTCCACATTTTAGGCAGCTTAAAATCAGTGTCAGCCTAAGAATCATGAGTATGTTCTTGTTTCTGTTATTAAAGAGTTCCTACTTTTATCCTATGGCATTGACTATTAGGAACATAAACTGACCTGAGAAATTATATATTTTTGGAGACATGAGTTCATAGAACTTTCAGACATCATAGTTCAACAGTGTTTAAAGTTACTTTGAAGTAATGTGAATAGCAGTTCTTTTTTTCCTTGTGCTTTTAGTGCGCAATCTTGTTTTAAAGGGCAGCTTATATTTCTCCCACAGTCTCTAGTGTTAGGTTGGAGAAGAAGACAAAGTTTGAAAAGTTAGCAAATAATAAAAAAGGAATTTTAGGAGTTCCCGTTGTGGCTTAGCATTAACAAACCCGACCAGTATCCATGAGGACATGGGTTCAACCCCTGGCCTTGCTCAGTGGGCTAAGGATCTGGTGTTGCCATGAGCTGTGGGTGAAGGTTGTAGACATGGCTCAGATCCTGAGTTGCTGTGGCTGACAGCTACAGCTCCAGTTCGATCCCCTAGCCTGGGAAGTTCCATGTGCTGTAGGTGAGGCCCTAAAAAAAAAAGCAAAAAGGAAATTTAAATATACTGGCTGAGGCCTTGCAAACGATTTACAATGGTACCTCTTACTTAGACAGCTCAGAGTTTTAGTTATATAGGCCACCCATCATCTCTTTCTGACTCTCTGTCTGAATAGCAGAGGGGTACTGAAGGTGTATTCTCCTTGACTACTGTCAAAGAAAATTAACTTTGTTTAGTTAGTGTCAGTTTGATATGGTTGGTATAGGTTTTGGAACATTTTTTTTTTTCAGGTCACATCTGGAGGTGGTGGGGTTGGAGATGGTGTTCAGGAACCAACAACAGGCAACTGGAGAGGAATGCTGAAAACTTCAAAAGCTGAAGAGTTGCTAGCTGAGGAGAAATCAAAACCAATTCCAATCATGCCCGCCAGTCCACAAAAAGGCCATGCTGTGAATTTGTTGGATGTGGTAAGCCACAGAAACACAGACAAATAACCATATTACCAGGAAGACACTTTAAAAGACTAAAAGAACTGACATCTCAAAAACTTATTGAACTTTTGAATGTTAAGTGTTGTAATTTCAAAATGGCACAAAAGTACCTTTCTTCTGCCTCTCACCCCATTTAGCCAGTTCCTGTTGCACGAAAACTATCTGCCCGTGAACAGAGAGATTGTGAGGTTATTGAACGACTCATCAAGTCATATTTTCTTATTGTCAGAAAGAATATTCAAGACAGGTTAGTACTATGTTTTATAAATCAGACTAGAATACTGCTGGTTGATTCCATAATCTGTTTTGAAAATAATACATAATTTTAAAAATTTACGTTTTTATTCTAAATCAAATGGATAATCTGATTTTTTTTGTTTGTTTTACAGTGTACCAAAGGCAGTGATGCATTTTTTGGTTAATCATGTGAAAGATACTCTTCAGAGTGAGTTAGTAGGACAGCTGTATAAATCGTCCTTATTGGATGATCTTCTGACTGAATCTGAAGACATGGCACAGCGCAGGAAAGAAGCAGCTGATATGCTGAAGGTATTACTGTGAATTTTTAAAAATTTTCTTGGGTTGCAGGTATAAACATTTATTTAAAATGCATTCTGATCCTCAGATATATATGTCTTTGTATGATGGCTAATCTTTTTTTCTGTTGGCAGTTGTTTAGATTCAAATTTCAGAGAAGATACCGGTTAGTATAAATCAACCACATATAAAGTGGAGAGGTTATCCTACATTAATTCAGATTCTTTGATATGCCTTGATATTATAACTTAAGCATTTATAATTTGTATCATCTTCTTTAATGCAGGCATTACAAGGAGCCAGTCAAATTATTGCTGAAATCCGAGAGACTCATCTTTGGTGAAGAGAACTATATAATACCAAGACTTTGCTGACTTGCTAGTTACTGCCTACTTGAGTAGAATTTTATTTATAAACCCCTGTGATTGCAATGGTATGAATCTGCTCATGTGAAGACTGGCTATAAACTGAAAATTGTACGCTGTATTGCTGAACAAATCACACATTTAATTCAAATAATAAATGGCTGTTTCTAAAATTTCCTGGTATATATAAAATACATCAAGTCTGTCTTGTGACAATTTCATTTGAACTTAAAGAAGAACTGTTAATAGTTCTAGTTATACAAGCAGTTTGTGGATACGACGACCTGTGTAATCCGCTAGTAATCTTAAGGCTGCTGCTGTAGTCCTTCGAGAAGAATGCACCAAGACACCATTTCATACAACTATAATGCATGCACCATATAAACTGATCTGGCTTTGAAAGAGGTGGGCTGACAGTTACTCATGTAGTCACTATTCCACCTGTCCTTTGATTTAATTTTATTGAGCTTCTCTGCAGCCTTTGATATGTTAGTAAAAAAGCTGAACACACAAGAGGATCTGTAACCCTGACAGTGATGTGGTGTGCATAAAGTATAGCTACACAGTCCTTCCACTTCTGGGTCCACATTGCCCTAGTGCGTTAAAAACTAAAATGTCTTCTTTGATCTTACTTAAACCTTGAGGCATGAATTATGCTTTCTTCCATTAAAAATGACCCATCTAGACTTGATCATCTAGTAAGGCTTGGTAATGACCATTTTCTTTTAGTTTTCAAAAGTCCTAGTAAATTCCCCTTGTTTTCAAATATAATAGTAATAATTCAGATACATTTTAAATTGGGGCACTGAAACCATGCTTCAGGATTCACTTGGAGATGGGACTTAAAACCAAATACTGTGCTGATTTTTGAAGTGTATTTCCTTTCTATAAGTATTAGTTGGTAATAGTTACTTTTGCTTCACACTAACAAAATACAATAGAGGTATAAAACAGTGGAGCTTTATTATGTAAAGAAAAACATCCAAACACACACATAACTCCTAAAGGCTTTCAGGGGGTTAAGAGTAAAGTTTAGAATATAAACACATTTTACTAAAATTCCCCAGGTGATTCTTACATGAATTACATTATAAATTTTAAGATAAATTATATATTGCAGATATTAAAATGTATTTTTAAGTTGTGACATTTATGCAGGACTACTGGCAGGAACAATATGAATATGTCTGTTACCTTTAATTAATGGCACCCATTTACTAAGCAACAGGCTCAGCAACTGATCTCGAACCAGAGTCAGACTAATATTGATATGGTACTACTTTGAATCTGTTGGCAGAACCATCTTCATAGAATACATGCTTCCAAAAGTTTGTCAGAACACTTTAAAATTACTCTACCATCATTAAACATCAGTTCTGAAATTATAGCCATCCATGATTTATTTATTTCAGACCAGATGACTACCATTCTATTCTAGCTTTTTTAATTTGTAAGGGGCGGGGGACTTATAATGCACCTTTCTCCAGCAAATTTCAGACTGAAAACATTACCTGCTATGGTAATGCACTTGCTAGTACTACACACCATGTATAAGAAAAACAAAGGCAAAATAGGTATGAAAAGAGAAAATCTCCTTTTGTTGTCCCTCAAACTGAGTGAAGTTCTGAAATGTAGAAATGATCTCTGACATTTATAATGGATACTTGTATGTTCTTACTATGTAAATAAAATTGCTGGTATGAAGTGACATTAGAGTTTGTCAGTAAATTAATTTTTCCTGACTTTATTCCCAGAAGAAGGTTTAGATAAACCATATATTTTCAACAAATAAATCTACTTTGAAACATAGCAAGACAGCTTATGCTGTATGAAAGTTTTATGACCTTTTTCCTTTTAGATTTTAGTAACTGACTGAGGCATTATTATATCTCCATTTTGCATGAAGATAATGAATTGCTCTAAGTAACCCAGGTAGCAAAAAGCTAGAGTTTGAACTCTAAAGCTGTGCTTTGCTGCCGATAAGATTTTCTAGAACAAATCTGACTGTGTATATGTTTGTTTTTCACTTGATTGTCATGGGAAATAGGGGTGCTATTACCTTGATTTTTTAGATGTTAGAAATAAGTTCTGGAGAATCTGGAGTTCTCTGCCTAATACAGAGATTAATTTAACCAAGTCTTGATTCCAAATCTTCTAAAATGCGTTTAGAATATAATCACATTATAAATTTTGACCTGAAATTTGACCTAAAAACTTCCTTTACAAGAAAACCTGTTGATACTCCCATATGACTGGATATTTAGTGTATTCATCTCTATTTTATCTTGTTGGTTACTTAACTTTTTGGTTCATCTCAAGTTGCAATCTGCTGGACAGAAGTTGAAATTTAATATAAAAGTTGATAAATTTATAGGACATTGCTACCTTTTTCACTGAGTACAAAAAACAAGGCTATGGGTAAACTAAATTATGTGGAAACAGGCAAGGGACTGGAAAATTAAATTAGAAACAATGAAAAGTATTGATTCTTCGCTTTGAAATTATTTCTACTGTAATTTTTAAATGCCAACTGTAGCTTCCTCTAACTTTTCTCTTTTATGGAGAACTGTAGTTGCTTCCTCAACAACAACAAAATCCAGTGAGATATACACCTGATTGTAAAGTATCCACAATTCCTTATACTACGTCTTTTTCACTGTTCCTCCACATTTCCCTGTATCGTTCCAATTTTAGTATATGTGCTGCCGAAGCGAGCACTGTTCCTCCACATTTCCAAGAGAGCAAGAAGGGTAGGATAGGACAGACAGCATTTAGTTTTTCATGAAGTATAATTATTAAAAGAGATTAACCCCGTAAATCATGTTTTTCTGTGGTAGTTGTTGAAGTTTAAAGATGAGGAAATAAAATACCCCATTGTTACACAAACATAACCTATATAAATAATGAAATTACTCACACTGTGAGAGGCCCAGAGTATACTCCATTCTCTGCTTTTGATTTGCATAAGTGAAGGTATAGATATGTAGGTCTTGAGAATGAATGATGGATAAGTTTGAACCACCAGAAGGATTTTTCATCATAGCTGAAGCCATTTTATAATGTAGAAATTCCTTTTTCCTATTTTAAGTAATGAAAGTCCATTCTTAAGAATATGTTGTCCAACAACTAAAACACTCTCAGGATTTGTTACTTGTCTGTGATTAATACTGACTCCACCTTCTGTTATCATCCGATACCTAAAAATAGAAATGTTTAGTAACTAGACACATCCAATCACTGTTGACAGTCCCAATATTATAGATACATCATTATATTTAAATTTCAGAGATTCTCCAGTTGAAACCATTTAGCACTGAACTGTATCTTCATGTTTACTAAATTCTGCCTCCTCTTTAATGTTCTAAAGGAGCAGATTTAAGAAACTCAGGTAACATTTTAAATAGGTTGCACAAGAGGATGCAGACAATGAGGGGTTGTATGAATCTGTTTTCTTAGGCCTCTGTTCTTGTGATCTTAAATTGTGACCGTCTCTGAGCTGACTGATCCCAGTGTATTTGTACAATAGTGGTCCCTTATTAATTTTTTTGGCCACATCTGTGGCATGTGGAAGTTTGTGAGCCAGGGATCAAATCTTCCTTCGCCAGAGCAGTGACAATACCTGATCCATAACTCTCCGAGCCACCAGGAAACTCCCATTAGTGGTCCCTTAAATGCAAGCCCTTTCCAATGCTGGAGAAAACACTGACCAGGTTAGACTTAATAAGGGAGTACAGTAATACTAGACTTTACAGAAAATATATTTTCAGCAATCTGTTTTTACTTTACTCTCAGACTAATCTAAATGCTACAAGGAATGAGACAGCATCATCAGGAAGACATCCTCTCTAGAAACATGCTGTGCATTATAACATTTAATGCTGAATGAACTGTGAACCTATAAGTTAAATAATCTTACCCTCGGGGGCCATCTGGAATGGCATTTGCTTTGCGGCACGTATCTAGGACGCTTGTTCCAGGATCAAGTACTAATTCAGAAAACGAAGCTTCTTTAAACAACTCTTTTAACTCTTGATCAGACATGACCTCCAGTGCGTCTATGCTGCTATGATAAAGGGCTTGTGTACACCTGAAAAACACATTTTGAGAGCCGCCCCATGTGAGTGTTTACTCACATATATGTTCTAACACCCAATAACCAATTATGAGGCACTTACTATGTTCTAAATAGAAGGTTTTTGAAACAGCAACATCTATCTTGTATAATTTATAAGTGTAATTCAGGATAATCTTTCTTTCCAATAAATAGAGGCTATTGTAAAGCAGTTAATATTGAGTCTTTGTTAGTGGTAAAAGAAAACTCTAAAATAGTCTATCTCCAAATGTTTTCCAGTGTCTTAACTAACTTAATCGAATGTTAATTAGTTTAAAAGGCCACCTTTTAGCAGAGTCTAGCCCTTCTCGTCCATGAACAAGCTTTGTTACTTCTGCAGCAAGTCGTTTCTGGGGACCCCGCTTTTCTGGCTCTTTGACATGCAGTTGCATTATGTGGTCAATCTCTGGAAGGGGTAGAAAAGTGAAGAGCTTCAGGTACCTTCAGGACCAAAAAACAAACCTGTTAGATTTACAGAACATACCTAATTTTTATCTCTATCTCCCTTACCCTTTAAAGAACATTGTGTTTACTTTTAAATGTACTTTTAATTATGAAAATAACAGTAGTACATATACACAATGGAATATTACTCAGCCATACAAGGGAATGAAATAATGGCATTTGTAGCAACATGGATGGACCTAGAAATTACCATGCTAAAGTGAGGTAAGACAGTGAGACACAAATATCCTATGCTATCACTTATATATGGAATCTAAAAAAAAGGATACAATGAACTTACTTGCAGAACAGAAATACACTCATGGACCTTGAAAAACTTACGGTTACCAAAGGAGACAGGCTGGCGGGGGGCACTGGGACTGGGGGTTTGGGATAGAAATATTCTAAATTTAGGTTGTGATGATGGTTGTACAACTATAAATATAATAAAATTCATTGAATTTAAAAAAATAACAGTTAAAAAAGTTCATGATCAAAAGACTCAATAAATATTATGGAAAAAAAGAAAATAACAAACATGCAGAAATGTACCAAAAATAATATGACAGACACACTCCACCCTGACTGAAGATGTTACTATTTTGCTACCTTTGTTTACAAGTCTTATTTTATTTTTTAATTTAGGACCGTACCCACCGAATATGGAGGTTTCCAGGCTAGGGGTCAGGTTGGAGCTTTAGCTGCCAGCCTATACCACAGCCATAGATAGCACTGCCAGATCCCAGCTGCGTCTGCGACCTACAACCACAGCTCGCTGCAACACCAGATCCTTAACCCACCGACTGAGCAAGGCCAGGGATCAAACTCGCAACCTCATGGATACTACTCAGGTTTGTTACTGTTAAGCCACAGTAGCAACTCCCAGAGTCTTATTTTAAAAGACATAGATGAAGGCCCCATCCCCATCATACATATTTGTCTTCCTGCCCCAGAGACAACTACTAATCCAAATTTGTGACCATCCTTCTTTTGTTTTCTGTGTATGTACCCACCAATAAAAATTATTGTATAATTTAAAGACAGACATATCTTATATGTATCCTCTTGAAATCATATTTTTGGTGTAAAGTGTTGTCAAGTACATAGATCACAGACATGTAGCTTAATGAAGCATAAAGCAAACATCTGCACAACCATCACCTGTCTAGATATGTAACACTGCTCATAGCCAAGGAACATCCTCTCAGTCCCTCAAACTTCTGACTCTCATGGTAATCACTTTCCTGTTTTTCTTTATATTTTTACTATCTCAGCATGCCTCCCAAAAGAGCATCACTCAGCTTTGCCTCTTTTTATTTAGATTTTATATAAACAGAATCATGTAAAATATATTTTTGTTTGGGTACTCTGGCACATCACTATGTTGGAGATTCACCCATGTTGCTGTGTGTACGGCTGCTGAGGACAGCATTCCATGTTATGAACATTTCATGATGTGTTTATTTATTCTAGCGTGGATGTCTGTGTTCCTACTCTTGGACAGTGAGCGCTGCCTTGACTATTGTCATATATTTCTCTTGGTGCACACGTTTACTCATCTGTCAGGGATGTGCCCAGGGAGGGACTGCTGAGCACAGGTAATGTGCACATTCAGTCTGAGTAGGCACAGTGACATATTTTTCCAAGTGGTCCGATAATGCACTGAAAGCGCCTGACATTAAGTTTTTGACGACCAAGGTACCCCTTTCAAAGACATCCATCTCAAAGAAACATACAGGCAGCTATATGACAGAGCTAGTAGCAAACCAACTAGATAAGGAAACATGCTGCCCCCGCCCCCCCATGAAGGTGCCCCTTCAAAAAACCCTGGGTAACCAGATAACTGGCCACTGGAGTGACCCCTCTTCTCCTTCCCACTCCCTAATTCTTGCTCTTATGTTTTAAATTAGCCAGTGAAGAATGAACCTTTGAAATCGTAGGTACCCCAATAAAGGCAGAGCCCTGGGTCCATGCTCACTTTCTCCCTCTCCATCCATAACCTCACTATGTAGCCCTTAGAGTGCCATGTGCCCGTGAGTATAAACCTTATTTTTTAAAAGTTCCGTGATGATTACTACCGAGGTGTATCTTGCAATCATAACAAGAGCAAGGGCTGGTCTAGCCACAGCACTGTCCAGAAATGTCTATGGCGGCTCCTACCATAGCATGGGCCCCAGTGAGTACCCCTAGGCATCTCTAGCTGATGGAATCACTATTAGCAGGCTGAGACTTACAGAACAGTTGGCAATGGCCAGGACTGCAGTTTGGTCTGGCCAGTGGCTAAGGGACAATTTTCTCTTACAAGACAAGCCCGTTTGCCCCAGACAAGGAACAAGTCCCCAGTTCCTATCATTGCTACTCACGTTTCTGCTCACATTACCTGCTCTATGCTGGAAACCATTTTCGGCAGTACTACAGACTCCTGCAGTCAGCCCGCCACATTCTGCCCACCCCAGAGCCCACCTACCAGCTGAGAAATGGGCCCAACCTTGGGTCACTAAGGAATTCATATCGTAACAGCTTGGACTCAAGTGAGGGGACTCCCCATCTCCTCAGCAGCAGCCAAAGTTGTGACAGACGATTGTATTCTCTGCTCCCAAACAAAACAGTGGAGGCTCTCCGGAGACCAGCCATGCTCACTGGCAGGTGGATTTCATCAACTGCTGCCCCTTCTTCCTGGGGCCTGCAGATTGGCTTTCATAATCATCAAGACTTACTTACAACTCTTTTTCCTCACTGAACTTGCTCTCATTTCCTTTGGATTGCCAGACATTATTGATTCTGACCCCTTTACCTCTCCATAGACTAAACAATAGACTCTCCAACATAATATTCTTCTGAATTTCCATCCAGGCTATAGCCCTGGGCAGCTGGCCTCATTAAGCATTATTAGCCTCCTCAAAGAGAGACACGCCTTAAATTACTCTCAGGCAAGTCATCCCAAAATGGACTGAATTGTTGCCTCAGGCCATCACCTTGCTTAATTTTCACCCCCTGGGTCTTTATATCCTATATACCAACTATTAAACACACATCCAAATCCCATTTCTGGTCACCTCTGGCAATTCTCAAGCTTTGACCCTCCAAGAGATCATTCCATTCACGTAGGTCTTTATTTTTGTTTAATAATAATTTTAGTGTTCTGCAGGAAAGTCTTAGACATTTAAAAAATTTTAAGGAGTTCCCGTCATGGCTCAGTGGTTAACAAGGCCGACTAGGAACGACAAGGTTGCAGGTTTGATCTCTGGCCTCGCTCTGTGGGTTAAGGATCTGGCATTGCCATGAGCTGTGGCATAGGTTGCAGACGAGGCTCAGATCCCGAGTTGCTGTGGCTCTGGCGTAGGCCGGCAGCTACAACTCCAATTAGATCCCTAGTCTGGGAACCTCCATAAGCCATGGATGCGGCCCTAGAAAAGACAAAAAAAAAAAAATTATTCCTAGATTATTTTGATGATAGTTATGTCAAAATGATACTTTTTCGAAAAAGTTAATTTTCTTTGTTGCAGGCGTACTTCTCATTAACTTATATTCTTCCAAGAGTTTAAGATACTGCAAATTAATGAGAAAATCTTTTTCTTTTTTGTGGCTTTTAGGGCTGCACTTGCAGCATATAGAGGTTCCCAGGCCAGAGGTCCAATCAGAGATGTAGCTGCTGGCCTACACCACAGCTTACTGCAACGCTGGATCCTTAAGCCACTGAGCAAGGCCAGGGACAGAACCTGCATCCTCATGGATGCTAGTCAGATTCGTTAGCCACCAAGCCACGATGAGAACTTTTTTTTTTTTTTTTTTTTGAGAAAATCATTTTTAGTAAGTGTTAGGGGCTACATGGGGGCTCATTGTTAAAATGGCTCATTGTGCCAACCTCACAAATAAAGCATGAGGTCACAGTGACCCATGAGACTGACCACCTTGCTCAAGCAACATCCTGTTTATGCCACTAGCGGCTACTCTCCCAAGACTAGAAAACCACGCTACAGTGGGACACCTCTGGCTTTCTCAAGACTACGACCACCAGAGTCCAGCTGCAGCTAAAGATAAACCAACCCCCCTTCAGGGGATTCAATTTTCCATCCAAGGGGTATAAGAAGGACCCGCCAGAAGGGCAGGGGACTAGCCCACAAAGGTTGGTCACCCTCTTTTTCCCTTGAGTAAATTTCCTTCTCTTTGCCTGACCAAAGTTCTCTTTTTCTCCACACCCGCCTTACAATAAGGATCTTCAAAAGGACCTTTTACGTTAAAGAAAAGGAAATTTAGAGACAAAGCTAAAAAAAGAGTTAGTCAAGTTTAAGATGAAAGGAGTAGGAGTTCCTGTCGTGGCTCAGTGGTTAACGAATCCGACTAGGAACGATGAGGTTGCGGGTTCGATCCCTGGCCTTGCTCAGTGGGTTAAGGATCCAGCGTTGCCGGTGGCTACAGCTCCGATTCGACCCCTAGCCTGGGAACCTCCATATGCTGTGGGAGCAGCCCAAGAAATGGCAAAAAAGACAAAAAAAAAAAGATGAAAGGAGTAAAAAATTAGAATATGCAAACAATAACGTCCTAAGTACTTGTTAGATGTAGATCACAAACTTGCCTCTAAGTTATCTAGCAACCACAGTGGTTTTCTGCTTTAACCAACAAAAGGTGTTTAAAACAGTTAAAACTACAACGTCCTAAGGTGTTTAAAACAGTTAAAACTACAATGTCCTATGATGTACTGGTTTATGACTTAAGGAGAATCTAAGTTAAAACAAAAAACTATGAAGGGTTGAAGGCACAGAGAGAGTCTATGGCTAAAATTACATCATGAACATTATTACATTTTTCTCAGCAAACAATTAAGAACTCACCTTTCTACCAAATTATCTTGCAGTCTGACAAAAAATTGATACAATTCAAACGGAGATGTCTTCTCTCTGTTTAGCCAAACAGCATTGCCAGCAGACTTTCCCAGTTTTGCTCCAGTTGTACTTGTAATCAGAGGAACAGAGATGCCAAATACATCTTCTCCAGTCACCCTATGCATAGAGAACTTTATTACGTGCTTCAAGATCAGGTGGTGGTAGGTTCTGCTAATCACTTTTGGTCACTCTTCAGTCTATCTTGCTTTAAGAAAACTTCCTTGACTTCCTAAACCTGGATTCTTGTTCATCACGCTGCTTTCACAGCACTCTATTTTGGCCTTTGTCATTCTGAACTGCAAATGAACCAGTGACTCTGGGCAAGCCAAGGGCAACAGCTGCATAACTACCGCCTAGAAATTTTTAAAGGCTGGGTGGAAAGAGGTGAGAGGACAGGTACAAGGCAGAGACTAAGGAGGTGTTTTAAAGGGACTTTTAAAATGAGTGGCACCTGAACTAGTCCTATAATTCATCTCTCTCAGGAAAATGCCATTGAAATCTACATTATTTTCCAAATATTTGGTGTTGAATTTTTTTTTTTTTGAAATGCCTAACATTTAGTCACGTTACAATGACTAACATGTAGCTTCACAGAAGGTGGTGAGCAAAAGCAGAGACTACTCGAGGAGGCCCAGTCACGTTTAAGTATACACAAAGAAAAGCAGTCTTTCAAATCAGAAACACAGGAAAAGCTTCTTAGGAGAAGCAGATAAAATCCAAACCCTGACCAGTGGTCTATATCCTGCAGAGCTCCGGAATATGTCCCACACCTAATACCATTATTTCAGCCCCTTAGTTCCATTAGCCAGAGATACTAAGTTTATCCCCCTTAATGAAGATAAAATCAACAAGGGCTGGAACGAAGAGCATCACTCCACAATCCTGACAATGCATTACAGGTTATGCTCGTGTGTGCATTACTTGTTCTAGGATTTTTCTCCTCTAGAGGCGCTTACTTGTGGATGAACTCGTAACCGGACATGATATTGCCCAGCTGATCAGCTCCACCCAGCTGGACCCGGCATCCATAATGCTGGAACAGATAGTAGAAATCGTAGGCTTGGAGCACCTGGTATAAAAACTCGGCCAAACTCATGCCTTCGGGGCTCTTGAGCCGGCTTTGCACGCTCAGCCGGCTAAGCAGCGTGCCCATGCGAAAGTGGCCGCCCACGGTCGCCAGGAAGTCCACTAGGTGCTGCTTCTGGTACCAGGCCGAGTTATCCAGCACCGTGAAGCTGCCCCAGCTTCGCCCGTTAGTGAAAAGCTGCTGGTGATTAGCCGCCAGGGCTTGTAGTCCCTGGCGCAAGGCGAGCGCGTTGCTTTGCACGCGCTCGGCGTCCAGCGCCTCCCGCTCCTTGGTGCGGCCGCTGGGGTCTCCCAGGCGCGCCGTGGCACCTCCCACCAGCGCAATCACATTGTGGCCGGCTCGCTGGAAATGAAACAGGCCCAAAAGCGCCAGCAGATGCCCCACATGAAGCGAGTCAGCTGTGGGGTCGAAACCGCAATAGATGGTCTGAGGAACGGTGCCCGCCAAGCCACGGTCGAAGAGCTCTGGGAGCTCTGTCTTTGTACCCCTTTCAGGGAAGAATTCCTTGAATAGACCCCGAGCCTTCTGCACCGCCAGCAACCCCTGAGCGCCCGAGTGGGCCTTACGGAGCCCTAGTGGCAAGACTCCTGACCGGCCTGGGGTACCAAGCCACCGGCCGCGGGAAACGCGCCGCAACATGGGCGCTGCCATCTTGGCGGAGGCGCGAAGGGGATGCTGGGACCTTAGATACCCAACTCAGCCTTCAGCGCCAGCGTCCTACTGTTTCTACAATATGCTTCCGTGTTTTTTCTGCGCATGCCCGCATTGGGCACGGTGGTTACTTAGTTACAGAGCGTGCGTTTTCTGTACGGTAGCCGTTCTAACTGCCTGGGTGGGGTTTCCGCTTAAAGGCCAGGTACCTTAAACTACCTCTTAACGCGGATATGTTTATGATAATAGTTCCTTCCTAAGAGAGCTGTTGTGAGGATTAAAAAGTAAGGTACTTGGCACATAGTAAGTGTTCTAAAATGTTGGCTTTTGCTTAAATGTTCATGTAAAATGTTATGATGCACAAGTTCTTTGAAATCTTGGTTCTGTGCAAAATTTTGTCCAGAGAGGTTGTGAGGGGTTAGGAATTGGTTTAACTTCATGGAGCGAGATGGAGTTGGCGTTGAGACGCTTTCAGTTTCGCAGTTCTGAATAGGGGATAAAAGCACCCAGCGAATACTGATTCACTATTTCTCCAGGAGATGGCGGTCTTGTCCAAGCCATAATGAGATGAAGGTTAATAAATTAAAGGCAGAAAGCCAGTGCCCCATTCACCAGCTAACTGGAAGGGATCCAATTCCAAAACTCCATTTTAGAATCTAATTTTTAGGACCACTTTCAGTTCCAGCTGTCTTACTTCCAGTTCCCTGGGAAAGAGACTCCAGTGGGAGATTTGTGTCCAGGAGAATTATTGGAGTGTGCTCTCGGCAGCAGTATCTGTTAATGGAGTGATGGATGCAGGGTTGGGCCGAAGGAGTTGACCTGTAAACAGTTTGTGATTGAGGCCTTTGGAGCTGAGATGTCCTTTCAGTGTCATCCCAAATGGAGGCAAGGGGGCAGACTTTTGCACCCTGTTATTGATGAGTCCTTAAATGTGGGATGCCCTGGGCAAGACTTTGGCAGAGAGCAAGATACAGAAGAGGGTCCATCTGTGAAGCCCCTCAGCAGCCGGGAACTGAGTGCCTTGATCCTAAAGTAGGCATGTGGGCCATGCTCTGAACCATTCCCTACAGGACCTTTGTAGTTCCTTACATCATGAGGTCACTTAACAAAATGAAATATTAGTTTCATTACAAAACTGAAAAATTAGTTTCTTTGCATGTGTAATTAATCAGAGAAATGAGTTTCTCATTGCCAAAGAGTAACTTCAATAGGATTTTTAGATACTTATTCAACAGGCTATGTAACATAATCCTAAATCCCACCATTGTTTTCCCCAAAGCACATAAACTGAATGATTTAATTTAGTGTTAGCAAGGGCCAAATTGAATCTTGATAATGAAAGTGAAAATAGCGTTTTCCTCAAGAAAATGAACACTTGAAGGTAGAAACATTTTTCAGAAAAAAAAAAAAGTGTTTAAAAAAAAAAAAAAAGAGTTCCTGTCTTGGCTTAGTGGTTAATGAACCCGACTAGTATCCATGAAGATGAGGGTTCGATCCCTGGGCTTGCTCTGTGGTTAAGGATCTTGCATTGCTGTGAGCTGTGGTGTAGGTTGCAGAAAAAAGTTTGTTTGGAAAAGGCAGGCTCATACACAAGATTTTGTATCTTATACCTTCATCCTGTCAATTACAGTGTTATTTTAAAGTACATTGAATATAATTCATTGAATGTCTAACATTGTCTTCCTGCCTCAAAAGATACTAGGTTAAAAAATATTTACAGTTTCATCTAGTCCTGAAGAAAATAAGCAGGATATGTTCTAACTCTTATGTTGCTGTTCAAAGTATCTTAACATTTGGCATCATAACCAGTTTAGCTGCAGGAGGCAGGGGCAAGCATGCCCAGCAGCAATGGAGTGCATAAAGGGGTGCATCTATTATGTGCACACTGATGGCTCAGACCCTCAACTTCTGCTCTGGTCAGTTGCCTGGACAAGAGTTCCAGGTCTTTTTTCAGCTAAGGAATCTAAGGATAATGAGGAGAGAATATCTGGGTCTGAGCTCAGATCCAGTTCTGGGCAGGACAGGTGGGAGAATGCCACTTCCCTGCTTAGGCTCTGGGTCCCTGGGGGCGCAGGGGGCAGGCAGAGCCTGGGTCACTGCTGGCATTGCCATCCTCCCCTTTAGGCCAGAATATGCTGATCTCCCTCAACAGGGCTGGGAACAAAATAAATAAAATCAAGATCAAGTCTCCTGGAGGAAAAAAAAAAAAAAAAACCCCACAAAAATCATACCACCTTGATTAGGGACATATTTCAGCATAGGTAGCAGGAAATTCTGAGCACACAGCACATGGTGCTTATTATTTAGTACCAAACACAGGAAGATTTGAACATTTTCAAAGAGTATAACATTTTTGAGGTTTCTGGTTAATATGGCAGGTATCTATCTGTAGCTTTTATAGATACGTTAGTTCAGGAAATCATACTTCTTATAGAACTATGTACCTGCTTCACCATTACTTAATGGCCTATGCTTAGTGGAAAAATTTTGTGGATGCTGAAAAACAGAAAAATTTTACTTGAGATTAGAATTTATGGTGATTTGAGTTCTGCTTGATGTCTTTTTTAAAATTATAGTTGATTCAATGTTGTATTAGTTTCAGGTGTACAGCACAGTGATTCAATTAAACTCTATCTATGTCTCTATCTATGTACTTTTTCAAATTCCTTTCCCTTATAGATTTTGTTACAAAATATTGGGTGTAGTTCCCTGTGCTATGCAGTAAGTCCTTGTTAATTATCTCTTTTATATGCAGTAGTGTATACGTGTTAATCCCAAACTCCTAATTTATCTCCTCCCACCCTTGCCTTTTGGTTATGCTAAGTTTGTTTTCTGTGTCTGTGGGTTGATTCCTGTTTTGCAAATAAGTTCATTTGTATCTTTCTTTAAATTTTAGATTACACATATAAGTGATATTTGTCTTTGGCTTACTTCGATTAGATAATCCATCCATGTTTCTGCAAATAGCATTATTTCATTTTACACACACATATATATAGTGGAATATTTAAAGCACATTTTCCTTTTTGGGTGTGTTATTTATTTATTTTTAAGTTTCTTTTTAGGGCCACACCTGTGGCATATGGAAGTTCCCAGGCCAGGGGTGGAATCAGAGCTACAGCTGGGGCCTACGCCACAGGCATAGCAATGCCAGATCCAAGCTGCATCTGTGACCTACATCGCAGCTTGCAGCAACACCAGATCCTTAACCCACTGAAGGAGTCCAGGGATCGAATCCACATCCTCATGGATGCTAATCAGGTTCTTAACCTGCGCAGACACAATAGGAACTCCTAAAACACATCTTATTTATCCATTCATCTATTGATGGACATCTAGGTTTCTCCCATGTCTTGGCTAGGTCTCTTCCTAAATTTAGTTGTATTTCATGAACAGATAATGAAGTCTGGTAGAGAAGGTAATAGTAGAGCAGGTGCTACCTGAGACTTGATTGTGACTCAATGACAGTAAGTTATTTACTTTTTGTAATTTGCCAAAAGGACAAATGGAAAGGTCAAAAGGAAAAAATGAAGCTTTGTCCAAAAAATGGATCCAATTAAAGAAGGTGGGACTTTTAAACCTTTAGATTTTTTTTTTTCTTTTTAGGGCTATACCTGCAGCGTATGGAAGTTCTCAGACTAGGGGTCCAATTGGAGCTACAGCTGCCGGCCTGCGCCACAACTTATGGCAATGCCCGATCGGATCCTTAACCTGCTGAGCAAGGCCAGAGATAGAGCCCACATCCCCATGGATACTAGTCGGATACCTTTCTGATGTGCCACAGCAGGAACTCCTAAACCTTTAGAATTATATACATGGCTAAAATTTTATGACACTGGAACTTGAGTTAAGGAAAAGTCAACAAGTTGATTCTTGATGTCTTTTGTTTGTTTTTTGGCTTAAAAGTGTTAAAAAGCATTTTAGAAAATATGTTTTATCTCCACTGTGATAACTTGAAGTTAGCTGACCTTGAATTAGGGGCACATATACTTCACAATCACTCTTTCCTGAGACAAAGTGCCATATAAATATTTACTTTGAAAAGATCTCTGTTTTATGTAGTTTGATTTTTTAAATGTAAGCAATTATAAATACAGTAGCATTTAAAAGGCACAAAAGGAGTAAAACTTAATAGTGTCTCTCACAAAGTAAGCCCAGCAGTTAACAGTTAGGCACTCCTACTTAATTCTCTAGTGTGTCTCTGTGGCATGATACATATTCTGATTACAGCAGAGATCTGCCTGGGGCTAAAATGTGAACTTATCTAAAGGGCATGGCAAAATGACAGCAGGAAGCAGCCTGAGGAGGAATTCTGATCATAATCACTACAAAATAGTATTCTTACTTATGTTTCCTTTTTCCCCCTGGAGACTGGAAGTATAGGTTTGTTCTGGGACATAAGTGGTGACATAGGATGCAAAAAGGAGTGGCTAGGAGCAGGAAGTAGAAATTGTAAGTCACTTTCAGGATTTAGCAATGGCCTTCTTTCTGAATAAAGTATTTTCATTTCAGTTTCCTACTTCTTGAGAAGAGAATGATTTCTAAAGGCTGTTTTGAGCCTTTGTTGTCTGCATAATAATTAATAAGGCAGGAGTTCCCATAGTGGCGCAGTGGTTAACGAACCCGACTAGGAACCATGAGGTCATGGGTTCAATCCCTCCCCTTGCTCAGTGGGTTAAGGACCCGGCGTTGCTGTGAGCTGTGGTGTAGGTCGAAGACGCTGCTGGGATCTGGCGCTGCTGTGGCTCTGATGTAGGCCAGTGGCTACAGCTCCGATTAGACCCCTAGCCTGGGAACCTCCATATGCCGAGGGAGCGGCCCTAGAAAAGGCAAAAAGACCAAAAAAAAAAAAAAATTAATAAGGCAGTGTGCCTTATAATTTCATCCTCTCTCATGTCTTCACTGTTGCCAATATTCCTCAAGTGCCATAAATCTAAAGAATCCTCCCACCCTTGCCCACCTTTACCTGCAAGCCAATCCCTCCCCTTTCACTGCAAACAGATTCTTCCAGGAAGTTTTCTGTGCATTAGGTGAGATATGAGAAAGCTGTTTTTATTATCCTAGTTATCATGCTCCTGACATATATTAAAATGTAAAATTAATAAGGGCTCATTCTCCTCATAAGAAAGGCCATTAAATTTGATTAACAGTATACATTTATGTAGGTCAAGTGCCTTGCAACCTAATCTGTATCCTTTTATTGAAGTTGCTCTGATGTTTTTTGAATTGGTGGTCATCTTCACATCCAGACATTTTTCCAGAAGAGATTAGTTTCTTTTAAGCTGTGGGTTGTAGGAGGATGTTAGACCAAAAAAAAAAAAAAAAAAAACCAACAAAAAACAAAAACAGAAACAAAAAAAACAACCAAAAAACCTGTTACTAAATGTGCCTTTTCTTTCTGTATTGGAGTTTAGAGAAGAACACAAGCAGCTGTTCATTCTTTGTTTTATGCTACTTTTGTAGTTAGTGGAATAACTTTTACGGTTCTCAGTAACTTTAATGATTTAATATGCACCTGCTCTCATACCAGTGTGCCTGGATAATATTTTAAGATATTTATGGGTTTTTAACAATTTTCCTCTGCCCTTTTCCATTCTATCCACTTAAGCTGATGGAAAGTTCTGTGTGTCAGCACCTGGAGGAAGTCAGGAAGAAGTGCAAATCTGCAATTTTTGTGGCTTTTATTTCCAAAGGTTCAAAACTTAGAGAAAGACTCAAATTTGAGGATGTAAGCTTGGAGAAGCAGAAGAGAAAGAGAGGATTCTCCTTATTAACAAGGGCTCCCAGTTTGGGCAGGAGAGTGGTGCATTGCTTCCTGGACTCAAAGAAATGGTCCTGAGGCACCTGAGGCCAGGGTTCCTGGCCTTATCAAAGGTTCCTCTGCCCCATTTGAGCCAGAGTAGTGCCTCAGCGCCAACTGGAGGCCTCAGAGGACTGCTGTAGGCTTGGCCACCAAGGATGGCTAGAGTGATCAGAATAGACTGGAAATTATTATTTCCTGGGAAGCATACGGTATGACCAAAATTTTGATGAAAACCTGGGAGCAAGAAGAAAGGAGCCCAGTGATGATGGGAAAGCAATTTTCCATGTTCTGTTGTGTTAAAGACTCAGAAGTTTGTTCACTTAAATTTTTACTAGAAGTATTTGCCGAATCAGACACTGTTCTAATAGCTTAGACACAGTTGTGGACCACAGAGAGATCCTTGCCCTAAAGGAGATGAGATTGCTTATGAAGTCATGTTTCTCTGCATAATCCTGTTCTTCACCAACTTCTTCTTTCTGACCTGGGGTCCTTTGCTACCCCAGAGCCTTGGAGCAAAGATGACCCCAAGGTTATTGTTCCAGGAACATGCAGGTCAGCATGGGGCTGTGAGAAACATTGTGGAGAATATGACAAGAGAAGGACACCCCTTGTGGAAGAGGGGTGAGAGAGGCATGGAGTTAAAGGGATCCTGGATTGAAGGATTCAAGTACTTCTTCCCCTTTTGATCTGCAATTGTGTCTTCCTTCACGAGTGCTGCACTGAATTTTTTTTCCCTCAAGTAATCTTTTCACAAACACCCTCCTTTTCTACTCTGCGTTTGGTGATAGCTGGTGCAGCCTTTAGCAACATTTCATTGCACAGGCTGTTTGCTAGGATCATGCTTCAAGGGTGATTGGCAAGCCATACCGGCTGCTTATTTGCTTGACAGTGCGATGAGCAAAGTGAGCTTGTCTTCCAGAAACAGAATGGTGGAGATTTGTATTTTGAAAAGCTTAGTTCAAAAAGGTAATGTCTTCAGCTAAGATAATTTTGGAATTCTATTTCTCAAGTAACCTTAGTAATTTTCTGGTCCTCTCTGACATAGTGGACAAACTAATCAATCAACTCACTGTTGTCCTTCTGTCAAGGCCAACTGAATTTGTGTCTCTGCTAGAGAAGAAGTAAAACAATAATCAGTCTACATTTTGTAGAGTGTTTCCATTTCAATTCAACCTATTTTTGTATTGTTCTTTTCAGTGTTTTCAGTATAGGGTTTACGTGGTTCTTTTGTTAAGTACCAGTCAATTATCTAATGAGAAGCAAGTTTGGAAACATCTTCTCTCTCACTATTCTTCCATAATATTATAATGGGAACAAATAACTTACATTTTCTTGCCCCAAATAGAAAAGTCAAATGTCACTTCCTTCATCCTTGCAACAACCACAAAATGTGGTTTTGATTTGTGGTACAAAGAGCCCTGGACTAGAGTCAGAGACGTGGGTAGTTGTCTCAGCTCAGCTTCCACTAGCTATTCCCCTTAGATAAGCCACTTAACATTATACTCCTTGGTGTCCTCACCCTACAGTTTAAGGGGTTAGATTAGGTTATCTCTAAAATCCCATTCAGCTCTAAAATTCTGACATGCCTGCTTACTATGACATTAGTCAAAGGTCTCATTTATTATTTCTTAACTTTATCTTCATTATTTAAGCTGCTGCACTAGAGAAGAGATCAAAAGCATGTCCATCTATCTCCTCCCCTATTGGTTTGATTAAATAGTAGAACCCAGTTTAAATCAATGGCTATAATTAGAGTCACATTGTTTCATGGTAACATTTGAAAAATGAAGATTTAGCAAGTGACGCTTATCCAATGAAACATGGATCATATTTGCAGAAATGTTTAGTTTTAGTCCCCAGTGATCTCATTCATAGGTGTCCATGTGTGAGAGACCAAACTGGAAGCATCTCACCAACAGTAAAATCAAGTGCGAATGATTCTTCTGTATAATCAGAGATATTTTCCCTGAAACCAGAGGAAATTGTATATACTCATGCCCCTCTTCCCATTATGTATTTTATGAAACTCTTCTCCAAGCATGGAGTTTAAGGAAGATTTAAGGTAGTGGGAAACAGGGACAATTTTGTTGGTGTCAGATTGTGACCAACTACATACACCAGTTGAGACACCTTCCCCATGGACTGCTTTATATTATTTTACACTACACACTTAAGATTTCATCTTGTAAGTAGGTGACCATAAGCCCTGGTTTAGATGCCTCTTGTCTCAGCCTAATTTTCTCTCTTTTTATTGAAATACAGTTGACCTATAACACTCTGTTAGTTCCTGGTGCACAACAGAGTCATCTGATATTTCTATACATTTCAGAATTATCACCACAATAAGTCTAGTTACCATAACATTATTGACGGTATTCCTCACATTGTACATTTTGTGACTGTGACTCATTAATTTTGTAACTGGAAGTTTGCACCTCTTAATCTCCCTCACCTATTTCACTTATCCCGTCTCTTTTCTCCCCTCTACCAACCACCTGCTTGTCCTCTGTATGTATGAGTCTGTCTCTGTTTATTATATTTATTCATTTGTCTAGTCTTTTAGATTCCACATAAAAGTGAAATCATATTTATCGCTCTCTCTTTGATTTATGTTACTTAGCTTAATACCCTATAGGTCTATGTATGTTGTTACAAATGACAAGATTTTATTCATTTTTGTGGCATATATATATATATATAATTTTATTCTTTTTTATGGTTAATATATATTTTAATTTAATATTTAATTATTTAAGGATAATAATTTATTATTAAATTAATATATAAATTTATTATTAAATAAATGGCACAGTTTTTTCTATCCATTCATCTATCCATGTGTACTTAGGTTGCTTCCATATCTTGGCTATTATAAATGATGCTACAATGGACATAAGGGTGCATATATTTTTTTGAGTTAGTGTTTTCCTTCTATTTGGAAAAATACCCGGGAGTGGAATTCCTGGATCATATGGTGGTTCCATTTTTAATTTTTTGAGTCTCCTCCATACTATTTTCCATAGCGTCTGCACCAATTTACATTCCCACTGACAGCGTGCAAGGGTTCCCTTTTCTCCACATTTTCAGCAACACTTGTTATTTCTTATCTTTTGGATAATAGCCATTCTAACAGGTGTGAGGTGATATCTCATTGTGGTTTTGATGTGAATTTCCCTGATGGTTAGTGATGTTGAGCATCTTTTCATGTGTTTATTAGCCATCTGTATGTTTTCTTTAGAAAAGTGTCTATTCATGTCTTTTTCCCATTTTAATTGGCTTCTTTGTTTTTTTGATGTTGAATTTAATGAGTTCTTTGCATTTTTTCCCCCTGCTTTTTAGGGCTGCACCTATGGCATATGGAGGTTCCCAGGCTGGGAGTCTAATTGGAGACAGCTAGATCTGGTCTACGCCACAGCCATAGCAACGCCAGATCTGAGCTGCACATGTGACCTACACCACAGCTCACAGCAATGCCGGATCCTTAACCCACTGAGTGAGGTCAGGGATCAAACCTGCAACCTCATGGTTCCTAGTCAGATTCATTTTCAGTTTGCCACAACAGGAACTCGCAACAGGAATAGTTTTCAGCTATTATTTCAAGTAAGTTCTCTGACCCATTTTTTCCCCTCATTCTGGTTCCCCTGCAATGTGAATGTTAGGATGCTTAATATTATCCCAGAGGTCTCAAACTGTTCTCATTAAAAAAACTTTTTTAACGTATAGTTGATTTACAGTATCATCACAAAATCTTCTATACAGCAAAGTGACTCATTCATATATATATATGAATATATATACACAGATATATATGTGTGTATATATATGTATATTCTGTTTTAAATAGTACTTTCTAACATGGTTATCCCAGATTGGATGTAGTTCCCTGTGTTATGTAGTAGGACCTCATTGTCTGTCTATTGTAAAGGTAATCATTTTCATCTACTAACCCCAGCTTCCCAGTCCGTCCCACTCTGTCCCTTTTGGAATCTAGAATATGAACAAATGAACCAATGTACAAAACAGAAACAGACTCATAGACATAGGAAACTATCCTCATTTTAAAAATTCTTTTTTTATTTTTTCTGATCAGCTTGGGTGAATCCCACCACTCTGTCTTCTAGTTTGCTGATACATTCTTCTTTATCACTTAATCTTCTTTCAGATTACTCCCTCTGTGCTGGGTCTCAAGCATGTGAGAATTTCATGAAATTTTGTATGTATCCTTTAAGAGTGGAGTCTCTGTTTTCCATAGTCCTCTAGATCTCCCATATGTAAAGCCCCTCCCAACCTTCAAAGCCAGATGTCCTTGGGACTCATCTTCCTGATGCAAAACCCCCAGGCTAGAGCTTGATGTGGAATTTGGACCCCTTGCTTTTGGGGGAGAACTTATGCAATTGTGATTATCCTCTTTTTTGTATTTTACCTACTCTGGGGGGTGTGGGTCTTAATTCTACCACATCTTTGCCCCTCCTGCCTTTTATTTTGTTGTTGTCATTGTTCTTTTTCAGCCTCCCCTGTGGCATATGGAAATTCCCAGGCCAGGGATTGAATTGGAGCCAGAGCTGCAAGGTACACCACAGTTGTGGCAACACTGGGTCATTAACACACTGCAGCAGGCTAGGGATCAAACCAGGGCATCCAGAGTCATGCCAGATCATTAACCCACTGCACCATAGTGGGCACTCCCCCTCCTACCTGTCTTGTTGTGGTTCCTTCTTTATATCTTTATAAACTTTATAAAGTTGTTTCCACGTCTTGGCTATTGAAAATACTGCTGCCATGAACATTGGAATACATGTGTCTTTTCGAGTCATGGTTTTCTCTGGGTAGATGCCCAGGAGTGGGATTCCTGGATCAAATGGTAGTTCTATTTCTCATTTTCTGAGGAATCTCCATAGTATTTTCCACAGTGGTTGCACCAATTTACAATCCCACCAATAGTGTCATAGGGTTCCTTTTTTTCCACATGCTCTCCAGCACTTATTGTTTGTAGACTTTTTGATGATGGCCATTCTGGCTGGTGTAAGGTGGTACCTCATAGTGATTTTGATCTGCATTTCTCTAATAATGAGTGATGTTGAACATCTTTTCATGTGTTTTTTGGCCATCCATTATGTCTTCTTTGCATCTTCTGCCAATTTTTTGATGGGGTTGTTTGTTTCTTGGTATGGAGCAGTAGGAGGTGTTAATAAATTTTGGAAATTAATCCCTTGTCTTCTGCATCAATTGCAAAGGTTTTCTCCCATTCTGTGGGTCATGTTTTTGTTTTGTTTAGGGTTTCCTTTGCTGTGCAGAAAATTTTAAGTTTAATTAGGTCCCATTTGTTTATTTTTGGTTTTACTGTTGTAAAAAAGTGGATCCGGGTCTTTTGTGCTTCCAAACAAACTTTAAAATATTTTGTTCCAGTTCTGTGAAAAAATGTCCTTGGTAATTTGATAGGGATTGTATGGAATCTGTAGATTGCCTTGGGTAGTATAGTCATTTTGATGATATTGATTCTTCCAATCCAAGAGCATGATATGTCTTTCCATCTATGTGTTTCATCTTTGATTTCTTTCATCAGTGTCTTATAGTTTCAGAGTAGAGGTCTTTTGTCTCTTTAGGTAGGTTTACTCCTAGGCTAGGTATTTTATTCTTTTGGATGTTATGGTAAACAGGATTGCTTCCTTAATTTCTCTTTCTGATCTTTCATTGTTAGTATATAGAAATGCTATCAATTTATGTGTATTACTTTTGTATCCTGTGACATTGCCAAATTCATTGATGAGCTCTAACAATTTTCTGGTAGAGTCTTTAGATTCTCTAGGTATAGTATCATGTCATCTGCAAATAGTGATAGTTTTACATCTTCCATTCCATTTTGGATTCCTTTTATTTCTTTTTCCTCTCTGATTGCTGTGGCTAGGACTTCCAAATCTATGTTAAGAGTAGTGGTGAGAGTGGACATCCATGTCTTGTTCCTGATCTTAGCAGGAATTCTTTCAGCTTTTCACCATTGAGAATGATGTTAGCTGTGGGTTTGTCATATATGGCCTTTATTATGTTGAGGTAGGTTCCCTCTATGTGCACTTGCTGAGGGGTTTTTATCCTAAATGGGTGTTGGATTTTGTCAAAGGCTTTTTCTTTGTCTATTGAGAGGATCATATCATTTTTATTCTTCAGTTTGTTAATGTGGTGTATTACATTTATTGATTTGTGGATATCAAGAATCCTTGCATCCGTGGGATAAATCTCACTTGATCATGATGGACAATCCTTTTAATGTATTGTTGGATTTGGTTTGCTAGTATTTTGTTGAGGATTTTTACATGTATGTTCATCAATGAAATTGATGAACATAAAAAAAATTTCTTTTTTTGTTTTTGTTTGTTTGTTTGTTTTTGTCTTTTTGACATTTCTTGGGCCACTCCCGTGGCATATGGAGGTTCCAAGGCTAGGGGTCTAATCGGAGCTGTAGCTGCCAGTCTACACCAGAGCCACAGTAACTTGGGATCCAAGCCGCGTCTGCAACCTAAACCACAGCTCACGGCAACGCTGGATCCTTAACCCACTAAGCGAGGCCAGGGATCGAACCCACAACCTCATGGTTCCTAGTCAGATTCGTTAACCACTGCACCATGATGGGAACTCCTAGTTTTCTTTTTTTGTGGTATCTTTGTCTGGTTTTGGTATCAGGGTGATAGTGGCCTCATAGAGTGTGTTCGGGATTGTCCCTTCCTCTGAGGTTTTTTGGAATAGTTTGAGAAGGATAGGTGTTAGCTCTTCTCTAAATGTTTGATAAGATTCGCTTATGAAGCCATATGGTCCTGGACTTTTGTTTGTTGGAAGTTTTTAAATTACGGTTTCAATTTGAGTTCTTGTAATTGGTCCTTTCATCTTTTCTATTTCATCTTGGTTTAGTCTTGGAAGATTGTACTTTTCTAAGAATTTGTCCATTTCTTCTACGTTTTCTGTTTTATTGGCGTATAGTTGCATGTAGTAGTCCTTTATGACCCTTTGTATTTCTGTGATGTCTGTTGTAACATCTCCTTTTTCATTTCTAATTTTATTGATTTAAGTCCTCTCTCTTTTTTTCTTGATAAGTCTGGCAAAGTGTTTATCAATTTTGTTGATCTTTTCAAAGAACCAGCTTTTTGTTTTATTGATCTTTTCTATGGTTTTCTTTGTTTCTATTTCACTGATTTCTGCTCTGATCTTTATGATTTCTTTCCTTCTGCTAACTTTAGGTCTTGTCTGTTCTTCTCTCTCGAGCTGCTTTAGATGTAAAGTTAGCTTGTTTATTTGAGCTTTTTCTTTTTTCCTGAGGTGGGCTTGTATTGCTATAAATGTTCCTCTTAGAATGGCTTTTGCTGCATCCCATAGGTTTTGGAGTGTCATATCTTCGCTGTCCTTTGCTTCTAGATATGTTTTAATTTCCTCTTTGATTTCTTCAGTGATCTATTGGTTGTTTAGTAGCATGTTGTTTAGTCTCCACATGTTTGTGTTTTTTGCAGTGTTTTTCTTGTTGTTGATTTCCAATTGTATAGTGTTGTGGTCAGAAAAGATGCTTGATATGATTTCAGTTTTCTTAAGGTTACCAAGATTGGATTTGTAGCCTAGGATGTGATCAATCTTAGAGAGTGTTCCATGTGCACTTGAGAAGAATGTGTATTCTGTTGCTTTTGGATGGAATGTCCTATAAATATCTAATAAATCCATCTGGTCTAATGATTCATTCAGGGCCTGTGTTTCCTTATTGATTTTCTGCCTGGATGAACTGTCCATTGCTGTAAGTGAGGTGTTAAAGTCCCCCACTATTATTGTATTATTGTCAATTTGTCTTTTTAAGGTTGTTAGCAGCTGCCTTATATATTGTGGTGATCCTTTGTTTGGTGCGTAAACATTTAAAATTGTTATATCTTCTTCTTGGCTTTATCCTTTGATCATTATGTGGTGATCTTCCTTGTCTCTTAAAGTATTCTTCATTTTAAGGTCTATTTTGTCTGTTGTGAGTATTGCTGCTCCAGCTTTCTTTTGATCCCCGTTTGCATGGAATATTTTCTTCCATCTTCTCACTTTCAATTTGTATGTGTCCCTAGAAGTGAAGTGGGTCTCTTGAAGACAGCATATATATGAGTCTTGTTTTTGTATCCATTCAGCCAGTCTATGTCTTTTGGTTGGGGCATTTAGTCCATTAACATTTAAGGTAATTATTGATATATATGTTCCTATTGCCATTTTATTAATTGCATTGGATTTGTTTTTGTTGCCCTTTTTTCTTCCCTTCTCTTGTTCTCTCCTCTTGTGGTTTGATGACTATCTTTCGTGTTGTATTTGAGTTGATTTTTCTTATTTGTTTGTGTATCAATTATAGATTTTTGGTTTGCAGTTACTCTGAGGTTTTGATATAAAAGTCTATATATGTAGGAGCCTGTTTTAAGTTGTTGGTCTCTTAATTGCAAGTGCATCTCTATTGTCCTGCATTTGTATCCTCCTCTTCTCAAGATTTTTGATTTTGGTGGCATAATTGTGCATGGATGATTTCTTATCTTTACTGCATATATACCTTTACTGGTAAGCCTTGTCATTTGTTGTATTTTTGTTTCTGATTGCTGTCTTTTCTGCCTGGAGAAGTTCCTTTAGTATTGTTGTAAAGCTGGTTTAGTGTTGCTGAATTCTCTTAGCTTTTGCTTATCTATAAAGGTTTTGATTTCTCCTTCAAATCTGAATGAGAGCCTTGCTGTGTAGAGTAATCTTGGTTGGAGCTTTTTTCCTTTCATCATGTTAAATATATCATGGTCTGCAGATTTTCTGCTGAAAAATCTGCTGATACCCTTATCGGGGTTCCTTTTTATGTTATTTGTTTCTTTTCCCTAGCTGCTTTCAATATCTTCTCTTTGTCTTTAATTTTGGTCAGTTTGATTAATATGTGTCTTGGGGTGTTCCTCCTTGGGTTTATTTTATATGGTACTCATTGTGCTTCCTGGATTTGAGTGAGTGGTTCCTTTCCCATGTTAGGGAATTTTTTGGCTATTATCTCTTGGAATGTTTTTTTCTGTCCCTTTCTCTCTCTCTTCTCCTTCTGGCACCCGTATAATACAGATGTTTGTGCATTTAACATTGTCCCAGAGTTCTCTGAGATTCTCTTCATTTTTTTTTCAATCTTTTTTCTCTTTTTTGTTTCACATCAGTGATTTCCAGTAGTCTGTCCTCCACCTCACTTATTTGTTCTTCTGCCTCCTGTATTCTGCTGTTGGCTGCTTCCAATGAATTTTTTATTTCCGTTATTGTACTTTGCATCTCTTCTTGCTTAACTTTTATATCTTGTATCTCGTTGCTCAGTGTTTCCTGTAAACTATGCATCTTTGCCTCCAGTTTATTTCCAATGTCTTTCAGTCTTGCATCATCTTCAGCATCAACAGTCTAAAGTCATTTTCCTGGAGGCTGAGAATCTCCTGATTACTTAGCTGTTTTTCTGGGTTCTTTCTTTCTCCCTTATCTGGGTTATAGTTCTCTGTCTTTTCATTTTTATAGGTTTTTGGTACCACACCTTTTTACAGATAATAGAGTTGTAGCTTCTCTAACTTCTGGTGTCTGCACCCCTTGGGGCTGAAGTTGGTACAGGGGCTTGCTGTAGCCTTCCTGATGGGAGGGCCTGATGCCCACCCACTGGTAGATGGAGCTGATTCCTATCCTTCTGGTGGGTGGGGCTTTGTCTCTGGATGGGATTAGAGGTGGCTGTGTGCCTGGGGGGTCTTTAGGCAGTCTGTTCACTGATGGGCGGGGCTGTGATCCCACCTGGATTGTTGTTTGACCTGGGGCTTCTCATCACTGATGGATGGGGCCAGAGTTTCCTAAAATAGCCACCTCCAGAGAAACGCAGGCTGATGAATATTCCCAAGAGCTTTTCTTCCAGTGTCCTTCTCCCACAACAAGCCACATTCACCCCCTGTTTTCCCAGGAGGTCCTCCTAGAACTGCAGTCAGGTCTGACCCAGATTCCTATGGAGAGTTTGCTTTGCCCTGGGACCCAGTGCACATGAAAGTCTATGTGTGCCTTTTTGGAATCATGTCTCCATTTCCTCCAGTCTTGTGGTGGTCCTGCACACAAGCCCCACTGGCCTTCAATGCCAGATGCTCTGGGGGCTCTTTCTCCCAATTCCAGATCCCTAGGTGTGGGAACTTGATGTGGGGCTCAGAACTCTCACTCCTGTAGGTGTGTCTCTGTGATACATTTACTTTCCAGTCAGTGGGGCTTCCCACCTGGGAGGTTTGTGGTTGCTTACATCATGTAATTGCCCTCCTACCTCTGGATGTGGCCTCCTCTTTGTCTTCTGGAGTAGGATATCTTTTTGAAAGTTTCCAGTCCATTTGGTTGAAGATTGCTCAGCATTTGATTGATGGCCTCTGTTTTACAGTCTATTTTATCTGATATGAGTGTTGCAACTCCTGCTGTCCTGTCTTTTCCTTTCACATGAAATTTCTTTTTCTATCACCTCACTTTCAATTTATATGTGTCCTTTGCCCTAAGGTGAGTCTTTTGTAGGCAGCAGATTGTAGGCTCTTGCTTTTTTATCCTATCTACTAGTCTATGTCTTTTGATTAGAGCATTCAGTCCATTGACATTTAAGGTAATTGTTGATAGATATGTGTCTATTGCCATTTTAAACCTTTTTTTCCAGTCGATTGCATATTTCTATTTTTTGCCTTCTTTTTTTGGATGATTTCCTTTTATTTTATGCTTGTGTCCTCTTCTTTTCAGTTTTTGTGGATGTGGTGTTTGGTTTTGATTTGTGGTTTCCCTGTGTTTCAAGTATGTTAACCCCTTCCTTTACCTTCTTGCATTAATCTGAGTGTCATTTAGGCTCAAATGCATTATTAAAAAAAAAAGGAGTCTAGATTTTCATACTTTCTTTCCCCACATTTTATGATATTGATGTCATTTTTCAACATCTTCATGTTTGTCCTTTTGCTATTCCTTGTTTATTATTGCTTTTACAGTAGGTTTTCTTTCTTTTTTTTCCCCTTTTACATCTGTGTACTGGCTTATTTAAGTGATTGCTTTCCAATTGTGATTTCCTCCATCCTATTTCTTCTTACTTTTTTTTTTAATTTAGAGGAGTTCTTTCAGTATTTCATTTAGAATGGGTTTAGTATGGCTGTACTCTTTGAGTTTTTGTATATTAGAGAAAATATTTATTTCTCCTTCTATTTTAAATGATATTATTGCTGGGTAGAGCATGCTAGGCTGCAAATATTCCCTATTAGAACTTTGAATATATCTTGCCACTCTCTTCTGACCTGCAGTGTTTCTGTAGAGAAATCAGCTGATAGCCTTATGGGGGTTCCCTTATAATTAACTCTTTGTTTTTCTCCTGATGCCTTTCGAATCCTCTCTTTATCTTTAACTTTTGCCCTTTTTATTATAATATGTCTTTGTGTGGGCCTGTTTGGGTTCAACTCATTTGGGGCCCTCTGAGCTTCCTGTATCTTGATATCTATTTCCTTTAGATTTGGAAAGTTTTCAGACATAATTTCTCCAAATACATTTTCAATCCCCCTTTCTTTTTCTTCTCCTTCTGGAATCCCTATTATGCATAGATTGGCCCACTTTAATATATTAATCCCATAGATCTCTCATATTGCTTTTATGTTTTTTCATTTGTTTTTCTGTCTGCTGTCCTGATTGGGTGAATTCCACTATTCTATCTTCCAAGTCACTAATACATTCCTCTGTATTATTCACTCTGTTCTTCATTGCCTTTAATTCAGCTTGCATCTCTGCAAATGAATTTTCTATTTTTTCTTGGTTCCTCCTTATATTTTCTAGTTCCTTTCTAAAGTAATCTTACTGTTCATATTCACTCAATTCCTTCATATTCGCTTGTAATTCCTTCAGTATTTTCACTATCTCCCTTTTCAATGCAGTGCCTGTTGTTTGCTCCTTCAGATGAATTCTCCTGTTTTTTTTTTTTTTTTTGGCCTCTTTAGGGTCACACCCTTGGCATATAGAAGTTCTCATGCCAGGGGTCAAATCGGAGCTGTAGCCACCAGCCTACGCCACAGCCACAGCAACATGGGATCTGAGCTACATCTGCAGCCTACACCACAGCTCACAATAACGCTGGATCCTTAACCCACTGAGTGAGGCCAGGAATTGAACCTGCATTCATGGTTACCAGTCAGATTCGTTTCTGCTAAGCCACATCAGGAACTCCATCTTGTTCTTTTAACTGGGATTTGTTCCTGAGCTTCTTCATTTTCCTTATATTTTTATTATTCTGTGAGTTTATGGAAAACAACTCCTGTAGTCTTGGAAGTCTGTGTATATATGTGAGTGCTTGCTTTTTGTGAGCTGGGTATTTTGTGAGAGCTTACTTTTTTTCTTTTTGGGGCCACACCCAGAACATATGGATGTTCCCAGGCTAGGGGTCTAATCAGAGCTACAGCTGCTGGCCTACACGACAGCTCAGAAAATACCAGATCTTCAACCACTGTTTGAGGCCAGGGATAAAACCTGCATCCTCATGGATCCTAATTGTTTTCATCAACTGCTGATCCACAAAGGGAACTCCCAGAGCTTGCTTTTTATTTTTAGAATGTTGTGCATGCCTCCAGGCAGATGGAGGTAATGGACAGTTCCAGTAGCTAGTGCTTGGTTGCTGGGCCCTTGACAGTGACAAGGACCCATGGGAAGGTGGTGCATGCAGCTCCTAGCTGCAGGGCCATGGGGAGTGACAATCATCAGGCAGGTGTTGGTGGTGCCTGGAGCATTTGGCAATGACAGCAGCTGGTGGGAGGGGTACTCAGGGGAGTGAGACCAACAATGGATGGTGCTCAGTTGCAAAGCCATCTTGTTTATGGACCTCTCAGGGACCTGGAGCCTATTCACAGACCCCCCTAGTGTTGGCAGAAAATGCCCATCTCTGGTGTCTGAGATGACTGTTGTGGTTTCGCCCTACCATCTGTATATCACACCAGAGGCACTGCATCACGCTTAGCACCGTGCTGGCCTTAACCCACACAAGAGGTGCCCAGCCATGTGTAGTCCACACAAGAGTTGCCGTTTCCCCCATAGCCCTTGCAAGTGGCATCTTGCCACCTGTAGCACCCCATCCTCTGAAAGTTTGCGCATGTGCAAGGAAAGGTATTTCTATGGTGGTCCACCCCTCTTCCTCTCACCCTTCCCAACAATGATGCCTTGCTTTTCCTGTGGGCCCAGACTTCCTCACAAGTTCCTTCAGCTGTGGTGCTCAGCTCTGCTGCTTGGGGCACTCTATTCCCAAGCCCCTAAGTCTGTCTCCACATAGCCAACCCTAGTCCTCTCCCCAGAACAGACCTCCAGAGCTTGAGTCTCAGCACCCAGACTCCCGCCCAAGTGTCTCAGGCTGTGGTGTCCAGAGGCAGTGGTGCAGATTATTTGTGCAGCTCTCACTCTGCTTTGCTCTCCTCATTCCAACTGCTGTGCTTTTCTCTGTGACTTTGAGGTCACTCTGTCTCAGCCAATCTCCCCGTTGGTTAGGTGGCTTCCCAGGGTGTGAGTTCCTTTCCTCTTTAACAGCTCCCCCTCATGAATGCTAGTCACATCCTGATTCCTTTTCTCTCTCTCTCTTTTTTCCTTTTGTTTTACTCTTTTTAGGGCCGAGTAGCATATTGAAGTTCCTAGGCTAGGGGTGAATTGGAGCTGCAGCTGCTGGCCTATGCCACAGCCACAGCAACACAGGATCTGAGCTGTGTCTGAGACCAGGGATCAAACCCACATCCTCATGGACACTGTATTGGATTCTTAACCCACTGAGCCACAAGGGGAACTCAGGATGATATATTTTATAGTCATTACAAATCATCTTTCAGTAGTTCCCTTTCTGGCTCAGTGGTAATGAACCTAACTAGTATGTATGAGGATGTGTGTTTGATCCCTGGCCCCACTCAGTCAATGGTTTAAGGATCCAGCCTTGCTGTGAGCTGTGGTGTAGGTCACAGACGTTGTTCAGATCTGCCTGTGGTGTAGGCTGGCAGCTGCAGCTCCAATTCGGCCCCTATCCTGGGAATATCCATATGCCATGGGTGCAGCCCTAAAAATATTAAAAAAAAATCGTCTTTTAGAGTGATTTTTCACAACATACATAATGGGTGACATTCACAAGTATGAAAACCACATAAACTGAGGGTATAATCCGTGCTTTTATCTCTCATTCCAGAAAGTATGTGAGAATTCACATGAGCAAAAATGACATTGTTATTGTAATACATGTATGCATATATGACTTTATTTTGTGCTATAATTTGTTAAAGAAATGATTTTATATATTATGACTTTCCCACTGCTAAACTGATGATGCCATTTCATCAACTTCCTTGAATGCTTCTCTCTTTATGTCCTTGCTCCTTTTGTTCTCTGGTCAGACCCCTCTCCTTATGCTGTGAACTAGAAAATGCCTATAGACAGAAAGCTGAAGTGATCATAGGGCTCACTTCCTTTTGTTCTCTTTTCTCAGTGCTGAAAGTCCTGCAATGTCTGTTGTATTCGGTCTAAAAACAGTTGTTTCTTATATTTTTGTTCACTTTTCCAGTTGTTTACGGTGGAAAAACAAGTCTGCTATCAGTTATTCCATCTTGGTGGAAGTAGAAGTACCCCCATAAATATTTTTGATGGAATAAATCATGAAATGTGAGTGGAACTATTAGAATATATTCCTTGTTTTTCTACCAAATTTCTTCTGTTTCCTTAGACATTGAAGATGGTCTTTCCTTTGGGGCTAAAATATCGAGTACAGTTCTTGTTTCTTCGATCTTTTCCCTGAAGTTCCTGGATCCCAAATTACCACCAGGATAATACTAAGTTTGCTTAGGGTAAAAACAAACAAAGCAAGCAAACCCACAACACTAATGTACGCAGAGTTTTCAGGACATAAACATGTGTAATTTACTATATTATGATCAAAGCCATAGAATTCTGCTTGGCTTAGAATTTGTGCCTGGCTTCCTAAAATGTCCAAGATTCTTATTTGGCTTCTCTCATTCTTAGTCTGGAGCAGGGGCCCAGATATCTCCAACCTTTTTGGTCATGTCCCCCAAAGAAAGATTGAGAGTCCAATATCTCAGTGTGTGTGTGTGTGTGTGTGTGTGTGTGTGTGTCTAAGAAGTATGTATAACTGAAAGGATATATTTTGTAAATAATTAAACATCCAAAAATTGAACTAAAAATATAAAAATTCTCATGTCATCTGGTATCCCCAATGGATAAATTTGTTTCCTCCACAGGATACATACTCTATTTTAAGATGAATGCCCTGGAGCTCAAAACAAAACTCAAACAAGCTAACATCCGGAGTTCCTGTTTTGGCTCAGTGGTTAACGAAACTGACTACCATCCATGAGGATGCTGGTTTGATCCCTAGCCTTGCTCAGTGAGTTAAGGATCCGGCGTTGCCCTGAGCTATGGTGTAGGTCGCAGACACGGCTCGGATCCCGTGTTGCTGTGGCTGTGGCATAGCCCAGCTGCTACAGCTCTGATTTAGCCCCTAGCCTGGGAACCTCCATATGTCGCAGATGTGGCCCTAAAAAAAAAAAAAAAAGACAAACAAGCTAATATCCTACAGTGTTAAATCTCTCCTGCCTCTTCACAAAGGAATATTTAAAACTAGTTTTTAATGGCTTTTTAGTTTCTTAATGCCTACATGTAATCCTTCTTATTTCAGGCCTTAACTAACTTAATCATTGGTTTTAACCCATTCTTTTCTGACTCCTTTTCTTTTGCTCATCCTATTTGTTTTGTTTTGTTTTGTTTTATTTTATTTTATTTATTTTTTGTCTTTTTGTCTTTTCTAGGGCCCCACTTGCGGCATAGGGAGGTTCCCAGGCTAGGGGTCCAATCAGAGCTGCAGCCACCGGCCTATGCCAGAGCCACAGCAATGCAGGATCCAAGCCATGTCTGTGACGTACACCACAACTCATGGTGATGCTGGATCCTTAACCCACTGAGCGAGGCCAGGGATTGAACCCACAACCTCATGGTTCCTAGTGGATTCATTAACCACTGAGCCACGATGGGAACTCCTCATTCTTCTTATTTGCAGTCTTGTTTTCTCTCAGGCAATCTACTTTCCATCACATTTTAACCTTGAAAAACATACAAATTACATTTAATTTTACAAAATATTGTTCTCAGCAAAATTGACAGGATACACATGCAAACATGAAGGGAATGGTTTCTTTTAGTGACCACATGGATTTTGCCCAAATTGGAAAGGACCTGGAAGCCATTCAAAGACTGGATAAATTGTCAATTGCCTGGAAAGTAAATTGGGGTTTCCCACATCTAAAAACATATGAGAGACATGAATAGAAATAAAACCTCTGTTACTTTTCAGTAGAAAAAATAACTCTACTATATAATGAGAACTATGATCTTAGCCACTTGGACATTATATCCCCGGATCCAGTCAAAAGCTTGTGGTCCAATTTTCTTCCAGAAGACAACCATTGTTATCAGTTTCTTTTGCATCTTATCAAATATATCATATATAACACAAATAATAACATAATATCCAGATTGTCCTGAGTCTTTCTTGTTTCATTTAACATTATATCTTGGCAAAGTTTCTAGTCAGTACAGGAAGGGCACTCTCATTTTTTTTAACCTCATGAACAATCGTAACTCCATTTATTTTCTCTTCTTAATTGAAATATAATGATATATTAGTTTCAAATGTACAACATAATGATTCGAAATTTGTATGTACTGAAATGATGACCACAATAATTTTAGTAAACATTCATCACCATAGTTACAAAGTTTTTTTTCTTGTGCTAAGAACTCTTAAGATCTAATTTCTTAGCAACTTTCATATATGTAATACAGTATTATTAACTATAGTCACCATGCTGAACATTATATTCCAGTGACTTATTTATTTTGTAACTAGAAATGTGTACGTTTTAACCTTCTTCACCCCTTTTTTCCACCCTTACCCCTCCCCCTGGAAAACACCAATCTGTTCTCTGTGTCAATGAGCTTGTTTTGTTTTTGTTTTTAGACTCCATGAGAGCATATGGTATTTTTCTTTCTCCGTCTGACTTATTTAACTTAGTATAATCCCCTCAAGGTCCAATCATGTCACTGCAAATGACAAGATTTCATTCCTATTTTTTGGCTGAATAATATCCCATTGTGTATATATACCACATTTTCTTTATCCATTCATCTATCTATGGACACTTAAGCTGCTTCCATGGCTTGTCTATTGTTTGATTTATTTAACCAATTCTTACTGATGATCAACAGCACTAATCTTTAGCTGTTTCAAGTACTGTTGTGTGAATAATGTCATATACACAATTTTACATATGGGTACTAATGAATTTGTAATATGATTTCCTAGAAATTCAATTACTAATTAAAGGATAGGCTCTTTTTTTTTTTTTTTTTTTGGCTATGCCCTCTGCCTGTGGAAGTTCCGGAGCTGGGAAGCAAACCTGTACCACAGCAGCAAATCAAGTGCTGCCGTGATAATGCCAGATCCTTAACTCACTGCAGCACAAGGGCACTCTAGGATATTAATTTTTAACTTTTATAATATTGATAGTTTTTGCCAGAAATATGAGTGAATAATGCATTTTTTATAATGCTGAGTATAGTGCTTTATAGTTAGTAAGAACTCATATATTCATTTGTTGATCTAATTAACCTTTATAAAAGTAAATAAAGCACATTTATGGTGGAAATAGGAAATATATAATCTTCAAGACTAAAGCATTATAAATATTCTCTCTCTCTCTCTTTTTTTTTTTTCTTTTTTAGGGCTATGCTTGCAGCATATGGAAGTTCCCAGGCTAGGGATTGAATGGGAGCTGCAGCTGCTGGCCTACACCACAGCCACAGCCATGTAGGATCTAAGCTGCATTTGCGATGTATACTACAGCTCATGGCAACACCAGTTCCTTAACCCACTGAGTGAGGCAGGGGATTGAACCTGCATCCTTGTGGATACCTGCTGGGTTCATTACTGCTGAGCCCCAATAGGAACTCCCTATAATTATTCTCAATAATAAATTCAAAGCCAGCTCTTGTTAGATAAATAAGTTTCTGAGTTTATTGCTTCCTTGTCCTGGCCTGAGCACAGTGAGATAACAGAGGTAAGGCTTCCATTTAAACTCCACACCCATATCCTATAAACTTGCATCATACTAGCTGCAATGGCTGTGGCTTCAAAAAATATTCACTTTAAAAGAGAAGGGTAATGTTAAGTTTTATAAACTGAAAAGCAAAAATAAATTATTTTACAGGACTTGTTTGTTCAGATGAGGAACAAAGCTTACTTTGTTCTTCCAGGTGTACTTCTTTGGATAAAAGGTATTCCTACTAACACCTAAAATGAAGTCAACCTACTGAACAGAAGAAATCCTTCAGCGTTCTTTCCAGTTGAAGGCATGTAGGGTATAAATAAAATCCTATTGGCAGGGAAGATGGCGTCAATATGTTCAGAGCTCTGAACTGAAAATATACAAAGACTAAGGAGTGGAGGATGGATGCAACTATTGGGCAAGAAACCTAGTACTCTTGCATTTGGGTTTGCAGCTATGTCTGACTGTCTGTCTGTCTGTCTGTCTGTCTATCTATCTATCTATCTATCTTAACACTATTTGTACCTTTACCCTAAATGGTGCAGGTTATTATGTCTTATCTTTTATGGTTACATTAGCTCTATTAGAACTAATATGCCTATATGAAAGACCCAGCCTTCCGCTCTTATGGGCATACACAGAACCTTTTCTTGATTTGATAGCTAAACACACTGGCTTGGCCCTATTCACCCACATATAATAGTGACTTAAAGTGAGAGCTTTAAGAAAGGCCCTGTCCTTGGGATAATGAGTCAGTCCTGCCCAATGTCACTACCCTGTGTATATCCTCTATTTTTAAATAGTCTTTTATGCTGATCCAAACAGGTCTAAACTCAGTTCTACTCCTCTTTTTCTTCCATCCATCGTTCCTTCCCTCTTTCCTTCACTTTGCTTCACTTTACTTCCCTTCCCTTTCCTTTTCTTTCCATTCCTTTCCTTTCCTTTTTTCTTATTTTGGTGGCCATACCCCAGGCATATGGAAGTTCCCAGGCCAGGGATTGGAATCTGAGCTTCAGCCAAAACCTATTCCACAGCTGCAGCAATGCCAGATCTTTTTTTTTTTTTTTTTTTTTTTTTGCAATGCCAGATCTTTTAACCCACAGTGTTGGATCCTTTAACTCACTGCACTGGGTGGGATCAAACCACTGCCATGACCCAAGCCGCTGCTGTCGGATCCTTAACCTACCATGCCACAGTGGGAACTCTTCCACTTAGTTGGCTTAAGCCTTGAGTCAGCCTGAATCTTGCCCTCTGCAATACTTAGCTTGGGCCACTCCATGCTTTCTTCTCATCCAGGATCCTAGTGCTAGGGTTTTTAATTCTTCACTCTGACCTGCTTACCTAGATTTGGATTTTGCAGGGGGCCTCAGGCAAGGATAGTTAAACACTTGCTTTTTAGTCTCTGCTTTGCTGTTGGAAGTCATGATAACCAAGTGCTGCTTCCTTTCTGTGAGAGCTGGTACATGCTGGCCCCTGAATGCAGGCACCTAGAGCCTGGGTCCTGCTCTAGTAGCTTCCTTGATCTAGGGTTCTGATTAGAGTCCTTCTGAACGAGGGGGCCTGTATGGTGCAGTTAAGAAGACAAACATGCCCTTGAATTTCAGCTGAAATTCTTTCTGGCTGTGACTTGGAGCAAGTTACTTAGCCATTTTGAGTCTCAGCTTTCTCATCGGTAATAAAATGAGAGTAGTATCTACTTGATAAGGTTTTATTGACAGGACTGGAAGCAATAATGTGAGTAATGCTTTCTGTGAAGGCTGACACATATTATGCACTGTAGTATTTTATGCAGCCACCTTTGACCAGTGCCTGTTTTCTTCCACTAGTCAGTGAGGACTGTTGGTAGTCTTAATGACTTGAATGAAAGGGAAGTATTCCTTTTTCTTCTCTTCCAGTATGATGGGGGTGTGGACTCTTCCTCTTCATAATCCTGAGTAAAAAGAGGAAAGTCTTCTCAAGCTCTCCCTATTGGGGTGTGGCTTAGTCAACCTTCTCATAAGTCAAGAGGGAAGGTCTGGTATGGGAGGTGTCAGCCTAAACTCTCTTTTTAGTGCTAGAGATGGCCTTTAACAAGGGTCCTCCTGACCGTGAAAATGCAGGCTTTCAGCAGAGAGCTCACATACCCACATGCGTTATAATTATCTCTGTGTTTCATAATACAGTAGTAGAAGAGGGAAGCAGAATAGGATTTACTCTTTCATCACAAATATCCTTACATTAAAAAGGCCAATAAACATTAGCTAATGTATGGATAAAGAAAACTGCAGATAAGGACATCAGACTATTTTGTGCAAAGGGTCATAAGGAAAAGTAACAGGTGTATTTTCTGCACTGAGCACTTGTTCTGCACCCACGAGAGATTCAGAATTATTTATTACTACTTTTGGCAAAAACCCTTTCAAGACTGAAAGCCATTATTAAGTTTGCCTCTGCCATTTCTTACAAAGCTAAATGATGCTAATTTTTTCTGGTTTTATTGAGAAATGATTGACATTTATTACTGTGTAAGTTTTAGGCATACTTCATGATCGTTTGATTTGCATGTGTTGTGAAATGATTACTACAGCTAATATCCATCTTCTCACAAAGATACAATAAGAAGAGAAAAAAAAGAAAGGGAAAAATTCTTTTTTGTGATGAGAACTCATAGGATTCACTTTTAACAACTTTCTTATATATCATAGGGAAGCGGTGCTAATTATAGTCATTATGTTGCACATTGCATCCCTAGTACTTATTTATTGTATAACCGGAAGTTTGTACCTTTTTACCACCTTCCTAAAATTTCCTTTTACCTGAACCTCCACCTATGGTAACCACAAGTCTGATTTCTTTTCTTTTCTTTTTTTATAGGACTGCACCTGCAGCATGTGGAAGTTCCCAGGCTAGGGGTCAAATTGGAGCTACAGCTGCCTGCCTACACCACAGCCACAGCAACGTGGGATCTGAGCTGCATCTGCAACCTACACCACAGCTCACAGTAATGCTGGCTCCTTAACCCACTGAATGAGGCCAGGGATCAAACCTACATCCTCATGGATACTAGTTGGATTCATTCCTGCTGTGCCCCAGTGGGAACTCCCTGATTTCTTTTCTTTTTTTTTTTTTTTAGGAATCCTGGGTTTTATTTATTTATTTATTTTATTTTCTGATTTCTTTTTCTATGTGTTTGTTGTTTTTTTCAGAAGATTCCACATTCCACATATAAGCAAGATCGTGCACTATTAGTCTTTCTCTGGCTGACTTATTTTACTCAGTATAATGCCTTCACTGTGCATCCATGTTATTGCAAATGGTAGGATTTCCTCATTTTTCATGGCTGAATAATATTCCATTGCATATATGTACATCATGACTTCTTTAACCTTTGTCTAGTGGTGGACATTAGGTTGCTTCCATGTTTTAGCTATGGTAAATACTGCTGCTATGAACATGGCATGCAGATATTTTTTGAACTAGTGTTTTAATTTTCCTTGGATATATTCCCAGACGTAGAACTGCTGGGTTGTACAGTCCTTCTATTTTTCTTTTTGGCCATGCCCATGGCATTCTGAAGTTCCCAGGCCAGGAATGGACTTCAAGCCACAACAGTAGCAATGCCGAATCATTAATCACCAGGGCACCAGGGAACGCCTACTAGTTCTATTTAAAAATTTTTTTTCTTTTTAGTATTCTCCATACTATTTTCCATACCAGCTGTATCAGTTTACAATCCCACCAACAGAGCACAAGGGTTCCCTTTCCTCCACATCCATGGGAGCAATTGTTATCTTTTCTCTTTTGGTGATGGCCATTCTAAATGACATCTCATAGTGGTTTCTTTTTCTTCCAATTTTATTGAGATATATTTAACATATGATACCATGTAAGTTTAAGGTGTATATAATAATAATTTGATTGACATACATCATGAGGTGAGTATCACAAGAAGTTTAGTGAACATCCATTCCTCTCATACAGGTACAAAATTAAAGAAATAGAAAAAAAAACTTTTCTATTCTTGTGATGTAAACTCTTAGGATTTACTCTTTTAATAACTTTTGTATTTGATATACAGCAGTGTTACTTATACTTATTATGTTATAAGTTATATCCCTAGTACTTATTTATCTTGTAACTAGAAGTTTGTATCTTTTGACTGTCTTTATCTAGTTCCTCCTTCCTTTCCCCTCTCTACCTCCAACCTCTGGTAACCACAAATCTTCCCCCCCCCCCCCCCTGATGAGTTTGTTTATTTGTTTTTGAAATATAATTGACCTACAACTTTATATTAGCTCCTGAAACACAACATAGTGATTTGATATTTCTTTGGTGATACATTTCAAAGTGATCAGCAAAATAAGTCTAGCTACAATGTCATGAAAGATATTACATAGTTATTGGCTATATTCCACACACTGCACATTTCCTATCCATGTCTCATTTCCTTTGCAACTGGAAATTTGTACCTCTTTTTTTTTATTATTATTTTATTTTATTTTTTTCTCTTTGTTGTTGTTGTTGTTGTTGTTCTTGTGAAATTTGTACCTCTTAATCTCACTTACCTATTTCTTTCATCTCCCTAGGCCATTCCCTCTGGCAAACACCTGTTTGTTCTCTGTATATATGTTCTATTTCTGTTTTGTTATGCTCGTTCATTTGTTTTACATTTTATTGAGGTATAGTTGATTTACCCTATGTTTCAGGTGTACAACATAGTGATTCACAATTTTTAAAGATTGTACTCTATTTACAGATACTATAAAATATTGGCTATATTACCTGTGTTGTGCAACATATCATTATAGCTTATTTATTTTATACATAGTAGTTTATACCTCTTAATCTGCTACCCTTATCTTGCCTTTCCTCTCTCCCCCCCTTCCCACTGGTAACCATGATATTGTTCTCTGTATCTGTGAGTCTGTTGTTTCTTTGTTGTTATACTCACTAGATTGTTTTATTTTTTAGATTCCAAATATAAATTATAACATACACTGTTTGTCCTTCTCTGTTTTATTTCGATAAGCATAATACCCTCCAAGTCCAACCATGTTACTGCAAATGGCAAAATTTCATTCTTTTTAGTGGCTGAGCAGTAGAATTCCATAGTGTGTATGTATATATATATATGTGTGTGTGTGTGTATATATATATATATATATATATATATATATATATATTTCACATCTTCTTGTCCATTCATCTGTTGCTTTCATATATTGGGAATTATAAATATTGCTGTTATTATTATTATGTTATTATGTTCTTATTAGTGTTTTCACTTTTTTCAGATATATACTCAGGAGTAGAATTACTGGCTCTATGTTTTTTTATTTTTAGTTTATTTAGGAACTGCCATACTGTTTTTCACAGTAGCTGCACCAATTTACATTTCTGCCAGCAGTGTAATAGGGTTCCCTTTTCTCCACATCCTTACCAACATATGTATTTGTATTCTTTTTGATGATAGCTGTTCTGACAAGTGTGAGGTAATATCTCATTGAGGTTATAATATGCATTTCTCTGATGATTATTGATGTGCCTATTGGCCATCTGTATGTCTTCTTTAGCAAATGTCTATTTAGTTCCTCTGCTCATTTTTAAACTGGGTCGTTTGTATTTTTGATATTGTGTTGTATGAATTCTTTATGTTTTAGATATAACCACTTATGGATATATATATATCCTTTGCAAATATTTTCTCCCAATAAGTAGGTTGTCTTTTCATTTTTTTGATGGTTTCCTTTGCTGGGCAAAAGTTTTTAAGTTCAATTTAGGTCCAGTTTGTTTTATTTTTGCTGTTATTTCCTTTGCTTTAGGAGACATATCCAAAAAAATATTGCCGCAATTTATATAAAAGAATGTTCTGCCTTTGTTTTCTTCTAGGAGTTTATGGTCTTACATTTAAGTCTCAAATCCATTTTTTTGAGTTTATTTTTGTGTATGTTATGAGAAAATGTTCTAATTTCATTCTTTTTTTTTTTGTCTTTTGTCTTTTTTGTTGTTGTTGTTGTTGCTATTTCTTGGGCCACTCCCGTGGCATATGGAGGTTCCCAGGCTAGGGGTTGAATCGGAGCTGTAGCCACCGGCCTACGCCAGAGCCACAGCAACGCGGGATCCGAGCCGCGTCTGCAACCTACACCACAGCTCACGGCAATGCCGGGTCCTTAACCCACTGAGCAAGGCCAAGAATCGAACCCGAAACCTCATGGTTCCTAGTCGGATTCGTTAACCACTGCACCATGACTGGAACTCCTCATTCTTTTTTTTTTTTTTTGCCTTTTCTAGGGCTGCTCCCGAGGCATATGGAGGTTCCCAGGCTAGGGGTCTAGACATCCAAGCTATAGTCTCCAGCCTACACCACAGCTCACGGCAACACCAGATCCTTAATCCACTGAGTGAGGCCAGGGATCGAACCCACAACCTCAAGGTTCCTAGTCAGATTCGTTAACCACTGAGTCCACGACAGGAACTCCTCTAATTTCACTCTTTTACAAGTAGCTGTCCAGTGTTCCCAGCACCACTAATTGAAGAGATCATCTTTTCTCCATTGCCTATTTTGTCATAGATTAATTAAACATTTTGTGTGGTAGTTACAATATCACCATACAAAGATATTATATAATTATTGACTATATATATATATATTATATATATATATATATATATATATTGGTTTTTTTGCCTTTTCTAGGGCCGCACCAGCGGCATATGGAGGTTCCCAGTCTAGGGGTCTAATCGGAACTGTAGCCGCCGGCCTATGCCACAGCAATACTGGATCCTTAACCCACTAAATGAGGCCAGGGATTTGAACCTGCAACCTCATGGTTCCTAGTCGGATTTGTTATTCCGACACTTTATAATTCATACATATGTTTCATTTATTTTGCAACTGAAAGTTTATACCTCAACTCTCTTCACTTATTTCTTTGGTCACCTACCCCATTTCTTCTGACAAACATCTGTTCATTGTCTGTGTCTTTGGCTCTGTTTCTGTTTTGTTATTTTTTTTTTTTTTAAGATTCTATATATAAGTGAAATCATACAGTATTTGTCTTTCTTTGTCTGGTTTATTTCACTTAATGGACTACTCTGTCAGTCCATCAGTGTTGTTGCAAGTGGCAAGATTTCATTTTTTAAGGCTAATATTCCATTGTGCATATATACCACATCTTCTTTATCTGTTCTTCTCCTGATGTGCCCTAAGGTTGCTTCCAAATCTTGGATATTGTAGGTAATGTTGCAGTGAATATGGGAGCACATATATTTTTGAATTAATTTATTTTGTTTTCTTTGGATAGATACCCAGGAGTGGAATTGCTGGATCATATGGTAGTTCTGTTTTTTTTTTTTTTTTTTTTTTGTCTTTTTGCTATTTCTTTGGGCCGCTCCCGCGGCATATGGAGGTTCCCAGGCTAGGGGGTGTATCAGAGTTATAGCCTACGGCCTACACCACAGCCATAGCAACGTCAGATCCAAGCCACACCTGCGATATACACCACAACTCACTGCAACACCAGATCCTTAAGCCACTGAGCAAGAACAGGGATTGAACCTGCAACCTCATGGTTCCTAGTTGGATTAGTTTCTGCTGTGGCACAACAGAAACTCCCTAGTTCTGTTTTTAATTTTGTGAAGACTCCCTACTGTTTTCCATAGTGGCTGCACCATTTTACGTCTCACCAGCAGTGTACAAGTTTCCCTTTTCTCCGTATTCTTGCCAACACTTGTTATTTCTTAGCTTTTGGATAAGAGCATTCTGACAGATTTGAGATGATATCCCATTGTGGTTTTAATTTGCATTTCGTGGGAGTTCCCGTCGTGGCGCAGTGGTTAACGAATCCAACTAGGACCCATGAGGTTGCGGGTTCGGTCCCTGCCCTTGCTCAGTGGGTTAACGATCCGGCGTTGCCGTGAGCTGTGGTGTAGGTTGCAGACACGGCTCGGATCCCGCGTTGCTGTGGCTCTGGTGTAGGCCGGTGGCTACAGCTCCGATTCGACCCCTAGCCTGGGAACCTCCATATGCCAAGGGAGTGGCCCAAGAAATAGCAAAAAGACAAAAAAAAATAATAATAAATAAATAAAAATAAATAAAATAATTTGCATTTCGTGATGATTAATGATGTTGAGCATCTTTTCATGTGCCTATTGGCCAGCTGTATATCTTCCTTGGAAAATGTCTATTCAGATCCTCTGTTCATTTCTTAATTGGGTTCTTTTTTTTGACATTGACTTTTATGAGTTCTCTATACATTTTAGATATAACTCCTTACTGGATATATTATTTACAAATATCTTCTCTTATTCAGTAGGTGGCCATTTCCTTTTGTTGGTAGTTTCCTTCACTGTGTAACGGCTTTTTCAATTTGATAAAGTCCTATTTGTTTACTTTTGCTTTTGTTATCTTGCCTGAGGAGACATATCTAAAAAAAGTAATATTTTATTTTACTATTTTATTATAAAATATAAATATTTAAATAATTTAATATTTAATGTAAAATATTAAATAATTTAAATTAAAATAATTTAAAAATATTAAATAGAAATAATATATTTTATATTAATATTTTAAGACCTTACCACCTTGTGTTTTATTCTAGGAATTTTAATGTTTCAGGACTTACATTTATGTTTTTAATCCATTTTGAGTTTATTTTTCCACATAGTGTGAGAAGTAGTCAATCTGATTATTTCGTACGTAGCTGTCCAGTTTTCCCAACACCACCCACTGAAAAAGCTATCTTTTCCCCATGTATGTTCTTGCCTCCTTTGATGTAGATTTGGGTTTATTTCTGGGCTCTCTATTCTGTTTCATTGATCAATGTGCCTGTTCTGTGCCAGTATCATACTATTTTGATTATTGTATCTTTATAGTGGAGTCTGAAGCCAGGAAGCATGATACCACCTGCTTTGTTCTTCATTCCAAGATTATTTTGACCATTAGGGGTCTTTTTTGTTTCTATACAAATTTCAGAATTTGTTCTAGGTCTGTGAAAAATGCTATTGGTATTTTGATATAAGTAGCAATGAATCTATAGATTGCCTTGAGTATTATGGGCATTTTAACAATATTAATTATTTCGATAAATGAGCATAGTATATCTTTCCATTTCTTGTGTCATCTTCAATTTCTTTCATCAATGTCTTATAGTTTTCTGAGTACATCCTTAGATTTACTCCTAGGTATTTTATTGTTTTTGATGGGATTACAAATGAAATTGATTTCTCAATTTCTTTGATAGTTTCTTGTTAGTGTATATAAATACAACAGATTACTGTATTAATTTTGTATCCTGCGATTTTACTGAATTCATTGATGAACTGTAGTATTTTGTGGCATCTTTATGATTTCCTATATAGTATCATGTCATCTGCAAACAGTGACAATTTTACTTCTCTTCCAATTTGGATGGCATTTATTTCTTTTCCTTGAGTAATTGCTGTGGCAAAGACTTTCCATGTTATGTTAAATGAAAGTGCTGAGAGAGTTTGTCTTGTTCCTAATCTCAGAAGAAAGCTTTAAGATTTTCACTATTGAAATGGTAGCTTTGGGCTTATCATATATAGCCTTTATGAGGTATGTTCCCACTATACTGACTTTGTTGACAGTTTTTATCATAAATGTTGTTGAACTTTGTCAAATGCTTTATCTGCATCTATTGTCGTAATATGATTTTTATTCTTTAATCTGCTTCTGTGGTGTATCACACTGAATGATTTGTTAGTATTGAATCATTCTTGCATCCTTATGATAAATCTCACTTGATTATTGTGTATGATCCTTTCAATGAATTGTTGAATTTAGTTTTCTTTTTTATTTTTATAGGGTTTGTTTGTTGGTTGGTTTGTTTGTTTATTTATTTATTCATTTATTTATGTCTTTTCTAGGGCCGCCCCTGCTGCATATGGAGGTTTCCCAGGCTAGGGGTCTAATCAGAACTGTAGCCGCTGGCCTATGCCAGAGCCACAGCAATGCCAGATCCCAGATGCATCTGCAACCTACACCGCAGCTTATGGCAACGCCAGATCCTTAACCCACTGAGCAAGGCCAGGGATGGAACCTGCAACCTCATAGTTCTTAGTTGGACTCATTAACCACCAAGCTACGACAGGAACTCCCTTTTTTTTTTTTTTTTTTGTCTTTTTAGGGCTATACCAGAGGCATAAAGAAGTTCCCAGGCTAGGGGTCAAATCAGAGCTGTAGCCACTGGCCTATGCCTCAGCCACAACAATGCAGGATACAAGCCATATCTGTGACCTACACCACAGTTCATGGCAATGCCATCTTTTAACCAACTGAGCCAGGGATAGAACCCACGTCCTCATGGATGCTAGTTGGGTTTTTTACCACTGAGCCAAAACAGAAACTCCTGAATTTGGTTTTCTTTTCTTTTGTTGTTGTTGTTGTTGTTATTGTTGTTGTTGTTGTTGTTGCTATTTCTTGGGCCGCTCCCTCGGCATATGGAGGTTCCCAGGCTAGGGGTCGAATCGGAGCTGTAGCCACCGGCCTACACCAGAGCCACAGCAACTCGGGATCCGAGCCGCGTCTGCAACCTACACCACAGCTCACGGCAACGCCGGATCGTTAACCCACTGAGCAAGGGCAGGGACCTGAACCCGCAACCTCATGGGTCCTAGTTGGATTCGTTAACCACTGCGCCACGACGGGAACTCCTGAATTTGGTTTTCTAATGTGTTGTTGAGGACTTTTGCATCTGTGTTCCTCAGTGATGCTGGCCTGTAATTTTCACACCACAGCTGGATCCTTAACCCACTGAGCAAGGCCATTGATCGAACCTGCAACCTCATGGTTCCTAGTCAGAATCATTTCTATTGTGCCACGATGGGAACTCCAAGATAAGCATTGTTAATTCCCTCCCCACATTTTGCGTTTTTGATATCATATTCTACATCTTCATGTTTATGCCTATAATGATTACTGTAGTTTTAGTTGATTTTAGATTCTTTTGGTCTTTTAATCTTTATACTAGCTTATTTAAGAGGTTGAGCCACAGTCTTTTTTATATATTTTTGCCATTATCTGTGAATTTTTCCTTTTTTATGGATCCTTACTTCTTCTTATAGCATTTTCTTTTCCACTTAGAGAAGATAATTTACCATTTCTTTTAGGTAAGTTTAGTATGGATGAACCTTTTAATTTTTACTTGTCTGAGAAGTTTTTTCTCTCTCTTTCAGTTCCTTTTTATTTTTGGCTGAGCCCACAGCATATGGAAGTTGCTGGGCCAGGGAGCAAACCCATGCTACAGCAGCAACCCAAGCCATTGCAGGGACCACCTCAGATCCTTAACATACTGCACCATAAGGGAACTATCTCTCCTTCAGTTCTAAATGATAATGTTGCTTGGCTTTGGCTGTGGCAGGTGCTGGGGTAGTCTCAGGAAACTGGCCAGCATCCTGACCTCTATATCCTGTTTAGAGATTAAGCATGTCTGTGCTCCTGGAGTGGAGTCTAGGCTTCCTTCACCCCCTCCTGTTAGTCCCAATAGCCTTCAACTAGCTAAAAAGACCTGTGTTCCCAGTGCCAGATCCCAGGGTTGGAGTGCCTAATATATGGCTTGAACCATTCTCAGCCCAGGAGGATCTCCTCTCGTGCAGTCAGCCTCTTCTTCTCATTCTCCTTCCAGGGGCACAGGTCCCAACCTGCTCCTTCTCTTCCCTTACTACCTGAATCTGTGTAGAACTTTCTTACAGTCTTGGTTGTACAGGAGACTTTTTGCTAGTCTCTAGTTAGTTTTCAGTGAGAATCGTTCCACATGTAATGTAGTTTTGATTGTTCAAGGGGGAAGGTGATTTCTACTTCCTCATACTCCATCATCTTGATTTCTTCCCCAATGGGACCATAGAGCTTTAATACAATAATTTAAACAAGCTAGTCAGCCTGAGGTATCTGGGATAGTATGACCAAAATTTGAGTAGCATCCTAAAGGTTGAATGGGAGTTTTTCAGGTGAAGAAATGGACAAAAAGCTCTTTCAGGTAAGTGGCACTGCATGAGCAAAGAAATAGAATTATAAAAGGATGTGGAAGGAAGATTTGGAGAAGTTACTATGGCTATAGTTAGAGGACTGAGAGTGGTGGCTGCTATTATATTGGCTGGTCATAATTCAATTGTTAATAGCTATTATAACATGTTACTTCCATTTATGATAATGCAAGACTGGAATGTAGGTTGAGAAACAGTGAGAGAGAAAATTTCTATATATGATAGAGGTTATTAAGATAAAATAAGGAGTTCTATAGAGAATGATATAACCAGGTTTATTATTTCCAGAGTTTAAGGAAATCTCTACAACAAAGAGATAGCCAAATGGATTATTTCTCCCTGAAACAGCAGTGGCAAGTGCTTTTTTGAAGACCAGATGAAACTCTGAGAAACTGGAAGCAAAATATCATTGAATAAACAGAAAAATTTGTGCAATCCTCCCGGATTTTCTTTAAAGAATATGTCTAGGGAAAAGAGTATGGCATTTGAATTTGAAAATCAGGTTTGAATTTTGGCTTTGCAGTTTACTAGCTGGTGGCTGTGGAAAACTATCTTCCAGAAGCCTCGGCTACTTCACTTGGAAAATGGGGACTGAAGATGTGCCTTGCAGAAATAGTGCAATAAAAGGCCTAGCACAGTTCTTGGCTCATGATGTGAACACTCCAACAAGACAGTTGTTATTGCTGTGATCTCAGGGGTATTGCTTTGACATATAGCTGAATTTGCTACTTTCTTTGAAACAGCTCTAGAGTAAACCCTTTGAAATAAGCTATGTTCACCATGAACCATCTGTGTAGGGGAGTTGTATTTGGAGGATGTTTGTCTATGGATATGTGAGCAACTGCGAATGAACTTGGGATGAATACATCTGTTGAAATTGGCATTCGATGTTTACTAATGCTTTGACCTAAGATCTCTACAAGTATTTGCTTGTATTTTACTTTTGTGGGTGGTGTTCGAGCCACCTGGGACAATCCTTGTCAGTCCACATTCTTCTTTCAGAGCACTTTTAGAAGTAGACCTTCTTTTCTTTAATTTTTGTAGCATTCTAGGCCAAATAGCAAATATACGGAGTTACAGCTTTCTTGGGCTGGTCGTGAGTATATACATTCTGCTTCTTTAGCTGTGGTGCCAAGTTCTTCAGGTAGAAACTAAGAGCAGTGCTGGGCCCATCTAAAATGTTTAAGAGAGAGTTTTTCATTGAAATAGTTTTAAAACAAAGAAAAGGAAAATTCTACTTTACACAGTGGGTGAATGTCAACTATGACGTGAAGCTTTTTACCACTTGATGTTATATAGTGACTGCTAATTCTTAGTGAAGTCACAAACGCTGTAAAATGTAAGCCCCACAAGGGCTAGGTCATCTTCATCTTGTTCATCGTATCCCTCCTGCTGAGCACTGTATCTGACACATTGCAGGCGCCAAATAAATATCTGTTGAAGGAAGAAAGGAATAGTATTGAATGGTTCAGTATGATGAGCCTTAACATAACCCAAGGGAAAGTTGATAAGTATTTTGCAGATATACTGGCTTCTTTATGTTGATGCTGATGTAACAACTGTCATACCATCCCACTAAATATTCCTAGTACTATTTTCAAAGAGAATATTTCACTGGATATTTCATCCTTGAGCAGACGAAGTTCTTAGAAATTCCAGGTGGGTACATTTATAGTTTGCATCTGAATGGACATGGTTATACAAAAAGATTGAAGGAAGGAATCGAAATGATAGTGAGGCTTTACACTCCTTTGACATGAAACCTAAGAACCTTCAGACTTCTGTACTCTTTTTTTTTTCTTTTGTCTTTTTTGTTGTTGCTGTTGTTGTTGTTGTTGTTGCTATTTCTTGGGCCGCTCCCTCGGCATATGGAGGTTCCCAGGCTAGGGGTTGAATCGGAGCTGTAGCCACCGGCCTACGCCAGAGCCACAGCAACGCGGGATCCGAGCCGCATCTGCAACCTACACCACAGCTCACGGCAACGCCGGATCGTTAACCCACTGAGCAAGGGCAGGGACCGAACCCGCAACCTCATGGTTCCTAGTCGGATTCGTTAACCACTGAGCCACGACGGGAACACCAGACTTCTGTACTCTTTTACATTTTCAGCCACAATAGATAGATTCTTTCTACATCTCTCAAAATTTCCCATTTGTTGCCTAATTTAGGAGCCCCCCCTCAGAGCTTGCCTTGTTGTTAAGCAGAAATGACCAAAGGTGATTTTTTTTCTGTTTAATGCAGAGCTTGGAAGTTACCAATTGATCCACAAACAGGGCTGAAAGACAAATGCTGGCATCATTTTCAAGATTTTTTTTCCCCCTCTAATTCCTGTCTCTAAATGTTAGCCTTTCAATAGCAGCCGGTTGATAACTAAGGTGGGATCATGTGCATTGGTAATATTTCTTTAGAAGACAAAAATAGGCTTTTATATTTTGTTTTCATGACATTTAAGAAAGAATGCTTCACATCCACATAAACAAGTAAATCCGGAAATTCCATCTTGGAGTTTCCTATTCAAAGTGTCATGGCATCTTTTTTCACTGTAAGAAATCTCTGATGAAAAATACCTCTGCAAATTTAAGAGGTTCTGGTCAGTATGCAATTTTGATAACATAATTTTCTAGAATGACATCTGTTTTCAGTGATATTTCACTGTCAATTTTCTCAATCTCAAATATATCTTACATAATGATTTAGAGCATGTTTATACCATCCCATTTAAATTTTATGAGGGGCAAAGGATCTGTGGATATGGGCTTTCCTGGGGAAGGGGGTGTTACTTTGGGTTTATGGCTTTCTTTAGCCAAAGGCAAGTCCCAAAGAGGGACTCAGCCAAGAGATGTTGGTTGCAAACCTGCCAGGAGCCGGGAGTGTGTGCTTCAGATTCAGGGTGGGGGATCTTGCTGGCAAATCGTGGCCTTTACTAGAGATGGAGGTGAGGAAGTATGTTTGACTACTGATAGCTCTGGCCCCTTTCACTTTTTCTTTTTTCTTTTTCTTTCTTTCTTTCTTTTCTTTTTCTTTTTTTTTTATCTTTTTAGGGCTGCACTCATGGCATATGGAGATTCCTAGGCTCATGGATTCGTTTCCACTGAGCCACGATGGTAACTCTCCTCTACACTTTTTGATCATGGCAGTCCATATTTAATTTTAAGTTAGTAAATCACAGAGTTCCCGTCATGGCGCAGCGGCAATGAATCTGACGAGGAACCATGAGGTTGCAGGTTCGATCCCTGGTCTCGCTCAGTGGGTTAAGAATCCGGCGTTGCCTTGAGCTGTGGTGTAGGTCGCAGACTCAGCTCAGATCCCACGTTGCTGTGGCTGTGGTGTAGGCTGGCAGCTGTAGCTCCAGCTGGACCCCTAACTTGGGAACCTCCACATGCAGTGGGTGCGGCCTAAAAAAAAAAGTAAATCATGACATAAACATACTAGAGAACGTATAAGACATGTATAACCAATAGACCATTTCCAATACCTTGGAAGCCTCCACGAATCTCCTTAATTGTTTTCTTTCCAGAGGTAACTGCTGAGTTAAGTTCAATGTTAATCATTTACTGGCTACTCTGCTACTCTTCATGGTTTTTTATTTTAAAGATTGGGTTAGGGTAGTCGTTCCCGTTGTGACACAGTGGTTAACGAATCTGACTAGGAACCATGAGGTTGCGGGTTTGATCCCTGCCCTTGCTCAGTGGGTTAACGATCCGGTGTTGCCGTGAGCTGTGGTGTAGGTCGCAGACGTGGCTTGGATCCCGAGTTGCTGTGGCTGTGGTGTAGGCTGGCGGCTACAGCTCTGTTTCGACCCCTAGCCTGGGAACGAACCTCCATATGCTGAAGGAATGGCCCTAGAAAAGGCAAAAAGACAAAAAAAAAAAAAAGATTGGGTTAGGGTATACAATTTAGTCTACAACAAGATTTTTTCTTTCTTACAAACATCTTTGTTACAAGTATTCATAAACACTTCTCTGCATGCATTACAGATGGGCCGTCACTTCCATTCATAATATAAATTGATGCAGCAAGCAAGTAGCTCTCCTACAAACATCTTTTTCACGTGTTAAACACTTCTCTGAATGTTTTCTTTTTATAGCTTTTTAAAGCCACATTAAGTATCTATTCCTCAGTAATATATTTTTAAATTTAGTTTAGTTTTTGAACTTTATATAAATGGAATCACCCCACTGTATGTTGTCCTTGTAAAGCTAGTCTTTTTCTGCTTAACGTGATTTAATTTAGGTTTATTTTCATGGATGCTTGTAGCTGTTGTTCATTATTATTTATTGCATATCATTTCATTGTATGATGGTTTATTATGTTCTGTCATTGATTTGTTTCATACGGCCTTCTGTTGTTGATTGGACTTTTGGTGTTACCTTTCCTATGGAAGTTTGTATTTTAAGAGATTCTATGTATAACCAATGCCTTAATCTGTAATTGTTGACTTCCAGGCACTGTGACAAACCAGATATAAATTTCTTATTCAAGTAGGAAACTTTTTAATAGAAATACCCTTAGTCAGACTCCTCTGGCCCACAAAGGATGGCTGGTTTATGTCAGGTTACAGTTAACATTATAAAATTCAACACTTTCAACTGTGACTCTACAGTTGAAAGACTCTATTAGGTTATACTGTTTTTTAAAAATGAGATCAAAAGGGTAGCAAAGAGTCAATCAATAACTGTGGTATATAGAAAAAAAACTTTGTGTATGGGCACCTCATGAACAACCCTGAACATCATTTCTGAGTTTTATTGCTATGATTGTCAAATGTTTGGTCTTAGCCCAGAGCACATCTATTCAAAATAATGAATCATGGGCAGTGAATCAAGAAATGTTGAACTTCAGCCCACAGCTCTAAGAATGAGGAATTCTGCTAATTGCTTGGGTTTTTATATTGTACTTGCCAAGGTTAACATTGCTGGAAATGGCCTTTCTGTATTGATTTTCCTGATGCAGAAGAAATTCTGACAGGAAAACTTGGCCTTCAGTGTAATTTCCAATAGCTAAAGGCAGAACAAATTAATGGCTTTAATTACCTGGTCACCAAAATTTAATCAAAACTTAAAAGCAAAACCCGCAGTAGAGGCTTGTTCAAAAATGATTTTAAACCTCTAAAACTTCTAAATATTCTTGATCCAGGAAAATCTTTTTGAAGTAGGATATTAAAAAATATATACATCCTTTATAAAAAGAAGTAATAAAAATTTATAATTTAATTTAATTTTTTATTAAAAATTTATACTTTTTAATAAAATATAAAAAATAAAAATACAAAAATATTTTACTAAGTAGGATATATACCTTTGATTTCCCATGAGCTCAACTCTAGTAAGCTCTCGGGTACAATGGTTTTTACTCAGGAGGGAAAAAGGAAAGCTTTTTGTTTTGCTTTTCCTTTTTTTCTTTTTAAGGAATCTTGTTCTCTAATTTTTAATTATTTTAAACTTTTTAAAAAAATCAGGGCCAAAATTCAGCAATGTCTATGTGATTTTAAAAAAATATCTGTGTCTATGTGACAAAAAAAATGGTGGCTAAAGATAGAGGTAATAGAATAAAGCATAAGAACATTAATCACAGAGTTCCCGTTGTGGCGCAGTGGTTAACGAATCTGACTAGGAACCATGAGGTTGCAGGTTCGATCCCTGCCCTTGCTCAGTGGGTTAACGATCCAGCGTTGCCGTGAGCTGTGGTGTAGGTCGCAGACGTGGCTCAGATCCTGCGTTGCTGTGGCTCTGGCGTAGGGTGGCAGCTACAGCTCCGATTTGACCCCTAGCCTGGGAACCTCCATATGCCTCGGGAGCGGCCCAAAGAAATAGCAAAAAGACAAAAAAAAAAAAAAACAAAAAAAACACTATGTATGTGTTTCCTTACAGAGTTCAATTAACTGTAATCAGGAAGGAAAGAGATTTGCAGTCTTGCTTGGTGTGCATGATTGTGTATGTGTATGTGTATGAATAAAGAATTCACCCCATCTAAGACAATAAAATGTTAGAAATTGGGTAATGGGTCTAGGTAGCAAGAAAAAGCATGTGCTCAAAATTCCTACACTCTAAGAAGGATAATCTGTGAGAAAAGGCAGGGGGCGGTAATCTGTGGTCTGTGAGGCTTGGGTGGAATCAAATGGAACCAGAGCCCGGACTCCTTGTCTAGATCTGGAATCTCTGACTCTAACCAGATTAGAGATGGCATTTTGACCTCAAATTTCATACCAAATGAACTGAGCTGTCTTGAAATGGTAACTCTGCTTTTCTTAGCTGCATAAGTGACTTTGTACCCTGCAAAGACTCAGAAACTAGCATAGAAATGATGATATAAATCAAAATAATAATTTTATACTTTAATTCTTCTATGTGTACCTGGAAGTAAATTTTAAAATCACCATTATAATCTGCCTATATTTTCTATTTAACACATTTAATCCATTTAAGAGAAGCTGACATTTTTTACTCATGATATTTAAAATAATTTTTATGGCTGCACCTGCAGCTTATGGAAGTTCCTGGGCCAGTGATTAAATCTGAGCCTCAGTTGAGACCTATGCCACAGCTGTGGCAACACTGGATCCTTTAACCCCACTGTGGCAAACTGGGGATTGAACCTGCTCCTCTGCAGTGATCTGAGGCACTGCAGTCGGATTCTTAATCCATTGTGCCACAGCAAGAACTCCTATACTTGTGATTTTAATTTGAAATATTTAATTAATATTAGTCTTGTGATTTTTATGAAAAAGATATTTGTTTTATTTAGTTTATGCATTGTATTTGAATGTCTAAAGAAATCAGATATTTTAAGTCTCATGTCCAGGTTTCTAAGCACCGTTTAACAACTTAGGAAAGTTTAGTTTGCTAAATATCTAGGTCTACCCTGTTAGATATATGGAGGCCCTGAAATACATTGATATTTTGGGATTACAGTTTACCATGATTAACTAAATATAATTAATTAAGGTGTTAATTAGTTGGGATTAATTATTCTATTAAACTTATTAGTCATTAGAATATTAATCAAAAATCAATTAAATGCTTATAGAAAAATTACTAGATTTATATTGAAAATGACCAAGATATTTAATTATTCTTATGTTTAAGAAATACAAATCTGGAATTCCCCGGTGGCTCAGCAAGTTAAGGATCTGGCATTGTCACTGCTGTGGCTTGCGTTCAATCTCTAGCTCGGGAACTTCCACATGCTATGGCTGTGACCAAATAAAAAACCAAAAAAAAAAACAAAAAAAACAAAACTTTATGATTTATGACATACACTTTTAACATTCAACAACTCCGTTGACAAAATTAGGCTCTTCTGGAAAATGAATTCCCCCAATTCTTAGAAAACTAAGTGATTGGAATACTATATCAGGGTTCGGTTCAGAAAACAGAATTCGCTCTAGCTATTTGAGTAGAAAGGACTTAACACAGGAATTTAGGTATTTATACAGTTGTGAAAGAGCTGGAGGAACAGAAATCAGGAGACCAGCTGCCATCACATCTGTTACTGTCAGAGGTGCCAACCCATAAAGTGGTGACTAGACACTGGTACACCTGCTAGGACCTGCTTGACCACAACAAGAGCAACTGGAAAACATCTCCGCCTTCCTGCCCAACTATATCATCCTTGTAGAACCTAAACTGTATCCAAAATCCTAGCTATAAGAGAGTCTGAAAGATGCAGTTTTTTTGTCTTGCAGCTTGTATGATACAGGAAAGAATTCAAAAGAGGTGGGACCGGGTGCTGAGTCCCTAACGATAAGACCCATGAAGCAAAAATTCCACAAACCCATTTGGTCTATTTATTATTATGACTTGGTAATGTTTCCTCAGTACCATGATACGTAGGTCAGAAATTGGATACCTTTCATCAAATAGAGCCCCTGTGAGATACATGGTATTAGGCAGCTGTGGATGGTTTTCCAGTTGACCTTTTAAATATGCTTACGACTTAAGTTAGGTGTCGACTTAAGGCTCTTTTCATTACTTAGAAACTGTTTTCTCTTGACATTTGCCAGCAAATACATTGTAGAAAGTAGGCTTTACTAGTCAGATTTGTGGATTGTACTTCAGGCACTACATTCCCCCCTAGGCAATATGCTCCTGTGGAAATCTAACACAATAAGGTCAAGCCAGAGCCTTTATTTATTTTTCAATTGGGTAGAATTAATTCCACAAGATGGCTGAAGGGGTGTGAAGTTCAAAATTAACTCACTGAATTCACTTCCCTTTCTCTGTACTTCGTTTTTGTTTGTTTGTTTAGGGTTGCACCTGTGGTGTACGGATGTTCCCAGGCTAGGGGTTGAATCAGAGCCACAGCTGCTGGCCTACACAACAGCCACAGCAACTAGGGATACGAGCTGCATCTGTGACCTACACCACAGCTCGTGGCAACCCTGGATCCTTAACTCACTTATCGAGGCCAGGGATCAAACTAGTATCATGGATACTAGTCAGGTTCATTTCTACTGAGCCACAAGGGGAACTCTTTTCTCTGTATTTTTGCTAGCAGTTTAACCTTGTAGTTTGCATTTTGATCTAGGACAGAAGCATTTTATCTTTCAGTTTGAACTTTTCTTTCTTTCTTTTTTTTGACCATGCCTTCAGCAAGCCCATTCTTGGGCCAGGGATTAGACCCATGCTACAGCAGTGACCCAAGCCACAGCAGTGGCAACGCCAAATCCTTAATCCACTGAGCCAGCAGAGAACTCTGAAATTTTCTTTTTTAAAATTTTATTTTGCTCTAGATAACAATGTCAAGAAATAATAGCTAGAATTAAGTTTGTAAGTTATAAAGACTAAAATAATGGCATAAACCCCAGACGATTCTGTTTTTCTCTCACGTGGGCAGTGTATGAATGTAAGAGATCTAGAGCTGGTGTGATCAGGTTCCATTCAGGTCACTGTGCTGCCACACCAGGGTGTGGCCTTCATCCTTGTGGTCCAAGTGGAGAGCATCAGCCTTCCAAGAAGACTGGATAAGGGGGACAAAAAGAAGGTAAAAGACACATGCCCACTGATCCTTAAGGTTTTGAGGAGCTGTTGGATTACACTTCACTTACTTTCCACTGGCCAGCACTTAGTTGCAAATGAGGCAGAGAAATGTGGTGTTTATGCCAGGTACCACGTGTCCTGTTAAAAATCCTACTGTGTTGGAAAGAGGTGAAGAAGGGTAGAGTGGGTGATGAGCAGCCTGTGCTACACCCAACTTGCATTTCCCTTTTTTTTTGCTTTTTAGGGCCACAGCTGTGGCATATAGTTGTTCCCAGGCTAGGGGTTGAATCAAAGCTGCAGCTGCCGGCCTACACCACAGCCACACTGGATCTGAGTCGCATCTGCTTCTGCCTCATCTTAGCTTGGGGCAATGCCGGATCCTCATCCCACTGATCAAGGCCAGGCATTGAAACTGAGTCCTCCTAGATACTAGTCGGGTTCTTAACCCACTGAGGCACAACAGGAACTCCTGAACATTTACTTTTGAAGGGTATCAGAATACTGTCCAAAAAAATCACTTTTTTTTCACAGAAAGAAATTAAGCTTCACTGTTTGACTGACCTGACACATTATTTACCCTGGGTTGAACAAATTATTTTCATAGAAAAACATTCAGTATTTCCCCTTGGGTTAAGAACACATTGTCTCCTGTGGCAACCCAAGCAGCAAAGAGAGGAGTCATTTCATTTTGTGCCCCTGGAGGTCTCCCCTAATTTGAGTGCCTCGGGAGGATGGAAGTGTGGTATAAAGATGGGCAGAGCAAGGGACTGTGGGTTGGGGATTTCAGGTCTGCAGAATAACTGAGCAAAAGCTGGAGGCAGGAGTAGAGGCTGGTGGGGGTACGGAGACTCAGCAGATAGGTTTGCCTTCCTCTCTCTTACACCTTCCTGTTTTACCACTACAGAATTTTCTTTCCACTCTAAGGTGATCCCCGGGACACTGTGACAAGCAGAGGAATAAAAATGAAGGCAGAAACTGAAGACTGGCTACCTCTAGGCAGCAGCCAGATCTACAAGAGGGAGGAAGTAATTGCTACCTTTAAAAAAATGCCTAGGAGTCAGGCATTTTGAAAACATCATCTCATTTTATTCCCTCGACAATCCTGTAATCAATAATTATCAACTCCATTTTACTAGTGAGGTAATACTCAGAAAGCTAAAGTAACTTCCCAGGAGTTCCTGCTATGGCACAACATGATCAGTGGCATCTTGGTGGTGCTGGGACTCAGGTACCATCCCTGGCCTGGTACAGTGAGTTTGACCCTGTATGGCTGAAGCTATGGCTTAGGTTGCAACTATGGCTTGGACCTGAGCCCTGGCCAGGAACTCCATATGCTATGGGGTGGCCAAAAAAGAGAATAATAAATAAACAAAGTATCTCTCCAGAGTCACACAGCTATTGAGAGGTAAATTCAGAAGCCAAACTCCATTTTCTCTATGCAGCTAAACTGATATCTCATTGAAGTGACTGGACATTATCCAACAACCTCAAGCTCACTTTCTTCCAAGATAATGTAGTCAGTGAAGTACAACTCGTGTTCCATAATTAGTAGTTGAAGGTGAGGAATGGAAGATGTCAAGAGAAGGAGCTGCAGTAGTTTCTTTTTTTTTTTTTTTCTGCAGTAGTTACTGAGATGATTTTATTCCACTCCTATTGTTCAATTGAGCATCATCTTTTTTTTTACTATTATTTTCCTAGAAATCATGATTATTGGCTTAACTGCAGTTCTTAGCTCTCCCATGATTCTTTAACCATAAACTTTCATGGACTTTGTCCTAATTGCAATGCAACGGCCATCGTAGGAAAACTTGCTCTTTCATTTGCAGCATTTTAAAGAACAGTTGTCTTTAAAACGCTGGTGAATGCCACGTGAAACCAGTATGCTAAAAAACGTTGAGTTCTTTTTTTTTTCCCAAGGGTCTCTACATAGGGCAGGCAATATTGGCTAACTATTCTGTAGCCTCCCTGCCCTTTACCTTGCTCAAGAAAACCCTGACTCTGTTCAACCATCCACCATTCCTGAGTCTTACAGAAGGCAGCCCCAGCCTTGGGTGAAATATGATTGGTGTAAGAAAGGAATAGTAGTTTTGTTTTTCTCACTAGAATTGATTTGGGAATGGAATTGATATAATTCTGGCAATATGAAATGAGGGCTGTCTGGCAGAGGCATCTAGGAAATTTTTCATTATTTTTAAAAGGATGAAAAAAGGAATGTTTACTTTTCTGGGCTTTAGACATGGCTCTGTGAATGTTTGGATGTTTGGAGATATTGCAACCATTTTGTCAACATGAAGAAGTCAACCTGGGGATAAAACCCAATATGGTGAAGATGACAGAGCAGAGAGATGCAATGAATCTGTGTTCTTGATGACTTCAATGAACTGCTAAAATAACCAAATCTGTGCCCAAACCTGGTGTTCATGAGATACATGAGATAAAAACATTTATGGCCTAAGCCGTTTTGAGTTGAACTTTTTGTTAGTCAAATGCAAAAGAAGCATCTTAAGTGATAAACTAAAACAGGAGAAATAGAACATGAGATGAGGAATTAGGTCACTTGAGGTATGAGCCACCAAAAGTGGGAATGTGTTAATATGCTATTTAATATATTCACACATGATTCTTTTAAAAAGCCACTTTGACAATACCAGGAAAATAGATTACTCATATTCCTCAAATTAGGAAATGCAAAAATCTCCAATTAGAGCAAAGGGTAAAAGAAACAAGTTCCTGAGGAAAATAAATTCTGTCAATTTTCTAAATATTAGAATTTTCATGCACTCTTATTACAGGCTGTCAATTCTGACTTAAGTCCTTCTGGCTAAAAGTGAAGGTATCTCCTTAATCATTCTGTTTCCCACTCTAACCATTTCTTTTTATAAGAGATGTCTATTCTGGAGGACTTGTATCAGTTGAGAGTGACTTAACCCTCACCACACAGTTCATGACTTTATTTCCTAGGTGAAGCAAGGGCCAGTGTAAGCTGTGACAGTGTTGCAGTGAAGTCAGTTTCATGAAGAGCTGTGACTGCTTCCTCAGAAAGATGCATCTCATGTGTCCTCAGCTCTAGGAATAAGTGCTTAATACATATATGGTGAAAGATATCCAAATTGAAGATGGAAATCTCTTAACTTCTTTTCTAAAACAAGAAAACACCCAAAGGTCTCATTGTTACTGGGAAGAACATCCTGCTATGATGCTAGGAAAACCTGCAACAGTTTGGGCTTATTTTTTAGTCCTTGCCAGCTGTATTGGGTGTTAGCAGCTTACAGGTGAAATTCAGGCTCCTGAGAGATTTGGCTGTGGCTTGAAGTGGGATTGATGAAGAGATCTGATCAGCCAGATGTGGGAATGTCTGTCACTGCCTCGACTTGCTCCTCTGGGCTGATACTTCCTCCTTAGTTATCATCCCGTCTGCAGATGAGCAGCACTCCACGTAGGAATGAGACAAATGTTCAGGAACCAGTCCTGAATCTATTGAAGTCACTGATTTTCAGATTTTACTAAATCATGACTAAGCCCAGGTTGGTTTACTGGTAGTCCAGGCTTTAGCAGGATGACCTGGACTAGACTGTGAATAAGACAAACACTTTTTGTTCTCTTGTCTGTGGCTTAGATCACTGATGATCACAGTGTTTTCAGCAGAAGCACAGTTTCAAGAGTCATCTAGGAAAAAAGGGGTTTATTGATTCAAGCAAAAGGCTTGTGACATGTAGCATACTCTTTCCCTGTTGATTTCACCATGCACACTGCATATTAGGGACTCTGAGGAGTCTCGTAATCCAGATCATTTCAATCTTTGTATAACACAATCCTCGAATTTATGTGAGTATGGAATATTTATTTTCTCTTATATAAATACCCCCAAAAAACTTATGTCTGAGGAAGAGACATTCAGAATCACTTGTTTCTACCTGGCCTTCTTTTACTTTTATTTTTTTTATATTTTTGGCTGCCCTGTGGCATGAGTTCCCAAGCCAGCAATCAGATCTGAGCCAGAGTTGCAACCTACACCACTACTGCGGCAACATTGGATACTTAACCACTGTGCCAGCCAGGGATTGAACCTACATCCCAGCACATGAGAGATGCCGCTTATCCCACTGAACCACAGCGAGAATTTCTCTACCTGGCCTTCTGAGGGATGGGTCAGGTGTGTGTGTGTGTGTGTGTGTGTGTGTGTGTGTATAAAATGGTGACCAGGGGGAAGATTGTGGGTATTAACTAAACCAACCATATCTGAAAAGAGAATTTCAAGAGATGGGTTTAAAAAGAAAAGCAAAGGCCCCCAAACCAGGGAACTCCAAATAATTTAGTCAACATTTATTTTTTTGGTTTTTTGGCTGCCCCTGTGGCATGTAGATGTTCCCAGGCCAGGGATCAAACCTGCACCACAGCAGCAACCTGAGCCACAGCAGTGGCAACGCCAGATCCTGCACTGCAAGGGAACCCCTAGTCAACATTTATTGAGTATATTGTTAGGCACTGTTTTAAGTGCTTTATAATTATGAAACCATTCAATCCTTAAAACAACCCAATAAGGTAACTACTACTGTCATTCATGTCTAGCAGATATGGGAAGCTGAGGCCGAGAGAGTAAGAAACTTACCCCAGCTAGTAAGTAGAGCAGTTACAACTTGAGGTCAGGCTGGCTGGTTCTAGAATCAATCCTCCTAACCATTATGTCAGATTGTCCTCTTAACTCTCCAAAGAGAGATAAGCCCAAGAGATCCTCACATTTCCCAGCACGGAGACACAGGCCCTCCATTCCTGGCTCCTGGGGAACCCCAGTGAGAAGCCATCCCACCTGGGATCCCCATGCTATGCAACTTCGGAATGTGACTTAACCTTTCTCTGCTTCATCACTTGCAAAATGGAAAAAAAGGAAAGAAAAGAAAAAGACAAAAGTGTATACTTCATGAAGAGGCTGTGAGAAGTGCTCAATATAAGTCCATTCTTATTCAGTCAAAGCCAATCAGACAAGCCTACACCCACTGACCCTGGTCTGTCCTTTACCATCAAAGGAAGACCGGGTCATCATCTAGGCTGGGGTCTTTCAGATATTTAAAGACAGGTAACATGACACCCTTCTCCAGGCTGAAGATTGCTGGGTTCTTTAACTGTGTGTCCCAGACTTTTTACATGCCTCCTCTTGTTGTATTTAAAATAACTCCTAAGCTATCATGTAGCATTTTGGTCTCTTTCCTGAATAGATCATGAAAAGAGTTTTTCTTTTAATTTAGTCCTTAAAGGTTTGAAGTTCATTTAGTAAGAGATGCAACTGTCTGCACCACCATAAATAAAATGTTAAATCTAAAGCATAATTTTACTTCGTAAAGTCTGTTTCCTTTTTTATCTGTTTTCACTCTCACAACAAATACTTTAAAATGCAACAGTTACTGAGTCATATAATGGGCCATTTACACCATCATGTTGGGCAATAGTTGAATGAATGATTGCATATTTTTCTTCTTTGTCACTTTAATAAGAACTGTCTTTTCTGATACGATACTTTAAAGAGGACTTGACCAGATGCCCTCTAAATTCCCTCCTAATCCTCAGTGATTTGAGGCTTCTGCAATTTTGTTCAATGTACACACATACTGAAGTCCTCCTCATTCCAGTACAGTGCCTTCATTAGACACTGTATTTAGAGGAAATTTCATTTGTAACTATAGTATATAAGTTATATAATTATACATAAATTATATAACCTATGTATATATAAAGATACACACACATATTTTTTTCCCTAAGGAATTGCTTCTTCATAGGGTGATTAAATTGGTTTTAAAGTGGTTTATCTACCCATGCTGCTTATTTTCCTATTTGACATGTTAATCTCCTCTCTATCTTCAGATAACCCTTTGGTTATTTCCATCAAGTGTAAACAAAGTTTCTAGCTGATAGAAATCCAGGGCAGCAATCGCCCATATTCCAGAAGACCATTAAGAATTCTTGACAGGGCAGCAAGGCCTTTTGAACACTGAGCACAAACGCATGCAAAGGCCCAGCTCAGCCTGTCTGTTCCTTTGATAACATGGGTACAGTCTGGGACACAAACAGAAAAGAAAAAAAGATTTGTGTATAGACCTGTGATCAAAACTGATTCTCAACCACATAAGGACCTCACTCAGAAGTGTTCACAGATATTCAAGTAGGTTTTTATAAACAGATTGGACAAAGCAGGACATGGGAATCAAATGTAGTCTATCTTTTCATGGTCAAAGACCCACTCAATTTACTGAAATCTAACAATGACTAAATTTGAATGTCTCTCCATTTTTTACATGTTTTAGTTATTAGCTAATCCCATCTTTCTTATAGAAAGTGCTTCTTGGTAAAAAATTTAGGACTAATTTGAGAAGAAATATAGGCAATTATAAAGCATTAAACCGATGGAACCAGAGACTCTCATACTAAGTGAAGTTCAAAAGAGAAAGACAAATACCAAATGATATCACTTATACCTGGAATCTAATATACAGCACAAACTTTTCCACAGAAAAGAAAATCATGGACTTGGAGAACAGAATTGTGATTGCCAAGGCGGGGGAGGAGGGAGTGGGATGGACTGGGATTTTGGGGTTAACAGATGCAAACTATTGCCTTTGGAATGAATGGATAAGCAATGAGATCCTGCTGTATAGCACTGGGAACTGTATCTAGTCACTTATGATGGAGCATAATAATGGGAGAAAAAAAAATGTATATGTGTGACTGGGTCACCTTGCTGTATAGTAGAAAATTGACAGAACATTGTAAACCAGCTATAATGGAAAAAAATAAAAATCATTAAATAGAAAAAAATATAAAGCATTAACCCTTAGTAATTAAGGGTGATTTTTTTTTTTTTTTTAAGGGCCATTCCTGTGGCACATGAAAGTTCCCAGGCTGGGGGTCGAATTGGAACTATAGCTGCTGGCCTATACCACAGCCACAGCAATGCCAGATCTTAGCCGAGTCTGCTACCTACACCACAGCTCACAGCAGCGCTGGATTCTTAACCCACTGAGTGGGGCCAGGGGTTGAATCCACATCTTCATGGATACTAGTCAGGTTTGTTACCACTGAGCAATGACTGGAACTCCTAAAGCTGACATTTATAAGGTCAAATCCTCAAATGTCATGTCAATCATAACACATATACCAAGAAAAACAAATATATCAGATATACACAGATACCAATGCAGGCAATATTTTTGCCTCATTTTGTGTTTAATATTGTTGAAGCCTCTACTAATGCCTTAAAAACACAGAAATTTCTTGAATATACATTAATTATCTGGAGGAATAAATATACTCCAAATGCTTATCATCAGAATTCTAGAAAAAGATATAATTTCTCTCTTCAAAATTATAAAAATTAGTACCTAAATAATTTCATTTTGAACTAGGTTAGTAACCTAAGCCTTTTTTATTGAGCTTTGAAAACTGAAAAAAACTTTTTTAAGTTCCAAACAAATCGTACATATCGCAACACAACAATGGGAGGAAAAATTATGCATACATGTATGTGTAACTTGGCCCCCATGCTGTACAGTGAGAAAAAAAACCCAAAACTTAAGTACACATTCAAATTCAAAATGGCAATTTATTTCCTATTACACTTTTCTGGCCAAAAGGAGTTGAAGGATTTTTTGTTGTTGTTCTTACTTTCTTATAACAAATATTTTTTAAAAAAGCAAAATATAACAATTATAGTTAAGAAGACTAAATCTATATGAATGACATGAATCACACCCCAGTTAAAATAACATTTAATATAGATTCACTTCAATAGATGATGTTTTCAACCTTTTTTTCTTTCTTTTTGGCTGCACCCATGGCATATGGAAGTTCCCAGGCCAGGGGCTGAACCCATGCCATGGCAGTGACCCAAGCCACTGCAGTGATAACATCAGCTCCTTAACCCCCTGCACCACAAAGGAACTCCATCAACTTTTAAACAGTATTTCTTATATCACTTCTGGGTGGTCTAGGCACATTTTTCTCAATATATCTTCATTTTTTTTTTCCTAGTATTTCCTTGACTTAAAATAATGACCTGAGGAAGATCACATGAGATTTAGTGGTTCTGTAGGTTTTTTTTTTTTTTTTTTTTTTGCTTTTTAGGGTTATACTGTGGCATATGGAGGTTCCCAGGCTAGGGTTGAATCAGAGCTACAGCTGCTGGCCACAGCAATACAGGATCTGAGCCGTGTCTACCACCTACACCACAGCTCACAGCAATGCTGGTCCCTTGATCCACTGAGCAAGGCCAGGGATCTAACCCGCATCCTCATGGATACTAGTTGGATTTGTTTCCACTGCACCACAATGGGAACTCCCAGGATTTTTTAAATGTTGGGCAAAGTAGGGCTAGTTGATAATGTAATTCATTAAAATGAGCTGTGTTTTCAGGGTCCTGGCTAGTGCAGCAGTCTGAGAGGCTGGGTTCAAAAGTAGCCAAATAGTCGAGTCCATTCTTCCACCGGCCCACTTCAGTGGCTGAAGAAGTCCAGGAAATAGATTACACTGCATGCTACTGTCAGAAGAGATTTGCATTTAATGGTGTTATAGGTAAAGCACTTCCTTGAGCAAAAATCCCATTTGCTCAGGGTTTTACAGGAAACACTGAATTTCATAACCATAGGTGCCTTAAATTTTGCTATGATCACTTTTCATTTTTACTTTTTTGGCTCCCCCGAGGCATAGGGAATTCCCAGGGCAGGGATCAGATCTGAGCCACAGCTGAGGTGGCAACGCCAGATCCTTTAACCCATTTTGCCGGACCGGGGATCCAACCTGTGTCCTCATGCTGCAGAGATGCTCCCATTCCATTCTGCCACAGCAGAAACTCCGATTACTTCTTTTCAATTTCTTTTGATTACAGTCATGCATGCTCTGTGATCTAAATTTCTTAAGTTCATTGAAAATCAGAGAAAAAAATTTCAAGAGTATAAAAACAAGCACAAAGTAAACAAACAAGGAATTCTGCCATTAAATTTTTTTTCTGGATAACTCCATAAATATTTCTTGTTGTTTCCATTCTGTTTCAGCACTGCAGAACAATATACTCATGGCTCAATGGTGAAGCATCATGCATGTGAGTGACAAAATATGGAAACCAGAAAAGGAACACAAATGAAAATCAAACTTTTAAAATCCTAGTAATATGAGAGCTTCCTTCCTTATTCATTCTGTTAATGTCCATTCCACAGTAATTCACATTTTGATTCCAGGAGGCCATGCCCTGTCAGCCCTGATCAAAAAGACCACTATTTGTAGAGGGTAAAATCGAGCCTGTTGCCAGTATCTACTGGTGGCAAACTTGCAGAAGTCTTCTGGAAGACTTAAAAAATTACATTCTGCTTATGTGTTTTCTGGATCCTGGGGACTATGGAAATAGAAAAGGATAGAAACAGGGCATGCGTTTTTAAGGTTTTTTGGGCTGGGCAGTAGAAAAATAGGTGTTTTCCTTTGGGGCTTTTTGGGACTGAGAATGATGAAGTTCATGTTTCTGAGAGCACTTTTTCATCCATGTTCTTCAGTCTTTCAGGGAGTGGTAGGCTTTGGCCGTCCGGCTGTTGACAAAATCTGTCTTCTTAAATTGAGCCTTTGGAATAAGCAAACAGAAATGTGAAAGGTAAAAACATTTTCACACAAGAAAATGCAGTTTTTAGTGATTTCTCACCAGGGGTCAAGTGGAACATTATTATCTAGCTCTTTTTTTTTTTTTTTTTGCATTCTTACCTTCTTATAGGCATTATGGAGCTCTGTGTGCGTCCATAGAGAATATAGGAGAACAGAGGCAGCTTTACTTGCTTTGTTGGAGGAATAGCTGAAAAGATAGAAAAGGACATTTTCCCAAGATCAGTGAGAACATCTGAGGCTTCCGGATGCTGTCTTTGGACTGTCCACACATCTTCTTTAATTGCTTTTGCTCAGGAGCCATCAATTAAGTCAAGCCACTCACCATGACAAGAGAATTAGACTAGAACTTTTGGAAGCCAGAGGCCATGGTGGCATTTTTGTTTTGTTTTGTTTCTTTTTCGGCTATCTCTGTGGTATACGGAAGGTTCCAGGCCAGGAATCGAATCCAAGGCAGAGCTGTGACCTAAGCCACAGCTGCAGTGACTGTGGATCCTCAACTCATTGCACTGGGCTGGGGATCAAACCAGCGCCTCCAAAGAGGCAAGCCAGATCATTAACACACTGCACCACAGTGGGAACTCCTGGTTTTGGTTTTTAAAAAGTCTTTTTTTTTTTTTGTCTTTTCTAGGGCCACTCCTGCGGTATACGGAGGTTCTCAGGCTAGGGGTCCAATTGGAGCTATAGCTGCTGGCCTGCACCACAGCCACAGCAACGCGGGATCTGAGCCATGTCTGCAACCTACACCACAGCTCACGGCAACGCTGGATCCTTAACCCACTGAGCAAGGCCAGGGATTGAACCGGCAACCTCATGGTTCCTAGTTGGATTTGTTAACCACTGAGCCACAATGGGAACTCCAGTTTTTTAAAAAGTCTTTTTAAGCTACTAGCCAAGTGCTAACAAATAAATAGTTTGAGAAGTAAATTCCTGATATTTATAAGGAATATATCCTTATAATTTTATAAATCCTTGAATTTATAGAATAAAATTTATAATTGTACACTTATGTTATATATTTGTAAAATATAATTGTATATTTATAATACGTATTTATTGAATACAAATGCTTGAAAGTATTACTGAAAATATATATATACCTCTTAGACCTTGTAACTCCATGAATGTAGGAGTTATGTAGCTTTTTCAAATAAATTCTTGTTGGAGCATTTGTTAAAACAGTTTAAAAATTTCTTTATGTTTTTGTATGTAACAAATGGAAAACATATTGCCATGACAAATCTGAGGCACAAGTGAACTTGACATTGTACTTAGTTTTTGATGCTCTGCTTTAAAATGTGTTGCAAACTTCCTATTTTTGGCTAAGGATCAGTGCTTCCTTAGAGTTCTTTCTCTTCTATCTCTTGAGTTAGCACACAGCTAAATTTTTTTTCTTTTAACAAAGAAACAAAAATTTTATTTTTCATGTCTTAGGAGTTTGTAAGCATGCAACCAAAAATAGAGGATGCAAAGCTGTATGGTAAAGCCCACACTGGGTTCATTCGTAAGCTAAAAGACTTTCTCTTACATACCAGCATTGTAGGGAGGGTAAGTCAAATCAGCACCCTGTACATTTTTTAGTGCTGGAGGGACTTTCCAGAGTCACTTGCTATTAACTGAAGTACTTATAAATCCATGAAAGTTATGGGTCTCATATTCAAATTGGAAAAAGTTCTTAAATTGCAGGGGTGTTTGTTCTTAAATTGGTTGCTGAGCACTTGGAACTCATTTATTCAAAGATGAAATGTAAACGGTGATTGGTTATCAGGCTAGCTCATAAATTATGGGTTAGATATACAACACACAAGTAAGGAAGGGGTATAGGAACAATTGGTAGACTGGCTCCTTGTTGACCTTTTTTTTTTTTTTTTTGAGACAGGGCATGGGAGGACTGGCTTACAAATGGACATTCAGTACAAGAAAAAAGCAACAGAAAAGTGCACCTCCACAATTTGCTAGGCTACAAGAAGTTTCCAAAATTGATGGCATATTCCCATATGCTTATTACATCTGAACACTGGAATAATTACTTTCACTGTCTTATGGAGATTTACTTAGAAGTCTGGATGACTACTTAGAATAGTCATTTCTGCTTTGCAGCAATAATTCACTCTTTCCACAAAGGCTAAACGACTGTTACCTGGGAAGAGGTGAATAAAATATTCCCTGTTCTTGGGAAACTTACATTCTAACTAGCGCTCCTTTTAGTCCTGTGACTCTGAATATAGCCCTCCTTCCCCAGGGGCTTTGCCAGAGGGGAATTGCAGAGCACAAAGGACCTAAATTGGGTGGGGCTGTGGGGAGGGGAGGACTTCTTTCCAGGATACTAGAGATCCCACTGCCAGCCTTGGAGCAGCGAAGCACACAACTGTCTACTACAAGTGAAGCCTGTTTGCTTTGCAACTCATTAGAACTGGGCTACAATAACATTTCTTTTTGGCTACTTATCAAACTAACTTAGGTCAAAGGACTCACAGATGTATAAAGAGAAAAAATAAACTTTGTATCCCCTTCAGATCACATCACTCTAAATGAACAAATAGTAACCATTTGGTTACCCAATGTTTTTCATTCTCATCTTCACCTTTTTTTTTTTTTAAATGGGGAAATTGTGAAGACACAGAAACAGGGATGTGGAATGACTTATATGCATTAAACCTTCTATTCTCAAAAGAGAATACGAGGTGGAGGAGGTGTGATAGAGAAAACAGGAATTTCTTGTTATGCCGCCTCTTCCTTCTCCTTGGTGCTATTACCTGGGGTGACATCAGTTTCACATATTTAAGTGCGGAGAAGGGCATTCTTTGTCCACAGGACTCCAATTTACCTACATTCTTCTCTTCTTAAATCATAACTGTGGCTCTGGGAAACATTAGGTCAATAAAGTGCTGGAATGCATGACCCAGTGTTTGCCTATAGCGTTTGACTATTGCTGGATATTTTAGACTAGAAGGAGCAGCTATTTGGCTTAGAGGATCAGTTTTTCACTTGCGGATCCCTGGATCCCCAAGGACTGGATCAGATGATCTGGTCCAGTTTTATAATCTTATTTTTGGCCATAGTACCCATGCCCACAGTACTCAATGACTGGACATTCACAACTGCATTATTTACATAAGGGACTGGTGATGGGGAAAGGGGAGAAGGCTGACAGGCAGATGCTAAAGGACTTACCTGTCACCAGTGCTTATGGTCATAATTTTCTGTAGGCCTCCAGTGTTTAGAAGATCCCGTGCATTCTGGTAACTATTTTGGATTATGTTATTCAGTGTGTAACAGGCAGAGGCTGTAGTTTCAATGAGAAGGTCAGTACTTGGGACTGTGTCGGGAATTATGGAAACCAAATCAGGCAGAGTTTCTTTGGCTACAAAATGAAAGAAAAAAGAATACTTGATTAAAAAGATTATTTAAGATCAAGACCCCCAATAACATTTTGGCTAAAGAACATTTAAAAAGAAACATTTGGTTAACAAACATGGAAAGATGTAAACTCTCTAATACTTAAAAAAAAAAAAAAGGATTTTTAAAAAGATAAGTGCACTGGAAATCTTTCCAGAAAGCAATTTGACAGAAATGTCAAAAACTAAATTTTCACAGGAGTTCCCCTCATAGCTCAGTGGCTAACGAATCCAACTAGGAACCATGAGGTTATGGGTTCAATCCCTGGCCTTGCTCAGTGGTTTAAGGATCCAGCATTTCCATGAGCTGTGGCAAAGGCCAGTGGCTGCAGCTCTGATTGGACCACTGGTCTGGAAACCTCCATATGCCAAGGGAGCGGCCCTAGAAAAGGCAAAAAGGCAAAGAGACAAAAAAAAAAAAAGAAAAAGAAAAAATTAAAAAAACCCCACAAAACTAAATTTTCACAATCTTTTATTCAATATTTCCACTTCTGAGAATTCATCCTGAAGACATAACTTGAAAAATGGAAAAAGCAGATCTTTATTATAGTATTATTTATAGTAGAAGTTTATAAAAAGCCTAAACATCCCAATAGGAATATAATTAACTAAAACTCATCTGCAAAGAGTACTATATACCCCAAAACATATCTATGAAGCATTATATAATAACAAGAAAATATTTGTTAATATTTAACATATGTTAATATTAATGTGAAAATAACTGATATACTTAAAAAAATATACACAAGAAACCTGAGAAGAAATACACTAAAATATCAAGAGGATTTGTTTTTCTACAACAGTATTGATGGTGACCTAAAAATAAACAAGAGGTGTTAATATTTGATGATGCCATTACAAATTATCCTATGGTATATATTTTAGGCAATATGAATTTGTACCTAATATTTTACAAAAATTCTTTTCATGTGTGGTTTCTTCTTTTTTCCTCTAATTAGTTTGGACCTAAAAGATAGTGTGCTTCTATTGCTTTTGTTTTTCCTCACAGCTCTTGAATACAATGTTGCATTTACATGGTTGTACAAATACTTCTGCCTAATTTTACTGTTTCTTCATCTGAGTTTATGCAGCACCATGAATTGCATTCTCTCTCTGACACTGGATTCTAATTATGTGCCTGTCTAAATTCCAAATGGGGCTGTGAATTCCCTGAGGACAATTAGCGAACTTGTTTCTGGATTTCCAGCATTGATCGCTATGCCTAAAATAGAAAGGTACTCAATAAAAGGGGCTGAATCATCTCTCTTCCTTTGATAACACCTGGACCTGACTGACAGGAAAGACATACCTTCTGCTTAAAGGCCTGAAGATTGCCTTTTTTTCTTGTTGTCTAGGTGTTATAGAATAGTGTTAGCAGCTTACAGCTCAGTCTCTGAAGCTACACTTTTTTAGTTTTAGTCCTGTCTCTGCCACTTAATGGCTGTGTGGCCTGGGCCAACTTTTTTATACTGCCTTCCCCCAATCTGTAAAATGGGATATTTGGGAGTTCCCGTTGTGGCTCAGTGGGTTAAGAAACCAACTAGTATCCATGAAGTTGCAGTTTGATCCCTCACCTCACTCAGTGGGTTAAGAATCTGGTATTGCTGTGGCTGTGGTATAGGCTGGCAGCTGCAATTCCAATTCAACCCTTAGCCTGGGAACTTCCATATGCTGCTGGTGTGGCCCTAAAGAGAATAAAATGGGATATTTACTTCACAGGACTGTTCTGAGGGATTAAATGAGTTACTATGTGCTAACTATTGTATCACAGTACCCAGCACAGATGTGAGTTATTACCAGAAGGTTTTTAATGCAAACCACAGAATTAAAGGCCTTTGAGAACCTGAAATTTCCTTTTGTTGCATTTTGGTCAACAGCAAGAAAATAAGTCTGAGACCATCAAAAAAGAAAACGCCCAATCAATCTCTCTGCAGGATGCAGCAATGGCTGGCTGAGACCAGGCAGCCCCCACTGACCCCACTGAGAGTTCCGTCTCTCCTCCCTCTGCACGACCAACAATTCTAGATCAATTTTAAGGTTGAAACTTCAGGCTATGTCTGAGGAGGAGTAAGAATTAGAGAAGTTAAGAGACTTTAATATTTCATATATCATGTTTGTTTTTCTTAGAAAAACTGCATATATAACTGTTGACATTGACAAAATACTACAGTAGAGTAGGGGAGGGTCATTCAGTGTCGCTCTCTGCACACACACACACTGTGGGCCTGAACACATTTGCCTTGAGACACTTAAAATTAGATCTTTAACAGTGAAATATAAAATTATAGGCCCTATCTTGATATTGGAAGGTTATAGCTCAATGTCATATGGTTGAGGGAGATTTTATTTAATGCTCATGCTTGCACATATATTACATTATCTGACCCCTGGAAAAACACTGTTAGGTAGTGATAACTAACACTTGGTTTAGAGCAGTTAGGTGACTATCCAAGGTGACATGAAGCAAAGCAGCATTGTAGGATGCAGACCAATGTCTTCTGCATGAGACCTATTATTCTGTCCCCATGCTAAGTTGGCTATAATCAAATTTTTAAGAAAATATAAGTTTCAAGTTTATTTCTATGAATCTAAGGAAAATGGGATGGTCAACACATGACCTAGAAATCTCTCATGAAAAACACAAAGCATATATTTCAAACTGATTTTCATTTATTTCCAGCTATTAAAACCCTGAGTCAAGTGACTGGGACACCTTGCTGTACAGTAGAAGATTGATGGAAAGCTGTAAACCAGCTATAATGGAAAAAATAAAAATCATTATTAAAAAAATAAACTTACATATATGGGAAAAAAAGGCACTTTCACTCAAATTAAATATTTGACAGAACGCCCGTTTGGAATTCAAAAATTGTATTTATCTTGCTGAAGCCTCTTCTCACTATTGTCCTTAACATGAGGTGAGATTTATCAGTGAAACCATCTTCTGTAAACAGTGGGGCTGTACAGCTGTACTGTCCCAACACCTGGAGGATGCAAGAGCCCTTGACAACTACATTTATGCCCTGAAGGCACAGGTGTACCAGGTTAGAGTGCAGCTCCTCTCATCAGCCATGTTCCAAAGAGGGAGTCAACACTTCATTTGAGAAAAAAAAAAAAACAAAAAACCTCAAAGGATAATGTACCTGACTGAAGCATAGCACAGTCCATGAAAGACAATGAGGAGAACCACTTTCATAATTTTGAGACAGTGCCTTTGGCAAGGTTTCTTTCAGATTCACTGAAAAATTTCCAGGCTCTCTGTATTTATGGGCACAAAACCATTGTGTGAAATGTCCCATTCAATGCTGTGCTGTTGGCTGTTGGAAATGACATTATTAAAACATAACCACGGACTTCTGGACTGTGTGTGAGTGTGTAGGTGTGAATTCCAAAATAATCCGATCCACTCAGAAAGGAAAAAAAAAATTAGCAGAATTTTGTGAAAACCTTTTTTTTTTTTTTGGCTTTTTAGGGCCACACTCATGGTATATGGAGGTTCCCAGGCTAGGGTTTGAATTGGAGCTACAGCTGCCGGCTTACACCATAGCCACAGCAACTTGGGATCTGAGCCATGTCTGGGACCTACACCACAGCTCACAGCAACACCAGATCCTTAACCCATGGAGCGAGGCCAGGGATTGAACCCACATCCTCATGGATACTGGTCAGATTCGTTTCCACTGCGCCACAATGGAAACTCTATAAAAAACTGAATTTTAAATGGTCAGAAATGACCAATTCATGGAGCGTTAGGAAGCATGATTAATTTTAGCATTATCTTCCTATTATTTCATAGTTTTAATTCACACTTAGATATGTCTAGGTACAAAGAAAGTGAATGAAGAATTATGTTACTTGATAGTGTAAAACAGTTATCATCTTTGTCAATAATATAGACACAAAAAAGAGCAAGTATGTTTCATCATATTTATTCTAAAACCATTTATACCAAATCTGCTATGTTCAGTGATTCCTTCTTTTTGTGATTATCTGTCCATCCACTTTTTTTCTAACACAACAATGGCCATACTTCTGAAGTGAACAAACCATGTCTCTGGGTTTGAAGTTTTAGAAGAGTGGTGCTCAAGCAGGCCATGCGGAGAACACTCTGAAAAGGCTACACTGGATGGGCTGCACTGGATGGCACAGCTGAGGGCTGAGAAATATCCTGTTAATTATTACTGTGGTCCAATATTTCCCATCAGAAGGAATTGGAACAACAAAAAAGCTGGATATTAAGAAAAACCCTATTTGAAACAAGGAAGCCTATCCTTGATGTCTAGGTATACAAAAACCTGTTCCCTTTGTCATATGTTGCCCTTTATTCACACTTGCAGTTCATCACTGTAAACAGAATGTGATAAGGACAATGCTGTATTTTCAACATATGCACGTTACCTGCAGACACTTAGACTGACTTACCAATTTCATTCTGCAGAGTAAGATTCCGAGACAGATTCCTCAGCAGGGAGACTGCAGTCTTTTTCACACTTAGATCACCAACATGCAGCATCTTTCGTGTGTGCTGAAGGCCATTTTCCTTCTGGACAACTGTCTGAGCTACCGACGTTGGCATCTGTTTTGTGAGACATGTCCTGTAAATTCTACTGTATTTTGCTTTGTGGTAAAATTCCTAAGTTTCTATAGATTATTAGAGATTGAGCAAGATGTTTTAAAAATTAGGGCTGTTTTCTTTAAATTCTTAGGCATTCAATTTAATTACTGGATAAAAACATTTCATTCAGTATTTTAAAATAAAATATTGCATTTGGTTAACTACTATGATTTTGCATTTGTTTATACATAAAATGGGTCTGTCTTTTCCTTTCTTTTTATCATTCTGATTTTTATTCACATTTTCAATTCACCACTGTGAAAAGAACGGTGTTTTAAAATCAAAGTTACACTAATATCATACAGTTTGTTGAATAAGTGGTTTTCCTTTTTCTACTTTCTTAAACTATTTGTGTAATACAAGAATAATCTCAGCTTTGTGAATTTGGTAGAATTTAGCTGTAAAGTCAACTGGGTTGAGAAAAATTTTAAAGGGAGGCGTCTTTGATTACTATGTCAATGTATTTACTGGTCATTGGCTTATCTTTTGTTTTACTCTTCAGGTTTTGTAATACATATGACATTTTACATATTGTAATACACTTATTTATTTCTAAAAAGCTAGTTTATTCTGAAAAAGACATTGAGTTTTTAAAGAAAGGAATGTCTGGCTGGTCAGCTTAAGTCTGTAACCAGAGGCTGCATGTGCAAGTTGTTGGTCCAGGTCTGGGTTCACCAGAGGCAAATTTTATTTGGAATTAGGCTGGCTACCTACTTTCACGGGGTGTGAGTACCAACTAAGTACTGAGTTCCTAGCATCAACAAAGCTGTAATGATACTGGGGCCTTAGCTTGTGTCTGTAACTTTACATATATACACCACAGCCACAGCAACGTGGGATCCGACCCATATCTGCGACCTACACCACAGCTCATGGCAATGCCAGATCCTGAACCCACTGAGCGAGGCCAGGGATCAAACCCGCAACCTCATGGTTCAGAGTCGGATTCGTTTCTGCTGAGCCACAATGGGAACTCTGACTTTACATATTTTTATTTGAAACTAGTAGGAAGCCTCTGTGCCAAAGATCCATATATTACTAACCATTCTTCAGAATCTTCTATCTTCTCTACCTCATCTAAACACTGCTTGCTTCCCCTACCTCCTGCAGATTGCTCTCCTTACATTCTCCACTGCACCTTCTAGAGAAGGGTTCTTTTTCTTTGGCTTCTTAGGGCTGCACCTGCAGCATATGGAGGGTTCTCAGGCTAAGGGTCGAATTGGAGCTATCTATAGCTGTCGGCCTACACCACAGCTACAGCAACTCAGGATCCGAACCACGTCTGCGTCATAGCAACACCAGATCCTTAACCCACTGAGCAAGGTCAGGGATTGAAACTGCATCCTCATGGATACCAGTCAAGTTCATTAACTGCTGAGTCACAAAGGGAACTCCCTAGAAAAGGGATCCTTGATATTGGGTCCAGGAAAGGTTCAGGGAGGGAATGAGAGGTCCTTAAATTTTTTTTTTTTTTGGTCTTTTTGCCTTTTCTAGGGCCACTCCCATGGCATATGGAGATTCCCAGGCTAGGGGTCTAATCGGAGCCGTAGCCACTGGCCTATGTCAGAGCCACAACAACGCAGGGTCTGAGTCCCGTCTTCGACCTACCCCACAGCTCATGGCAACACCGGATCCTCGTCCCACTGAGCAAGGCCAGGGATCGAACCCACAACTTCGTGGTTCCTAGTTGGGTTTGTTAACCACTGAAAGACGATGGGAACTCCTATTTTTGTGTTTATAATAATCTTTTCTCAGGGAAAGAGTCCATGATTTTTATTAGATACTCAGTGTCAGTGACTCAAAGAAGTTGAATAGTCACTGTTTTGGAATGTTTGTTTTATTTGTAAACAAGTTATACTTTGTCTTTCACTACTTGGCAGAACATTCCATTAGACTTCTCTCCTCTGAGAATTCTTCTGTAGCCATTCTCTACAACCATTCCGTGCCCTAAACATGGAGGCAGGCTTAGCATTCCTTTCTCTTCCTAAAGACTCATCTAGGTAATCATGTCTTCCCTCATAGGAAAAGCTGTGTTCTTCTGAGTCACTGCCATTCAGTTCTATCACTCCCACAGCACTATCTTTGTCATCTCAAGGCCTATTATATATAACAATGATCCCTGGAAATAGGAATTCTGATTCTCTGAGGAAAATGGGAGAGGCTGATGTGGAATGGTCTTTGGAATTTGCTCATTAGGAAAAATAAACAATCAAGTTTACCAAATAGAGATTTCATATTCCACCTTTAGGGGAATTGTGAGAATGACTGTTAATTAGTCAACTATTCACAAATAGCACTTCCAGTTTATAGTGTCCTGATTATTAATAAGATTGAGTACCTTTTCAAATGCTTAATGGACATTTCTGTATTATCTTTTGAGAAAAGGGAACTCTCCTGCACTGTTGATAGAAATGGAAGTTGGTACAACCACTATGGGAAACAGTACGGAGGTGCCACAGAAAACTAAAAATAGAACTACCATATAATCCAGCAATCCCACTCCTGGGCATCTGTCTGGAAGAAAACATAATTTGAAAAGATACATGTACCCCAACGTTCATTGTAGCATAATTTAGAATAGCCAAGCCGCAGAAACAATCTAAATGTCCATCTACAGAGGAATGGATAAAGAAGATGTGGTACATAGATATAACGGATGTTACTCAGCCATAAAAAAAAGAACGAAATCATGCCATATGTAGCAACATGGATGGACCTAGAGATTGTCATACTGAGTGAAGTTAATCAGACAGTGAAAGACAAACATCATATGACATCACTTGTACATGCAGAACAGAAACAGACTCACGGACACTGAAAACAAATTTTTGGTTACCGAAGGAGACAGATGGTAGCAGGGGATGGACTGGGGGTTTGGGATTGGCATATGCACACAGTGAAATATGGAATGACTGGCCAATGGGAACCTGTTATATAGCACAGAGAACTCTACCTATTATTCTGTTATGATCTATACTAGAAAATAATCTGAAAAAGAATGGATGTGTATACATGTGTAACTGAGTTTATTTGCTATACAACAGAAATTATCAAAGCATTGTAAAACAACTATACTTCAATAAAGTTTTTTAAAATGAAAAAAAGTATGTGGTGTGTGTCTGTGTGCATACAATGGAGTATTACTCAGCCATAAAAAAGAACGAAATAATGCCATCTACAGCACCATGGATGGACCTAAAGATTATCATACTAAGTGAAGTAAATCAGACAGGCAGACAAATATCAGATGATATCACATATATTTGGAATCTAAAAAAAAAAGATAATATGAATTTATTTATAAAAAATGAATTTATTTACTCACAGATATAGAAAATAATCTATGGTTACCAAAGGGGAAAAGGGGGGAGAGATAAGAGTTTTGGATTAATAAATGCACACTACTATATATACAACAGATCATCAAAAAGTATATTAAAAAAATGGGATTCCTGCTGTGGCACAGTGGGTTAAGAATTCAACTGTAGTGGCTCGAGTCACTGTGGAGGCACAAGTTTGCGCCCCAGCCTAGAACAGTGGGTTAAAAGGATCCAGAGTTGTCACAGCTGCAGTGTAGGTTGCAACTGCAGCTTGGATTTGATCCCTAGCCTAGGAATTTCCATATGCCATGGATGTAGCCATAAAAAATGAAATAAAATGAAATAAATGAAATAAAATAAAATAAGGACCCACTGTACAGCACAGGGAACTATATTCAATATGTAGTAATAAACAATAATGGAAAAGAATATGAAAAAGTATGTGTGTGTATACTTGAATATACATATATATACTTGAATCACTTTGCTGTCCATCTGAACCTAACACAATATTGTAAACTAAGTATACTTTAATTAAAAAGTAGCAACATAGATGATTTTAAAATGAAAGGATGAAAAAAAGTAATAATGCAAATAGAAACAAAAAGTTAAATCATGACTCGAAAAGAGGTATGTACTCCAATGTTCACTGCAGCACTATATGCAATAGCCAAGACATGGAAACAACATAAATGTCCATTGACAGAGGAGTGGATAAAGAAATGTGGTACATATACACAATGGAATATTACTCAGCCATTAAAAAGGAAAGAAATAATGGTATTTGCATCAACATGGAGGGACCTAGAAATTATCATGCTAAGTGAAATTAGTCAGTGAGACACCAATGTCATATGCTATCACTTACATGTAGAATCTAAGAAAAGGACACAGTGAACTTTGCAGAACAGATACTGGCCCACAGACTTTGAAAAACTTACGGTTTCCAAAGGATACAGGTTGGGGGGTGGGGGATGAATTGAAGGTTTGGGATGGAAAGGCTATAAAATTGAGTTTTGATGATTGTTAGGCAACTATAAATGTAATAAAATTCACTGAGTTAAAAAAATAAAAAAATAAAAATGAAAGGATGATGAAAAGTAATAGAATAGAAACAAAAAGTAAAGGAAGAAATACTGAATTTCAAAGAAATGATAATTCAAGACAAATCATTAAGATAATTTTAAATCAACAAGTATGGTTCATAATGATGATATAATAGTCATGAACCATCTTAGAATATATAACCTTAAAATATTTCGTGTAAAAAGGTGTTAGGAATATACAGATGATTTTATAGAAACAATAATTGTGGAATATTATAAAATGCTCACCTAACTAAACAAGTTATACCCAAAGGCCAGATATTTGTATAACAAAGTCAATCATTTTAAAACGTGTATACATTTAAAAAATAAGTTCCTATGCACAATCACCTAAATTACTTTTGGATGTAAAATAAAATAAAATCCAAACTAATCGGAGCTGTAACCGCCGGCCTACGCCAGAGCCACAGCAACGCAGGATCCGAGCCGCGTCTGCAACCTACACCACAGCTCACGGCAATGCCAGATCCTCAGCCCACTGAGTAAGGCCAGGGATCGAACCCGCAACCTCATGGTTCCTAGTCAGATTCGTTAACCACTGCGCCCTGATAGGTACTCCTCCCTGAATTCTTAATGGAGCTATTGGGAAAATAGTAGTTTCTTGTGGGGACATAGGGCTGGATAAAAGGAAAGCCTGAAGTCATTGGTGGTTATCTTTGCTGTAATAGGAGGACAACCTTTGAAAATGAATCCAACAGAGGAAAATAGAGTGCAGAGAGAGTCATAATTATAATCATGGGGGTATCTTTATCCCACATGACAGAAGACTCACCCTGGACTTTTCAATTCTATGAGCCACGAAATTCTTCCTTTTTTTTTTTTGCCTAGGCCAGTTTAGGTACGATTCTGAGACTTGTAACTAAAAGAGCTCTGACAAATACTCCTAAATACCAATGCATCTTTCACTCACAGTTTGACTTGGCGTTGCAGATGCTGAGGCTGGAAGTTCTGGAAAGCTGGAACTCTGGCAATTCCTTGACTGAAGCAAGAAGACTTTTGTTCTCCCTTCACTGTCATTTCTGAACTTAAGATAGGTGTGTCTATAATGTCACTATTTTATTTATTTATTTTTTGGCTGTGGTGTACAGTGGCTTCATGTGGGATCTCAGTTCTCAGACCAGGATTGAACCCAGGCCACGGTGGTGAAAGTGCCAAGTCCTAACCACTAGACTACCAGGGAGCTCCCTGTTATTATTTTTAAAAGTGGAAGAACAGGCATGATACTTACTGGTCCACTTCCTGCTGTGAGATTCTGGAGAGCTCCCAAAGATGCTTCCTGGGTGTAGTTTCGGGCGCTCTTGGCAATCAAGGACAAATACATCCGTATCACAATGGAGTGCCACAGCCACTCCACACCCTTGGGGTTGCTCTTTTCCTCTGGCATTGGCATGTCTTGGTACTGCTAACCACACACATGATGAAATCCAAAGTTAATACCTTCAAGTGATTTCTACAAATCCACACCCAAACCAAGAGATCAGAAGAATTGTCTCGTCTAGAGAGACTTATAATCTACATAAGAAAAAGCTCTTAAAGTAAACATGAAAACGCAAATATGTATGATTTCTAGTCACTTAACTTCCAGCCCATGATGATTATTTCTCTCTCACAATACCCCGTACTCAGAACTTTATATTTCATAGTGAGAGAGAATGCAGAGAATTAAGCATAGCCTGTTATAGAATAGTTTTCAGGCTGCTGTTAAGCTAAATTAGTCACAACTGCTCTGAAGATAAGACTTTTCGCTCAGAGTCTAGTGAAATTGTCCAGGATAGCATCAGGATTCTAAATTTACCAGTTGTTCTCCAAGTCCACAAACACCATGATACTCTGAGGAGTAGGAGAGGTCACATTCCTCCAGTTTTCATGAAATGCCAGTATGGACAGTAGTCCTTCCTATGGGGTTTGTTTTTAGAATGTTTCAAGCTGAATATGAGAGCGGCTTTTAATGTGAAGAGAATGCCATACCACTAACGATGGGACATCAAGCTTATTTGCTACTCTGTAGGGCAGAAAGCAGTATGGTTTGATGGCTAACAATATAAATTGGGCCAGAATGCCTGGGATTGAATTCTATCTCCTCCACTAATTTGCTGAATCACTTGGGGAAAATTAATTAACCTTTCTGTACCTCTATTTCCTTCAATAAATGAGGGTGTTAATAATCTCTCATAGGGTTAATATAAGGATTAAAAGAACTTAAAATAGATTTTGTCATATACTAGTACTCAGACACACGCACGCACGCACGCACGCACGCACATTCTTTCAAAGACCTCCCAATATACCTCTTTTACTTTCCGGCTTCGACTGCCAAAACACCCAATACTTTTGTTGTTGTCAGGCTGGATATTCCGGTTTTGAATATAGATACTCTGGGAATATTTTTCTGGGAGCTCTGCCTCCAGCTGGTAGGAGAGGTTATGAAGAATGCACACACAGTTCTCTGTGGCCTGAGAAAACAGGACATGAATACTGATCATATATATATAGATATCCCTTTGCAGGTGTATTATCATAGGACTTCTTAGGCTTTCCATCTTAGAAGGTTAACTGGACGTAACAGAGTGTGTCTGGACTGCAGGGTGCCTGGAGGTGTGCAATGAGTATGGCTAGAAAGGCTATGGCTAAATCATAAGTGGTCATGAGCACAATGCTAAAAAGTACAGGCTGAATTTTTTAAAAATATTGGAGAGTCTTTCTAGTTCACTTTTTAAAGAATGTTCAGAATGACTCTTTGTCTTAGTAGATATGTTACTTAGTAACCATGTGGAAGTGGAATATAGGAGGAGATTTGCTTATAGGGACCAGTAAGCAATCAAATCTAACAGTCAGTATGAAAGATGCACAACTAGGACAGCAGCAGTAGCATTAAAGAGGAGTGGTTAAACTAAAGGGCATTTTGGAAGTGGAATGCATGTGATTTGTTGCCCAGTGGATGTGAAATGTGAAGGAAGGAGGGCAAGTTCAAGATTACTCAGATTTCTATTTTCATTTACTAGATGGTAATGATTATTAAGTAGGATTATACAGAGGAAGAGCAAGTATTGGGACGAGGGAAGAGATGAATTTCACTGCTGAACATGTAGCACTTAGGCTCCTTCCAAATATCCATGGAGTGGTTAAACAGTTCGAAACTCGGGTCTGGAAAGTAGAAAGCAAAATGGGACTAGAGAGATTTTACTATTTACAAGCATATATGGGGAATTCCCATTGCGGCTCAGGGGTAATGAACCCAACTAGTACTCATGAGGATGCGGGTTCAACCCCTGGCTTCACTCAGGGGGTTAAGGATCTGGTGTTGCTGTGAGCTGGGGTGTAGGTTGCAGATGTGGCTCGGATCTTATGTTGCTATGGCTGTGGTGTAGGCTGGCAGCTGCAGCTCTGCTTTGACCCCTAGCCTGGGAACTTCCATATGTCACAGGTGTGGCCCTAAAAAGACTATATATATATATATATATATATATATATTCGCTATATATATATTCGCTATGCATGTATATATATGCATATATGGAAATCTTAAGCCCAGCAAATGAGTTAATGAATAAAGCCAAACCTAAATAGCTACTTCAGGAATATTTGAAGAGTCTTAGTAAGACAGAATAAGTAATTAAATATGTGAGATTAATTCTTGAATCACCTTGTCATCTGGCTGGTAATCTGCAATAGTTCCTCTGACATAATGGACCAGTGAGTCAATCAGTCCTTCACACCTTCTCATCACTTTCCTCCCTTCAGGGCCAGCTGAACTCATGTTTCTATCAGGAAAAACAAACAACAAACAAAAATTCATAAGACTTAGGCTATGTCTCTAGTAGGTTTTCTTGTTTCAACGCTTCTTCCAAGGGTTTGGAAAACCAGCAAATATGTCAATATAATAGACCTGTCCTGGGGTCAATAAATCATCAATAGCCTATGGTCACCAAATCTGGGCACAACTTGGAGTTCCCATCATTGCTCAGCTGTAATGAACCTGATTAGTATCCATGAAGATGTGGGTTTGATCCCTGGGTTTGCTCAGTGGGTTAAGGATCTAGGGTTGCAATGAGCTGTGGTGTAGGTCACAGACTTGGGTCAGATCTGGTGTTGCTGTTGGTTGTGATGTAGGCTGGCAGCTGCATCTCAGATTTGACCCCTAGCCTGGGAACTTCCATATGGTGAGGGTATGGCCCTAAAAAAAAATCTGGACACAACTTATAAATATATTCATAACATATCATTGTCTTAATGAAAGTCTTCTACTTTATTCCAAGTACCATGGTCACAGCATTATTTACTTAATCTTCACTCCATTTTTGAAAGAGTATTGAGGATAACATTTTGCAGTTAAAAGGAGAATGAATGGCACATTAGACATAGCAATACACTAGATGTCCAAATCCCTACCAGTTCCATGCCTTAATTCCAACAAACCTAAAGTTACTTAAATTTTCTGGGCCTCAGTTTCCTCATTTGTAAATACCGGTGTGAGGCTGCAGTATTTGGAGGTTTTTGTAGGTTTCATCATACATTGCTATTGATAAATATTAAACCAAATATTCTAAAATGTGATGATTCTATGATTAAATGGCAGAGAGATATAACAAAAAATGCAGTTTCACAGTGTGTAAGACCTAAATTAAAAGCAAGACCTATAAATATCTTTGCACTTAGTCTATTTCTAATTTGGCTAAGCCATGACACCTTTCTATAAACAGTGACTAAATCTACAAGTGAAAGTTGCTTCCTGATAGAGAATTGAAGCTTATTAAATACAGCAAAGTATTGCATCTGGGGATCTTGTTTCAGATTCAGATCATGTTCATATTCTGGCATTATTATTATTATGTTCCTTTGCAGTACGTTTTTCTTAACCATTTAAAAATATTTTCCCCCCAAATGTTAACAGCTCTCTCAACAAGAATGGCAAAAGAACAATGCCTTCAGGTTTTTAGAATTTTGAGAACCACCTTTATTCCCTTTTGCTAATTTAACTTGCTAAGAACTATTCTTATAAAATTTAACAGACCAGTTCCTTTCACTGGTAGGTGGAACATTCAAAGCAAATTTAAGATAATTTAAGTCTTCTTGTATTTAATGTCTCCGTGTCATACTGAACATCAAAAGAACTACAATTCTGAAATTCCCTCATGGCTCAGCAGGTTAAAGATCTGATATTGTGACAGCTGTGACTCTGGTTACAGCTGTGGCAAGGGTTTGATCCCTGGCCTGGGAACTTCGGTATGCTGTGGGCATGGCCAAAAAAAAAGAAAAAAATTACAATTCTGAGAACTTTCTGGATCATACTTTTTCATCTTTAAAGTAACATATTGCACTGACTTAAAGAAGCCTTTCTTTCCCCAAATACTGCTTTTAATGTGTACTGTCAAAGAGCAAATGTGCCCAGCATTCTATCAAGATCTGCACGGAGCAAGGGGGAGGTACCCAGCACTGCACTCTGATCTCAGAGAGATTACATCTGTAATAACTGACTATTTATTTTTTATTTTTTTGGCATTTTAGGGCTGCACCCATGACATGTGGAAGTTCCTAGGCTAGGGATTGAATCGGGGCTGCAGCTATAGGCATATGCCACAGCCACAGCAATGCAGGATCTGAGCTGCATCTGTGACCTACACCACAGGTCACGGCAATGCCGGATCCTTAAACCACTGAGCATGGATACTAGTTGGATTCGTTACCACTGAGCCACAATAGGAACTCTCTATAACTAACTGTTTTTAACCTATGAAAATGCAATGTTATAACCCAACCTAATAGTTGAGGTGATAAGACAAATACACCTAAAACTAAGGCTATACTAATAAGTTAATGGTTGCTGAACTGATACAATGAATTTATTTATTTAATCTTTTTAGGGCTGTACCTGTGGCACATGGAGGTTCCCAGGCTGGGATCTAGACCACAGCCCACGGCAACGGTGGATCCTTAACACATTGAGTGAGGCCAGGAATCGAACCTGCGTCCTCATGGATGCTAGTCAGATTCACTTCTGCTGAGCCACGATGGGAACTCTGAATTTTTTATTTTAACAAAATCCCTTCTACGACTTTGGTTCTCATTTGATGCTTCTAATGTAATTAATAAATTTAATTTCCTTATTTAATTTTTACTGTACCTGAAAGACTTTAACACTTTGTCCATTGAAAAAAGATAATAGGCTCATAAACTGTAAATAAAACCTAGAGCTTCTTTTCTCAAGAAATAATCATTTGAACCAAGAACCTTGATCTCTCTGAGTAGATCATGGGATCAAAAATACTTGACAAAACTGAAAAAGCATCTTTTATGGTCTTATTTTACACATGGAAAAACTGAGGACCAAGGAGTTTAAGCTACTTTTCTTGGGGAGATTAAATGAGTGGAAAAATCAGGAGAGAAAAGCTGTTCTTTTTTCTGTGCTGAGGGCAAACCTCACCTAACATTCATTCGGTCTGCCATTTGCTTAGCAAGTACCATATGTCTCCCAACTCCAAGACAATGTTATCGCATTTTAAAGCTTCCCTTTGACCTTTTCAACCTCTGGCTTGGAGAAAGGGCAGTAGTTTAGTTACTTCCCTAGTATGCCCACTACAGACCTTGCAGATGGATGACTCAGCTTTGTTTAACTTTAGGCTATTTATTTTGGGTGAGAATTCAATTTGGCAGTACTGCCTGTTCACACACACTAACTGTTGTCCTGTAGTTTGGTATTATCCAGACTCTACTGGCTTGAAATGGACTTATCAGGGGTTCCTGGCAGTTGATACCTTTGCTGACAGAAAGTGCACGGAACCCCACTGCTTCAGTATTTGCTCTTGCATATCAAAAATAGTTCCCACCTTACTCAACTACCCAGAAATATAAATAATAAGGGTGGATTATTTTACAGCAATACATCCACAAATAGAGGTCACTAATCAAAAGGAATTTGTTACTGTATCACTCTGAAAATAACCACTAATTTTTAGAAAATGATACTTCCATCTTAAATACTTTTCAACCACTAATACTTAAGTTTGTGGGAATCAGAGAATTAACATGGCTAATCTTAAGCAGAACTGATCCTTTTTCCTCAGTCCTGAGAAATATTTATCTGTAATGGTTTCCTGTATGTAGCCCAATAGAGGTTTAATGTAGAAAATGATCTCAAAACTATACATGAAATATATCAAAACAATTATCTTGTTGAAAAGAAAAAAGAGAGCATGCAGACCACAATAGTTACTCAATAAAAGTTCATTATCAGAGTTACCAATGACATTGGAAATGTTTAATTTAGTGTCTAGTTTGAATTTGATTAAATGATCTTTATTTCCCTGGTATAATCTAGCAGAAGTCTGAGTACATCTGTGAGTAACTTTTGGGAAATTAAAACTGCATGCTTTGTATACTGAAATTTTAAAATAAGGTCCTTGGGGCCTCAGGAAAAAGTGGATAGAGGAGGGCAAGGACTACTCTAAACATAAAGACAGGACTGTTTGAGGTTCTTCACTTCCACTGGGCCTGAGTGGGAGGATGCCAGCTGGAACTGTGGCTTGTGTTTGATATTCGCAAGAATTTTTCTGGTGATATGACTTTGAAGGTGTGTTAAAAAACAGAATCTGAACCTCTGTATGTCTCCAAACAAAATTTCACATATTTAGGAGACTTCAGGTGCTTTATCTTAAAGCAAATCAGTGATTCATGACTCTCCGGGACCACTTATCTCATACATTCCTGCGTGTCACAATGAAAAGGAGAAAAGAAAACCAAACATTCTGGACTTTGCTAGAATTAATAAAATTGTCACTGTTAAGATTAATGACAGTGTGACTAAACTTTAAATTCATATGGTAAACCAAAGAATGAACAGTGTCAAATGATAAAAATAACTGCAATTTAGCCTATGTGCTAGACTGTTTGCAGATAATGTTTTCACAAAATTCCTGGAATTAGGATATGCTAGAATCTCATTGAGAATCCTAACCTGTGACTGTTGTTCAAAATCAGAATTACCTGCTTCTAATGGGATTTTAAATGACCCTGCCATAAAAATTTATCTGTGTGTGGCTATGTGCAGGAATACTGTCAAAATACAGCTAGTCTGCCAGCAGTGATAGGAAATTTGTTACAATATGGAATGCCCAAACTCGGTGTAAGGACAACTGGCCTGGGGAAATGATGAACTAATATGCAATGTTTAAAGTAAAAGACTATAGGTTAGTTACCAGGGCATGAGAATGGCAGGCAGTAATAGGGTAGGAGTGAAACTTTTCAAGACATTTTAGCAATAAGTCGATCTGAGAGTTAGAGGTTTTTTTGTTTTTTCTTAAATGGGGCTATTTCTACTAACACTATTTATTAAAGTATAGTTGATTTACAATGTTGTGCCAATTTCTGCTGTACAGTAAAGTGACCCAGTCATACCATATATACATTTCCTCTCTTACATTATCTTCCATCGTGGTCTATCCCAAGAGACTGGATATAGTTCCCTGTACTAACACATAATTTATATGTGCATTATATGTAAGACCTACTGCCTATGGAGCCAGTCTTCAGGGTCTAACCAGCATATTGAGATAGTGATCACCACAATGGTTTTTTAAAAAAACTGTGGCTGCATCTTCATGTTTACCAACAATTAATTACAGGCTTCCTAATACTGTGTGTTGTAAATTATACCCTAAGTGGTACCAGTCAATTAAGTGCTGGGTCTGAGTCCATTTTAAGATCCAATAGGCACTTGATAAGACATCGGCTGATAAGGAGGCATCCTTCTTCCTCTTGTTATTCGAGATTTAGGTCTGGGCTTTTGTTGAACTCTCAGCTGACACATATCAAACAGTGGGGCCTTGTCTGTGATTAACCTAGAGAAAGCCAGAGGCACCCTGTGGTTGCACAAAACAAAAGAGGAGCCTCATTTGAACTGGCAGAGGAACAAAAACTCTGTGCCAAAAGAAGGGCTTGTTTGTTACTCTGAAGTCAACATCAGATCCTGCAGGTATCCGCAAATATCAGCCAAAGTCAGCTGTTCATTCTGCAAACAGAAGCAACATTGGGAGTAGAACAAAGCTCACAACCTACACGTCTTATTGCTTCCAGGACAAGGAACATTAACTGAACAGAGATATGTCAGCATCTATTACGCATTAAGACACTAGAAGGTGGAGGAGGAGAAAACCTATCCTTAAAAATCCTTCAGTTCTGCATTCCTACATTTTCAGGTCTTCCAAAAGCATTCTAAAGAGTCAGTTCAGCCAGAGATCCTCTGGTTGACAGGCAAAAGTCATTTCCTCTTGATTTAGGCTGTTCAAGGTAGAGTGCCACATTCCATTTTAAATGAATTATAGACAGCAAACTAATTTAAACAATATGCCCAGGAGCCACTGGAACTTGAGCAGACATTCTTAACAGCTAAAAGAGAAGTTTGAGATGGCAGGCCATGATGGATGAAATGCTCAAGACCTAGAGGAGCATAATACTCTGTTAGGTGCTCAGATAGCCTGTACCTCCAAGATAGCATACATTTTTAAAAATTTATTTTTTATTGAGGTAACACTGGTTTATACCAGTATAGAAGTTTCATGTGTACAACTTATACTTCCACTTTTCTACTTCTATATACACTACAGTGTGCTCACCAACAAAATTAGGTTTTCATCCTTCATACAGTTGACCCCCTTTATCCATCTACCCTCCCCCATTCCCTTCCCCTCTGGTAACCACTACTCTGTACTCTGTTATCTACATGCTTGATTTGTTAGGTTTGGTTTGTTCACTTATTTCGGGGTTTTTTTTTGGTCTTTTTTTGTTTTGTTTTGTTTTTTTGGTTTTTTTTGGCTGCACCCGTGGCATGTGGAATTTCCTAGGCCAGGGGTTAAACCTGAGCCACAGCAGTGACAATACCAAATCTTGAATTGCTAGGCCATCAGGGAACTCCCTGTCTGTTTTTAGTTTTTCAGCTGAACTCATGGCATATGAAGGTTCCTGGGTCAGGGATCAAATTCAAGCTGCAGCTGCAACCTATGCCACAGCTGCAGCAACACTGGATCCTTAACCCACTGCGCATTACTGGGGATTGAACCCGTGCCTCAGCAGTGACCCAAGCCACCACAGAGACAACACTGGATCCTTAATCCCCTGTACCATCACAGCAGGAACTCCCTCCTTGTCTGTTTTTTATGAGTGAAATCATATTCCACATATAAGTGAAATCATACAGTTCTCTGTCTGACTTATTTCACTTAGCATAATACCCTTAAAGTCCATGACAGGCATAAACTTTAACCACAAGATAGCAATAAAGTCATCAGTGGCTTTATCCAAATATATCAACTCATTTAATTTTTTTTGATTATGAATTAAAAAAATTAATAGTAGTTCCAACTATGATGAAGATAGTATTATTATTTTTTTTTTGGAAAAAGACTTTGTCATAAGATACAGCTAATAAAGCACTACCTCCAATTTAAGACATGCACATAACTTTTAAACATGAGGATGCAATTAAAAAAAACCTCTTGCAGGAGTTCCCATTGTGGCTCAGCAGTAATGAACCTGACTGGTATCCACAAGAATACAGGTTTGATCTCTGGCCTTGCTCAGTGGGTCAAGGATCTGGTGTTGCCATGAACTGTGGTGTAGGTTGAAGAGGTGGTTGGGATCCTGAGTTGCAGTGGCTGTGGTGTAGACTGGTAGCTGCAGCTCCAATTCAACCCCTGTCCTGGGAACTTCCATGTGTGGGCGTGGCCCTAAAAAAAAGCAAAAAAAAAAAAAGGAATTTCTTTGGCTAAGGGAAATGCCATATAATTTCTGTGAAGTACAACTTTTAATTAGAGTCCATCTGTTAAGGGAACAAATAAGATAGTGGAAAATTTAGTCACAAGAGTGTGTGGGGGATGCTTTGCAAGGGGACTGCTTAACATTTCCATTGAGATACCCTTCAAAATGCTGGGTTCAGGGAGACCAGAGAAGGGTGACCAGGTAAGCCTGACCATATTTGCCTTCTCTGCTTGCTTTGTCTGCTTTAACAACTTAATTATTGTTGAGAGATTTAAAAATAATGACCTAAAACCCATGAGGCTTAGTTTATAAAACAATAATTTAAAAAAATCACTTCCACCTTTTAAAATTACTTAGAGAAATTTACACAACAATTTAACTCATTAAACCACACATTTGTTTGTATATCTCAAATACTGAACACATCAAATATGATTATGATGAATAGAATAACATTACTAGAAATATTACCAATTCCATTATTTATGGACTTTATATTGGCTATGTTTATACATCAAATGCAAAGGGTTTAAATAATTAACCAAGTAACTGAGGCTGAAGTTGATAATTCAATTGCTTTTATATTTCTGGAAAAATCATTCTCCAGAATGAACTATTTGGATACTTCTATCAGGTTTCTCTGTCATTTTTACTGTCTTAGCTAACAGTCTTCTAGTTTATGTTAAATTATTTTCTAGAAGTACATAACCACATTAAGATTGTGGTTTTAAAAATAAGTTCTAGCTTGCTTTTAAATCTAGCCTTACAAAAAAGAAAAATAGTTACTTGATACCAGGGGAATTTAGACCCTCATATAATTATCAAGTTCTTAATTATTTAAATTGGATTATGCACAGAAATAGACCAAATAAATCCTTTTCTGTCAGGAGTATACAGAATAAGGGATACTTGAGCAAAGGTAAATATAATGAAAAGCATAATTAAGGAAGTACAGGTTCAGCAAAGTTCTGAAGTTTGATATCCAGACATCCATAAAAAATGAAATTCAGGAAACAATGATATGTTTTATTACATAGGAATAGATAGATATAATTGAATATACTAAAATTTTACATAGAAATATTCTTTTTTCAGAGAGTAGCAAAAAAACTTGCCCTTAATGCAGAGGCTCATCAGGAATAAGACTGATAATTATAACTTTTCTTCCTAAAGGTACAAGTTGCTTCCTCTGACCACCTTCTACGTCAGCTAGATTTACAGTGATAAGTGACAATGCAAGTTTCTTTCAAGAGAGTCATAAATTTTAGTACAAATCATCACATCATATATTCATCAAATCATGTGTAGGGAAGAGTGAAGTTTAAGTCACTTGGAGGAGAACTGCATTACCATTTGCTTTTCCTCTTTAACTGGTATAAACTATAATTAAGAAAAAGAAATATGTTTCATAATGTGCTATAGTAATATTTTGTCATTTTGTCCTATTATCGTAAACACAACAGCAAATTCTGGGGTGGCCTTTCCAACACAGAAACAGTCTTTTCAAACCTCTTCTGTATTTCTTATCATGTGGATTGTGATTATCTTTTCCGGTGCCTTTCTCCTACTAAACCTGGAGTTTCTTTGAAATTTCCGAGATTTAAATAGTGCTTTGGATGTAGCAAGCACTTGGGGCCTGGATAGGATTGGATAAGGACAAAGAGAAAAGACAGACCAGAGTAAAATCCCAAGAGGGCTGGATTAGCTGCTTTTCTGATAACTGCTCCTATCACTATGGAAGAGTCACTGGCACTTAATTTCTTCAACTGAAGAATGAGAATGTAAACAGAGGCTGCCTGAGAAGAGTCTGGGATTGGCCTGAAGTGTTTTCCAAAATTTTGAATCTCACTGCTTTGAGGGTAAACATTTCTTTCTCATTCTCTAGTCTGATAGCAACCCTGACCATAGTCTCAGAAGGTCCACTTAAGTGCCTGCCTGACCCCTGGAGGCATTTTAATTTTTGACCTCTAACCGGTTTCCACCTTTAAGAGAACAAAGAAGATTGAGGGGAGTGGAGGGAAGAAAGGAAAGAAGGAAAGAAAGAGAAGGAAATAAACTATGGGGGAATGGAGAAATAATGATAAATCTTTAGTAGAAATTTTGAACATATACCCTGATAAGGACATTTGTTTTATTTATGTCACATCCAAAAGTTTTCCAAAAATGTGGCGATCAGTGAGGAAGAACACAGAGATTTGAGAGCTAGGCCATACCAACTCCCAATGAGTTACCCATACTAAACAGGAAAGCAGGGGCTCACAATAAGTGTGCGTGTAGGAGGGGTGTGTAATCAAAGAAGGCAGCTAATGCTTTTTGGTAGTCACAGTTCTCTGTCACATAAATATTTTGGAGTTTGAAATATTGGGAAGAGTATCCTACTAGTCACAACAAATTGCTAAATATTTTGACTGTTATAATTCTTGCCCTAGGTAAATGAAAATAATTTTGAAAAAGGGAATGGGGCATTAAAATGCTAAAGCAGGTTTTTAGCCATTAAAAAAGAAAAAGAAAAAAAAAAGGAAAATGTTGAAGCTTCCTTCAACATAATACCTTCCAAGAAAAGAAAATAATGATTTTTTGAAAAGGAAAAATACGCTTTACCCTAATTATCCACATCTTGATGTTAATCAACTAGTGGAAATTCAGTGCCAGTGGTGTGTTGGTTTAACAACCAGCTTTCTGGAGGGTGGAGGAATGGGGAGAGCTCTGATTTGCAGCATTTGCCAACTTCTATGGTGTAAATACTTTCTTTGACCATGGCTGATTTAAACTACCAGCAGGATGTCATTTTCTGTGGTGTAAATCCTTCCACCTTGGCTAATTTCAAGCTACCAGCAGGATGTCACTGCATTTTGAGGTATAAAGAGATGCTGACAATTGCTCTTGCTGGCTCCAGCACAAGCTAGAGTGTATAAATTTACACTTGATCTTAGCCAAAAGGCCGAGAAGCAGTGGAGTGTATAAACTTATTTTTCCTCTCCTAATTTGGATTTTGCTTTTCCTTTTGCCAGTATAATATTGTTTAATAAAAAAATTGAAACTTGCAGTGAAGATTGTTTTCCCTATTGCAAAATGTGCATCACTTATTAGTGAGAAACTTCAGTCATGAAATGTATGGAATTCCAAAGGGACCTGAAGAAAGCACCAAGGCCCATGGTAAATGCTGCTGCAGGCAAATGCTAACTAATCCTGAAACAAATAATCTGATACCTGACAGATATGGTGTACCTGACAGTTTCTGAAGGATAAGCTGTGCATGTTCTCCTGCCTGAATGTGATCTCACTGCAGCAGCCCCTAGAATGGGCAGAACTGGAGTCACTGCCACAAGTTTGTTAGTGAAACAAACATTTTACCTACAGAGCAGATTCACTTTGCACCATTGCTAAATAAAGACCAGGGAAGACCCTCTCAGAACTGATCTCACTGTCAAGTCAGTAAAGGGACAAAGTGACTGGTGATGCAGAAGTTTTACTCCAAAGCAGACTTAAGGAATTTAGATACACTAACTAGCCTAACTCAATCACAATGCCAAAACACTACTCATGTTGCCAATTCTTTATTGACTCTAAACCCAGTGGGGGAGATAATACCTCCAACGAACTTGTAGCAACCAAGATATCTGCTAACATTTATGACCTTTTTCTGTAGTTAAGATTCGCTCTTATTAGAAATAGTCAAAACCTGTCTTAAAATCTTTTTAGAGTAGCCTGGACTCATAAATATGCAACTATTCAGAAGACAGATCTATTGTCACAGAAACAAACTATTGGATTGCAGGTTCCTTATAGGTCTTTTATTTTTTTTCCCTTTTAGGGTCACACTTGAGGCATACGGAAATTCCCAGGCTGGGGTTGAATCAGAGCTACAGTTGCTGGCCTATGCCACCACCCCAGCAACGCCAGATCTGAGCTGTGTTTGTGATGTACACCACAGCTCACAGCAACACTGGATCCTTAACCCCCTGAGCAGGACCAGGGATTGAACTGGCATCCTAATGGATAACAGCAGGGTTCATTTCAACTGAGCCATAATGGGAATTCCCAGCAATAAAATATTTTTAAATTAAGGTATGCATATTGATTTTTTTAAAGATATAATTCCATTGCACACGTAATGGACTGTAGCATAGTGTAAACATACTTTTATGTGCACTGGAAACCAAAAAACTCATGTTACTCACTTTAATGTGATGGTCTAGAACCAAATTCACAATATCTCTTAGGTTTCCCAGTAAACAGAAGGAGACCAAGGGGCAGGGATGCTTAAGTTTTTGTCCCAGTCCTTGAGGCCATAGTTGCTGGTGCACTTCTTTCACATCCACAAGTGACTATCAACATTTCAGCCATATGAGCCACTTGGATTAAGCAAGTTTTTTTTTTTTCCTTTTTTCTTTTCTTTTCTTTTCTTTTTTTTTTTTTTTAGGGCGGTACTCATAGCATATGGAGGTTCCTGGACTAAGGGTTGAATTGGAGTTACAGCTGCTGGCCTATGCCACAGCCATAGCAACGCAGGATCCAAGCTGAGTTTGCGACCTACACCACAGCCCATGGCAACACCAGATTTTTAACCCACTGAATGAGGCCAGGAATCAAACCTGCAACTTCATGGTTACTTGTCGGATTTGTTTCCACGGTGCAACAATGGGAACTCCTGGATGAAGCAAGTTTGAGTTGTGTATCTGCCATTCTCAAACGAAAGAGTCCTGACTGATATATCTGCCACACTAAGATGCACACGGTAAGTTACAGAAAAATTTTAAGATGCAAAATGTTTTTAATGAATCAAAAATACATTAAAAAGCAGTTCCAGTGCACTGAACAGCAGATATGTTTCAGGGGATACCATTTAGAGAATTTCTGACTGTTGAAACGGTCCACCAAGGCCAGTTCATTTGGCACCTTCGATCCCACTCAGCTGGCATGAATGGTCCTTTGTTCTGCATTTCTGCAGCACTTTACTTGTTCCACTGACACGTGGTCCTGAAACTTCGGCATGCATCAGAATCACTTAGAGGGCTTGTTAAAACTACGTTGCTGCGCCCCACCCTGAGAGCTTCTGATTTAGTAGGTCTGGGGTAAAATTCAAGAATTCTAACAAGTTCCAGGTAGTGTACATGCTATTGGTCTAGTGGCCACTCTTTGAGAACCACTGCTCTAACATATTTCATTGTACTCTGGTTCATTTGCTCATCTGCATCCACTGCTATATTGAAAGTTCCTTAAGAATCTTCTTCATAAAACTCTCAGTGGCTAACATAATGCTTTATAAAACAACTGGCATTTGATATCCATTATTGTATGATTAACTATAGAGACAAGATAAACATTTAACTATAAGGAATTCCCTCTGTTATCATCCAAACAGATTCCCTCAAAAAGTGAACTGTGTAACAAAAACAAAAAAACTAATATTTCTTCCTCCTGCATGTATTTCTATTTCCTCTCAGTTTAGCTGGCATTTGACAGCCCAGGGGAGGAAACAGTGCAAGTATTTTTTCAACCCAGTATTTAGAAATGCTGATCAAACTAACTTCTTTTGTAGAGGTACTTATAGAAAGACATTCTGTTCCTTTAGGCTTTCTTGTCTAATTAAAAACACCAGGTTGCAAACTAATTTTTAAACCACATCATTAAATTATATTTTTGTGAACTAAAAAAGCATGAAGCCTGGCTTAAACCCTGTGAGATGGGTAAGGCCATCTGCATGGACTTCTAAGTATTCAGATTGGATTTCTAGTTTCTCTACGGGAGCTGACATGCTGTCTCTCACAAGCTAATGGGGATGCCTTCTGGAATCAAACATGTCTGGAGAAAAACACTCCATTGACATTTGACCTTTCTCATGGTGCTTCTAGTATTTAGAGTGATCTTTATAATTCTTACAATATCTCCAGGTAATTGGGTAGAGTTTTAGACCCAACTACAGTAGTTCAGGCATGTAGAGAAAAGGTTGGGGGTGGGGGTTGTAGAGTATTACCTTAGGCATCCTGTGACATTGTAGAATATATCAAAATCAAGCAAACCATTCGCTTTGGGGTAGTCTCCTTCTGGCCATCCCGAAAAGGGGATGATGATATTCTCAGTCATGGTAAGCAAGGCTTCTGTTATCATGAGATTCTTAAGTTTGTCGTTAGAGGACAAATTCCACAGCAAACCTAGAAAAGCAAAGAGTATCATCAAAACAGTGCATGGTTGGGTCAAAACAACTGCCAAAAGATCAGTTAAGACTATCATTCTCAGAGCTATGCCTAGTTATAGAAAGAAAAAAAATAAGGAAGGGGGAAACAGCTCTTTTTTCAGCAGAAGGAACGCACTTGTATACATGTGTGTATATATGTGTGTGTATACACACACATATATACAAGAGAAGAAGAAAATTTACAATGTAAAACTATGCAGGTTTACATTAGTCAAGAATGTGAATGAACACCAGAAATCCTTATTGCTGTTTCTCTTAAAAGACCCTACCACAAAGCTGACCTCATTGGTATAATAAATTCTGGGCTCACCAACAGGAAAGCTTGAAATGATCCTACTGTAACTAAGACTTCAACATTTTTTCTGGCTAGGCCTGTGGCATGCCTAAATTCCAAGGCCAGGGATGGACCTGGGCCACAGCAGTGACCCAAGCCACAGCAGTGACAAGGCCAGATCCTTAACTGCTAGGTCACTGGGGAACTCCAAGACTTCAACATTTTGAGCAACATATTTTTCCCCTTAGTTACATGGAGAGAATATCTCTGTCTGCCTCCTATTCCCCACCTCCTACTACTCCCACCTGACATTTATCTTCCAATAACAGTAGCAAGGGTCTGTAGAAAGCCTTTGCCTATGCCTGCTAACAGCAGGCTGATCAACATCACCAATTAATATTTATTTATTTATTTACTTACTTATTTTTGTCTTTTTGTCTTTTCTAGGGCTGCTCCCACAGCATATGGAGGTTCCCAGGCTAGGGGTCTAATCGGAGCTAATCGGAGCTACAGCTGTCAACCTACACCATAGCCACAGCAACGCAGGATCTGAGCTGAGTCTGCAACCTATACCACAGCTCACGGCAATGCTGGATCCTTAACCCACTAAGCAAGGCCAGGGATCAAACCTGCAACCTCATGGTTCCTAGCCAGATTCGTTAACCACTGTGCCACGATGGGAACTCTCAACCAATTAATATTTATTAACTCCTACCCAATGACAGACTTTATGTCCTTGAGAATTTATGCCACCTATTTCTTATATTCCAGTTTGGCAGAGATGGAGAGATAAAAGTATTTTATCTGCCAACTTGCATGGTCTGAGAATTGTTCTAAGACTGCTACCACATTTGCTCAACTTTCCCTTTTCTTCTTGAATCCTCTCCACCCCTTTCCCCAACAATTAAAGAGAAAGGCCATATAAGTCAATGTAGGAAGACATTAAGAGAAGAGAATACTGTACTTTATCAGGGCATTTGTGAGACTGTGACTGAAGTTGGGAACTGAGAGAATACAAAGTGCCATATACATTTAGTATTTGGTTTTCTCACAAATTTGGTCCTCAAACACTTTTTTTTTTTTTTTGGTCTTTTTAGGGCCACACCCGAGGCATATGGAGGTTCCCAGGCTAGGGGTCTAACCAGAGCTGCAGCTGTGGGCCACAGCCAAAGCAACACCATATCCAAGCCACATCTGAGGGCAATGCTGAGCAAGGTCAGGGATCGAACCTGCAGCCTCATGGTTCCTAGCCAGATTCATTTCCGCTGCACCACAACGATGGGAACTCCTCAAACACTTCTGATTCAGTGGAAGGACTGTATACCTATTGCTTGCTATTCTGTGACTCCCAGCAGGAGTCAAACTGTTCTGTCATCATTCCTCAGTAAGTTAATTCTAACTCATTATCATCCAGGAAAGGAGAAAGAGAGGGGCAGGAAGAGATGGGATCTTTATTTCTTCCTATTCACACCCTCACCCCACCCCAGTCAGTAATTCCTACTTCTTTAATTTCCTGCTTTGTCTGCTTGAAGGAAAGAGGAGCACAGATATACAGGATGTGAAAAATGCAAACTTGGTGGTCTTGGGAGAATTATGGGGCAGGTGACATCACCTCCCCTGATTTTAATGACAGAAATAATAATCTGAATGGTTAAATCTGGGTAATTACTCAACAATACTTGTATTTGGCTCATCAATTAGAACACTGTAGGCCTGATGCAGTCTTTGGGGCTTAAACAGTTTACTTTGGCTGTGTACAAGTAACTAATTTTTTCCTGTTAATATGTCTTTTATTAGTTTAATTCACAGGTCCCCAGTATAGAACGTGAGGTAGAGGAAAAGGTTTTCCTTCCCAACACATGAATTCACTCATTTAATTCTCCTAACAACCCTACTAAGGTAGGTGCAATTATCTTAATTTTACAGAGGAGGAAGCAGGCACACAAAGAGGTTGTGTAATCTGCCCAAGGCTGCATGGCTGGTAAATTGTGTAGCTTGTGAGATTTAAACTGCTCAGGCATTCTGATTCAGTGGTTCATGCTCTTAGCCTCTGCTTAATGGTAAGTAGTTTTTACATTAGCTAACAATAAACTGTAGTTATTTTCAAGGTTAAGAATCTATACCTTTGTTTACCTATTTATTTTTATAAAAGTATAGTTGATTTACAATGTTTCTTCAGTTTCTATTGTACAGCAAAGTGCTAATTTTTTTAAATAATCACATTTCCACTGCAGCCTACACCCACCTTCTATTACCTACAACAATGCTGGGTCTAGTGTCTAGATTCTGGCTGATGAGGAAATAACTGGCATTTGGGGTAGTCATGAGCAGTGTCCCTCAGCCACAGATTTTGCAACACAATGACTTCATTGGCCTTGGAAGGGGGAGAGACAGAATAAAACTCCAAAAAACTCCTAAGGTGGTTGAAAACAATTTTAAGGCAGGTCTGAGGTTGAGTTTTGGTTACTAAGCTACAAAAGAAAGCAAAAAGAAAAGAGAGAAAAGGGGGGAAAAAAGCTTCCTGTTCTAAATAAGCAAACAAATTAACAGTCTCTGCCTGCCAGGGGCTTAAAAATGTGAAGCATAATGACATTTCCTCTCTTTAAAAAGGACCACACAGAGCACTCAAAGGAAAAGTACACCTTACAATAAAAACCAAAGAGGATTAATTTGAACAAAGGGTGTGGAATTTTCCTTCAACAGTCAATGTCCTTTGTAGCTTGGCATGCTATATTATTTCCACAGAAGTATAAGGTTTGGGAAGTTTTACTGTAATTTTTGAATTTTTAATGTAGGATACTGTATAGAAATGTCATGCCTGCCAAATTTCTCTATGGTACAAAGCTAGGAAAGAGCTTAAATGTTCACTAGAGATTTGGTCTTATATATGCTTATACACACACATCCTCACACATATGCACAATAAAATCAAAATGGCCAATTACAAATTGGGACAATGTGATGCCAATATGGGACAAGGGGTTAATGCTCTTCTTCTTTTTTTTTTTTGTCTTTTGGCCTTTTCTAGGGTCACTCCCGCAGCATATGGAGGTTCCCAGGCTAGGGGTCAAATTGGAGCTGTAGCCTACGCCACAGGCACAGCAACGCCAGATCCGAGCTGCGTCTGCAACCTATACCACAACTCATGGCAATGCTGGATCCTTAACCCACTTAGCAAGTCCAGGGAGTGAACCTGCAACCTCATGGTTCCTAGTTGGATTCGTTAACCACTGTGCCATGACAGGAACTCCATAATGCCCTTAATATGTAACAGTTCTTATAAATTATTAAAAATTCAAAATTAACCCAAAGCTTAAAAAGTCTAATATACACAGGAATGCAGGCTCTCTAGTAACTAAAGAAATGAAAATTTAGCAGCTACATATCATCTTCTGCGGAGGCAAAACCAGAACCAATGATTGGAAATTCTAGGGAAGATTTTTGGCTCCCTGAAAGTATAAGCTTCTAAGAGAACTTTGAAGAAAACAGAAAGATCAGTTGTATGATCTAATACTACCTCTAGAGCCAATAAAAATGAGTTCACCTTTATCGAAAAATCGACAAAGGGTTTATCTTGAAACTAGAGTGTTAGATGAGACTAGTAGTTTCTTTTTTTTCTTTCTTTCTTTTCTTTCCTTTTTTGCTTTTATGGCCTCACCTGCAGCATAAGGAAGTTCCTGGGCTAGGGGTGGAATTAGAGCTATGGCTGCTGGCTTACACCATAGCCACGGCACCACCAGATCTGAGCTGCATCTGCAACTTACACCACAGCTTGCGGCAATGGGATCCTTAACACACTGAGTAAGACCAGGGATGGAACCTGCATCCTCACAAACACTATGTCGGGTTCTTAATCTGCTAAGCCGTAATGGTAACTCTGAGACTAGCAGTTTCCAAATGAGCCTAGCGGCAAATCAGAATCACATATTCCTGGCCACAACCCAAATTTACTAAAAGCCTGACTCTCAGGATGGGTTCCAGGAATTTATATTTTTAAAATGATTCCCATTTATGGCATTGAGAAGTTGATGATATAGATAATCCTAAATAGATAGATGTCCCTTTCAATGACTAGATTTATATTCCCTGATAGACTATTTAGCATTTAGGTTTTCATTTATCTCACCTTTAATTTCTGATCAATTTATTTATAGTGCCTAAATTTCTATTATGGTTCTTTGTTGTAGCTGTTCTGTCTGTAATTTCCTATCACTAAGCTCTCATTCTGGCCAAAAAAGAAAGGGAACTGGTTTCTGGTATGGGATATATTTTGAATAATCAGCAATTATAAGAGAGAATTATAACTGCATTATGCAGGAACTTATTGCCAATTGATATTCACAAAATATAGCTTCCTAGTAAAGGAATCTTACAGATATTAAAACCCATGTTTTATTAATATTGTCCTTTAGAGCTAAATCAACTAAATCTTCATAATGTTTAGTAGCAAAACTCGTAAATTTTGTGATTAAATGAATCCTTATCTTCAGTACAGATGGAGGAAAAGGAGGAGCAGGAGGAGAAGAAGGAGAACTAGTTCTTTCTTTCTTTCTTTCTTTTTTTTTTTTTTGGTCTTTTTAGGGAAGCACCCAAGGCATATATAAGTTCCCAGGCTAGGGGTGGAATCAGAGCTGCAGCTTCCGCCTACAGCACAGCCACCAGCAATGCAAGATCAGAGCTGGGTCTAGGACCCACACCACATGGCAATGCCAGATCCTTAATCCACTGAGCAAGGCCAGGGATCGAATGCATATCCTCATGGATACTAGTCAGGTTCATTACCGCTGAGCTACAATGGGAACTCCCCACACCACCTATTTTTGTATGGTCTGTGAACTATGACAGGAACTTCAGAACTAGTTCTTTTCAATTTCATTGATCAAAGTGATTACAGAGCAGGAGGAGTATGTTTTTACAATTTCTCTTGAACGGACATACTTACTCCTCTTTTCACCCAGAATATTATATTATAGCAAAGGCCATTTATTCAAAAGTTATAAATAAACCCAAAAAGAACTTGTTGCACCATTACAAATGTAGAATAAAATAATATACATTTAAAGAACATGCATGGAATTCCCGTCATGGTGCAGTGGAAATGAATCTGACTAGGAACCATGAGGTTGCAGGTTCCATCCCTGGCCTTGCTCAGTGAATTGAGGATCCAGCTGTACTGTGAGCTATGATGTAGGTCGCAGACGCAACTCGGATCTGGCATTGCTGTGGCTGTGGCATAGGCCGGCGGCTGAAGCTCTGATTGGACCCCTAGTCTGGGAACTTCCATGTGCTGTGGTTGCAGCCCAAAAAAAAAAGACCGGAAAAAAAAAAAAAAGGACATGCATAATGAATATTTTACATAGTAAAATGTTTTTAATATTTTATGAAAATATAGAAATTCAATGAAATAATTCCATAAAATATGCAGAGATCAATTTGCATTTTCAACAAATTTCACTGACAATCATCCCTGACTCTTCTTTGTGCCAACTGCAGAAGAGGGACGAAAATCCCCTGCTTCATTCTTATCATGACCTGTTTTAACCCAAGGTGGAACCCTACTCACTCCAGTAAGTGCTCATTTTCAGTGACCTGAAAGATGAATTTCTGAGACTAGTAAGTACTATTCTCACTTCAGCTAAAGAAATTACCACATTCACTTTGGTAAGGGAGGGGGAACAGTCTTTGATCCTGAAGTCTTTGCATCAGAAGAGGGAAGAGTTTTCCTCCTAGGCTGATACTGAAAATGCTGGAAAAACGTTTCGGGAGTTAACCTTCTTTTCCAGTGAACAAAGCTCTGGTGCTGAATTTCTTATGCATATATAGAAACACATATTTTTTTAAGTATCTTGGCCAGAAACATAAGGGTCTTATGTGAAAACACACCCGATTTTCTTATGTGTGTAGTTTAGATATTCCTAGGCCTTAAATCTCTCTCTCTCTCTCTCTCTTTTTTTTTTTTTTTGGTGCGGGGGAAGTCTGCATCCAAGGCATTGTAGAAGTTCTGGGGCAAGGGATTAAACCTGCACCACAAGCCACAGCAGTGACAACACTGGACCCTTAACCTGCTGAGCCACCAAGGAACTCCTAAGTCTCTCTTTTATATTCAGTCAGGAATCCGCAGCTGTTGACAATTTACATGAAGAACCACAGTTATTACTGGAATTACATACTAGCGTGAAACTAAGTGGCAACAATAATAAAGGATGCAAAGGTAGTTCAGGGAAGCCCTTTTCTTCAAAACTCTGCTGAGAGGAGGTAGGGGACTTCAAGCAAAGTACCAAAGGATAGTATTAGAAAATGTTTCAGGAGTGCCTGTCATGGCTCAGTGGAAATCAATCTGACTAGCATCCATGAGGAAACAGGATTGATCCTTGGCCTTGCTCACTGGGTTAAGGATCTGGCGTTGCTGTGAGCTGTGGTATAGTTCGCAGATGTGGCTGAGATCCAGCATTGCTGTGGCTGTGGTGTAGGCCAGCTGCTACAGCTCTGTTTCAGTCCCTAGCCTGTGAACCTCCATATGCAGTGGGTGTGGCCCTAAAAAGACAAAAGACAAAAAAAAGCTTCAGAAAGAAGTCATATTTGAGCAGCTATTGATGAATGGGAAGGTCTACCAGGTAGTCTAGGTGTGGTAAAGGGTTCCACTCCAAGATAACAGCAGAGACAAAGATACCAAGACAGAAGAGACATGGAACAGACCAATAAATTCTTTAGGATTTCAGAACCTGGGCTAGAAGGGGATGAAAAGAGACACTGCTGCCAATGGTCACCACTCACATCATAAAATCTTTGTGTGGGATGCTACAGAGTACAGGTTTTGGGAGTTCCCGTCGTGGCTCAGTGGTTAACAAACCTGACTAGCATCCATGAGGATGCAGGTTCGATCCCTAGTCTCTCTCAGTGGGTTAAGGATCCAGCGTTGCCTTGACCTGTGGTGTAAGTTGCAGCCGAGGCTTGGATCCCATGTTACTGTTGCTGTGGCATAGGCCGGTGGCTACAGTTCCCACTGGATCCCTAGCTTGGGAAGCTTCATATGCCTCGGGTGCTGCCCTAAAAAAAAAAAAAAAGAGTACGGGTTTTAACTATAAGCTAATGGGGAACATAATGGGACACTATTTTTATTTTAGGAAGAAATCACTAGAAGTGGAGTAGTGGATAGATCGGGAATGTGCATCACTGAAGGACAGAGCCAGGCACAAAGTACTACAAGAGTAGACTAGGGTGGGGAAGAGGGTTTGAACTAAGGCGGTGGCAAAGGGAGAGAGAGCAAGGGCTGAGGAGGAAGAAGAGAGAGCTCTTTGATCTGGCATGAAAAAGGCGAGCCCTTTGCCAGGGAAGTGTAAAATGAGTAACTCTCTGCCCCAAAAGTAGGAGGTAGGAGCCACTCTGATATAGCAAAGCACTCAGACAACACTTAGTTCAAACTTGGGCTTTATTTTTTGCAACCTTTGTGCAACTTTGGGTAATTCACTTAACCCTCCACCCCACTAAGCCTCACAATGATCACATGTAAATAATTAATAATAGCATAACTTATGGAGGTGTCAGGAAGAACAGAGATAAAATATAGAAAGCCCTAGCTTATGACTAGCACTAGCCTAAAGGCTCAATAAAAAGATGTTTACAAAACAGGCAAGAAAAGATTCACATATAGGGTTACTTGTTTTGTGTTTCTCAACAAAGTTAAACACATCTAATGGAAGCATCCTAAATGTCCATCCACAGATGAATGGATAAAGAAGATATGGTACATATATATGATGGAATATTTTTCAGCCATAAAAAAGAATGAAATAATGCCATCTGCAGCAACATGGATGGACCTAGGGATTATCATACTAAGTGAAGTAAGCCAAAGACAAATATCATATGATATCACTTATATGTGTAATCTTAAAAAAATGGTACAAATGAACTTATTTACAAAACAGAAATAAACTTACACTGAAAACAAACTTATGAATATCAAAGGGAAAAGGTGGATGAGGTAAGGAATACATTAATTAGGAGTCTGAGATTAACATACACATTATTATAGATAAATAACCAACACGGACCTACTGTATAGCACAGGGAACTATACAGTATACTCAATATATTGTAATAACTCATAAGGGAAAAGGATCTGAAAAAGAAAAAAAATATATATATATAAAACTGAATCACTTTGCTGTATACCTGAAACTAACACAACATTGTAAATCAACTATACTTCAATTTAAAAAAAGATATAGGAGTTCCCATTGTGGTGCAGTGGAAATGAACAACACGACTAGTACCCATGAGGATGTGGGTTCAATCCCTGGCCTTGCTCAGTGGGTCAGGGATCTGGTGTTGTTGTGAGCCGTGGTATAGGTTGCAGATGCAGCTCAGATACTGCATTGTTGTGGCTGTGGTGTAGGCTGGCAGCTGTAGCTCTGATTCGACCCCTAGCCTGGGAATGTCCATGTGCTGCAGGTACGGCCCAAAAATCAAAAAATAAATACATTAATAAAAAGACATAAACAAACATATCTGTATTAAGTAAATAATTTATTTCTGAGGCCTATAAAGCACTTCTTTTAGTGCTTCTATCAATAAAGTTATTTAGAAGGATTTGTATCAAACATTCATGTATTGACTCAATTCAATTAATATGTAATGAACACCCTCTGGTAGGGATGTTTGGCTTGTACTAGGAATCCTGGGAATTGTACAATCAACCTCCATTTATCAGCTCTGTAGATTACCTAAAGATGACTGAATGGTTTCTATGGCATCAATACAATAGAGAATTCTCTCTTCTTGTTTCCTATTGCCTATACAAAAGAAGAGCAAGTTCATAAACAATGGATTATTTCCTTGACACACACCCACACATTCTCCCAAGCTTTCTAACCACCACACACTCTAACATCAATCATTTTATTTCCCAAGTTTCCTCTAAATGATCAGTAGCTTCTTTGCTTTGCTGATGATGTATGTTCACTTTGTTGGAAGTACTTTCATTCTCCTTCAAAATAGCAATCCAAAGCCTAACTCTCTTTTATGGTCCACTTTGAAACTTATCTCAATAATAAAGTCCTTTCTGACTGTAAAACAGGATAGTGTTTCTCTTTTGTGGTTCATCATTGTATTTTAATGAAGAAAACATTAAGTTCTAAATGTGAGGTTTGGTTGCTATTTTTTGTTTTGTTTTTAAATGCCAAGCATCACATGGTTTGCAACCAATCATTCATGTTTCAGTGGATGGAAAATAAAATGTACATCCTCCTAGACTATGATTCACCCTACTTGGCACTTGGAGGCTGCTCTGAAAATGTTGGCTGAATAAAGGAATGAATAAATGAGATCACTCTTAATTTCTACAGGTATTTCAATATAAGTCATAGATATGAAAGGAAATCTCTCATGGGACATGGCATCATGGTGGCAGAAGGGTAGTATTGTGCCACTCTTCATATACTTTTATAAAATTGAAATATATCAAGGTAGAAACTCAAAATGGCTTAAACACTTAAACGTAAGATAAGACATCATAAAACTCCTAGAGAAGAACACAGGCAAAATATTCTCTGACACCAACCATACAAATGTTTTCATTGGTCAGTCTCCCAAAGCAATAGAAATAAAAACAAAAATACACTAGTGGGACCAAATCAAATTTACAAGCTTTTGCACAGCAAAGAAAACTATATATAAAAAAAGATAACCTACAGAATGGGAGAAAATAGTTTCAAATGATGCAAACGACGAGGGCTTAATCTCCAAAATATACAAACAACTCATACAACTCAATAGCAATAAAACAAACAACCCAATTGAAAAATGGGCAGAAGATCTGAATAAACATTTCTCAATAGAAGACACACAGATGGTCAACAGGCACACGAAAAAATGCTCAACATCACTATTAGAGAAATCCAAATCAAAATTACAATGACCACTTCACACCAGTCAGAACGGCCATCATTAGTAAGTCTACAAATAACAAACACTGGTGAGGGTGTAGAGAAAAGGGAACTTTCCTACACTGTTGGTGGGAGTGTAAATTGGTACAACCACTATGGAAAGCAGTATTGGAAGTGCTTCAGAAAACTAAATATAGAACTACCATATGATCCAGCAATCCCACTCCTGGGCATATATCCAGACAAAACTTTCATTGAAAAGACACATGTACCCCTGTGTCTCACTGCAGCACTATGCACAAGAGCCAAGACATGGAAACAACCTAAATGTCCATCAATAAATGAATGGATTAAGAAGATGTGGTACTGGAATTCCTGTCATGGTGCAGTGGTTAACGAATCTGACTAGGAACCATGAGGTTGCAGGTTTGATCCCTGGCCTTGCTCAATGGGTTAAGGATCCGGCGTTGCTGTGAGCTGTGGTGTAGGTTGCAGACACGGCTCAGATCCTGCGTTGCTGTGGCTGTGGCGTAGGCTGGAGGCTACAGCTCTGATTCCCCCTAGCCCAAGAAATGGCAAAAAGGCAAAAAGACAAAAAAGAAGAAGTGGTACAAATACACAATGGGATACTATTCAGCCATAAAAAAAGAACAAAATAATGCCATTTGCAGCAACCTGGATGGAACTAGTGAACTAGTCAGAGAAAGACAAATACCATATGATATTACATATCTGGAATCTAAAATATAGCACAAATGAACCTATCTACAGAAAAGAAACAAATTCATGGACATGGAGAACAGACTTGTGGTTGGTTGCCCAGAAGGAGGGAGAGGGAGAGGAATGTTCTGCGAGCCTGGCGTTGGTAGATGCAAACTATTGCATTTGTAGTGGATAAGCAATGAGTTCCTGCTGTATGGAACAGGTAACTCACTGTTACCTGTTGTAACACTTGTGATTAGATATGATGGAGGATAATGTGAAAAAGAGAATATATATATAGAACTGGGTCACTTTGTTGTACAGCAGAAATTGACAGAACATTATAACAAAAATTAAAAATAAATAAATAGCTAAGGCAAAAAAAGAAAAAATATGATAGTTTGGGATATAAATGGATAGAGAGGATATAATGACATTTTTTTTGGCCACTCCTATGGTGTGAGGAAGTTCCTGGGGCAAGGATCAACCCACACCATAGCAGTCCCAAGCCGCAGCAGTGACACCTAAGCACCAGGCCACCAGGGAACTCCCAATGACAACATTTTATAGAAACAAAAGAAAACTGTTGGATAACATAGGATGGCAGAAGTGCAACACATATTCAATTCAATTTAAAAGAATATTTATGGAGTACCTCTTTTAAATAAGTATGAACACTGTCTACTATTACCATCGAAAATAACTTTTATATGATATATTAAAAGGGTTAACTTCCACGGACCTTATTTCCTCATCTATAAAACTGACATCTAATACCCAATAATACCTAAAAAAACCCTCAAAACCTAAGGTTTTTGTGAGAATAAATTAAAAATGTCTTATCACCTGGGATACTGAAGATACTTAGCAAAAGTTTCCCCCAGACAATACCACTAATGATTACACTCAGTAATGCTTTGCGTACTCTTTGTAACGTGTTCAGGGAGCTTTAGCAGAGAGGTGATGAACCATTTTCATTTCATTTTCAATGAACCACTTTCTCTCCACCACATGCACTATTTGTTTAAATGAAACCTGGCCTCCTTCCTCATGCTTCAAGAATTACTAGATAGAACCATTGCTTTAGTTCTATCTGAATATTTTATTTTTCCAATCCATGGACAGAGAGGAGATACTTATTTGTTCAAATTAGATTTGAACAGAAATATGAAGTGGAAACTGAAAAACATATTCAGTATGCTTTTTTTGGGGGGGAGTGGAGGGACAGGTGAGCTAAGGAGCTGGTATTGAGAGGGTTCCAGGTGATGGAAGGTACACAGAATTTCCAATTAAAAATATTAACCAAAAACCTCAGAATAATTTCCCCTTCAGAAAAAAAGGAATTCAAACTTGACTTGAATCTGGGGTCTAAGCCAGCAGTGCTAAGGCTCCTTGAAAGCCATCTTTCAGATAACAATGAGCCCATCCATCATTTGTTCCAGGAAACTTTAGAAAAACTGATGATACAGCACATGTGGCTGGGGTGCACAGTGCCATGCCCTGTAATAGTCATTAAGCACTACCTGTTATCTGCTTCTTAGTCTCCAAGTCTCTGGTTTGCTTCAGCACCTGGAGCAGCCGAGGTACTCCATTGAGCTCAGCCACCTCCAATTTGTTGTCATTGTCTTCAAACACCAAGTTTCTCAAGGCCCCACACACAGCTCGCTGGACATCTTCATTTTGAACTTTTAGGAGCTGTAGAAGCTTGGGGATGCCATGAAGCTGATTAACCTAGGGAAGACGTAGATGCATATTTCAGATATTTATTAATTTTGATGTGACATTAAAGGTATTCAAATAACATGAACAAGCAGATGAAATTCACTGATTTTGATGCTAAGTCCTATCAATCAATGTGTAGCGCAACCTGAGACTCAATATATAATACATCCTGCTATAAGGCAGTATCTGTCATCAAGGAGCTTAGAATAAACCTGGGAAGTAGGGAGTTCCCGTTGTGGCACAGTGGATTAAGAACCCGACATAGTGTCCATGAGGATGTGGGTTCCACCCCTGGCCTCACTCAGTGGGTTAAGGATTTGGTGTTGCCACAAGCTGCAGTGTAGGTTGCAGATTTGGCTTAGATCCATTGTTGACTTGGCTGAGGTGTAGCACCAATTCGACCCCAGCCCAGGAACTTTCATATGCCACAGATGCGGCCCTAAAAGAAAGAAAAAAAAAAAAAAAAAAAAACTCTGGGATGTTAAGACTGAAACCTATGAAAAAACTGAAGGGCTAAGTTAAGTGAAAAAGGGTGGATAAGTGATAATTAAGTGAACAGAAAGAGTTAAATTAATAAAAACCTTAATCATAAGAAAGATGAAGAGAAGAATGTATATTTTCCACTTTGGGGATGGAAGGTTCTATAAATATCAGTTAAGTCTATCTGGTCTAGAGTGTCATTTAAGGCCTGTGTTTCCTTGTTGATTTTCTGTCTGGAAGATCTGTCCATTGATGTAGGTGGGCTGCTAAAATCCCACACTACTATTGTGTTACTGTTGATTTCTCCTTTTATGGCTGTTAGCAGTTGCCTTATAGAATGTGATGCTCCTATGGTGGGTGCACCCTATGTTCATTGCAGCACTATTCACAAGAGCCAAGACATGGAAACAACCTAAATATCCATCAACAGATGAATGCATGAAGAAGATGTGGTACATATATGCAATGGAATACTACTCAGCCATAAAAAGGACAAAATAATGCTATTTGCAGCAACATGGATGCAACTAGAGATTCTCACACCAAGTGAAGTCAGTCAGAAAGAGAAAGACAAATACCACATGATATCACTTATATGTGGATTCTAAAATATGGCAAAATGAACCTCTCTATAAAACACAGACTTACGGACATAGAGCAGACCTGCAGTTGCTGGTGGGGAGGGGGGAGGCAGTGGGGTGGACAGAGAGTTTGGGGTTAGTAGATCAAACTATTACATTTAGAATGGATAAGCAATGAGGTCCTATTGTACAGCACAGGGAACTATGTCCAATCTCCTAGGGTAGGACATAATGGAAGACAGTATGAGAAAAAGAGTATATACATACACACACACACACACACACACACACACACACACACACACACACACATATGGGACTGGGTCACAAAGCTGTATAGCAGAAATTGACACAACATGGTAAATCAACTATACTAAAAAAAAAGAAAAAAAGATGAAGAGAACTGGGAATCTGAGGAATAAAGGAAATTTTATGGAAGAATTCTGTATTACATGAGCATTTTTTTCTAGGACAGAACTTTATAGTCAATATAAGCTGAACAGACACCACCTTCATCAATAGTAGAAATAAAAATTCATTTAACATAGCAATTGTAGTAGCAATGCAAAACTAACCCTAAATGCAAGCTATTTTTTAATTGAGGTATAGTTGACATATAACATTTTAATACTTTCAGGTATAAAACCTAATGATTCATTATCTGTATATATTGTGAAATGATCATAACGTCTACTCAATATCCATCATCATACACACCTACAATTTTTTTTCTTGTGATGAGAATTCTTAAGATCTATTGTCTTAGGAACTTTCAAATATCCAAGACAGTATTATTAACTACAGTCACCATGCTGTACAGTACATTCCCATGACTTATTTATTTTATAACTGGAAAAATGCAAGCTATTTTTATGATCAATTTCTTTGAATATTTAAAAACAGTTAAATAAATTATGCAAGCAGTTCATGTAGCTTAACTTTACACTTTTTAATGTGCTATTTAAAAAAATTTCTTCTATACAAATATAAGGAAGGGAATGCTATTGGAGAAAGAAGCACAGGGTCAGAATCAAACAAAAAGTAAATGGTTTTTGACTCTGAGACCTATGGCTGTTTAAGAAGAGGCCAAATAATGGCAGTCTGACTTTGTGTCTTAGCCTGAAAATATTATCAAAAGAAATCAGGAGGTGGATGTAGCACTGCTGAAGAGAATTGTTAAGTTGCAGACTGAGGGCTTTTTCTCTCAGAGGCTTTCATTAGCACCTGATTAAATTTTTTTTAACTTGATAAGTGATTTTTGGTAAAGATCTCAGTCATTTTCACCATCTTAACACAGAAATTTTTAGGAGTTGCCATGAATGAGCAAAACTTTCATATTCAGATGAAGGTCATCACTTATGAATGATACCCTGACTGCACAACAGCTCACTGCACACCTGGTCCAGTGGCACATTTCACATTTTCTATGTATCTCATAGACAGATAAATGCAATTTAAGATACTGTCTTCCAATCTTACATCTTCCTTTGTTAGGACGGGGAGTAAACTAACAAGTTAGGAATAAAAGTCAAGGTTGTAAGGTAACCTACATAGTAAAAAAAATAACCATAATAATAGTGATAATCACAATAACAATAATAAAAATAACAACTCTTGCTCCCACTTCTACCATTAGGTGGTATTGATATATATTATCTAATCAATAGCTTGCAAGAACCTGAAGAGGAAAGTATTCTTTTGGTCCCTTTAAGGATTCATTGGCAGCAATAAGGAGAAATACCTCCACTTGCAGCTCCCTTCAGAGCATATATTTGCAGAACAAGGAGACCGGCTATAGCAATTTTGTTGGGTTATGGCTAAAGCTATTCTAATGTATTTGTATGAAAAAGCTATGAAAGATATCAATTAAATCTGGTCCAGAAGATCATCTATCTGATCACTTCATCTATTCCTATTATTATACCTCCCTAAAAGCAGAAAGGCACAACTTATTTGAAAACAGCCTGTAACTCACGTGTTTCCCTAATTCTGTCAATTTCTATTTCATAGTTAGCTTTTTAAGTTCAGCCTTTAGCTTGTTTATTTATTTATTTACTCACTGGCCATGCCTGCAGCAAATGAAAGTTCTCAGGCCAGGGATTAAATCTGCATCACAGCAGTGGCCCAAGCCACTGCAGTGACAATGATGGGTCCTTAACCCACTGTGCCACCAGGGAACTCTCTGTAGTTAGCTTTTATGACAGTTGAATTCATACTCTATAAACTTCATAAAGAGAAGCTAGATTATGGAAATATCTTAATATTTAATTTATATTTATATTTATTGGCTTCTTCAAAACATGATGTGGTATGGCTTACTGGCCAAAAGGCATTTCCAACTGTGATGATAGCATGAGTGAGAAGTGGACACACAGAAGCCTCCACTGCCCTGACTGGGAAGCATGAATGGCCAGCTTCTACTAACAGACTTTTGCTTTGACCCATTCCCTGACCCTGTCACCTTTATCCCTAGTGGCTTTCAGCACTTGCTCCAGTTGGGAAAGAAGGAACTGCAGACACACCGTACTCAGATAAATGCTGAAATTCAGCTATAACTCTACTCGAAGTAGAATTTGACTCCCTAGTGTCTGGCACCTGCCCCACACTTAAAAATAGATTTTATATATCTTTATCCATTTTATCAAACAAATGGATATAAATCATATTAAATGCAAGACATTGATGATATCCTCCTCACTACCTATGACTAGGGCAACTGGTAATGCCTTTTGTATGCATTTGGTCCAAATATGTTGTTTCTTGCCCCTTTAAATTCAGGAAAGCAGGTGGGACCAGAGAGGTTGTATGTGTTCCCTCTATACTGAATCCTCAGGGGATTTATTTCTCCTTTGAGGAAAGGAAAAAAAAACAAACAAACAGATTAACACGAACACCTCAGAACTTCAAAAAAGCTTCATTTGAAATAGTTTCTAAATATATGAAAGGACAGAATCACATATTAGAATTTTAACTTTCTCCTTTATTATCCTAATTCTTTTCACTATCAACTCTAAAAGAATTAAATGGTGAGGGCTTCTGGTGGCAAATAAGAAGAGAAAACAGACCAACTCTGTTGGGACACAAAGGTGCCTTCGTACCCTGGTGCCTTTGCTCTCCCTTCCCTTCCTGTCTGGAGTGCTCTGCTCACTCTGCCTTTCTTCTGGCAAGCCCTACTCATTCTGCATAAGCCAGTTCAAATGTCACCTCCTCTATGAAGTGTCACTGCCTTTCTCTCCATTCCCTCCCATCAGAATTAATCACTCCCAGTAAACTGGCATAATCTTTCAGGAAGGAAACTGGCAATACGTGTTATAAACTCTTTAAAATGTTCACTTTTGGTGAACTTCATTAGGAAATAATTTGAAATGCAGACACAGCCTAACATGACAATAGCAACTATATTATTTATAATACTGAAAAATAAGAAACCATAAATTAAGATGGGGGAGGGCTGGTTAGTGATTGTCACTTAGCCATATATTGAGGTATCCACGTGAGAGGCAGAGCAATGTTTGAACTAAGAGACATTTTATTAGTCATACAGTTCCCTCAGCAGTCAAATCAGGATTGTGTAAAATCAGCAATTGCATGCTAGACCCAGAGTAGTCATTCAACACATGGTAGCTACTAGCCTATGCTGCAGCCACAGCTTGTGGCAACATCGGATTCTTAACCCACCGAGCAAGGCCAGGGATCGAATCCACATCCTCATGGACACTATGTTGGGTTCTTAACCCATCGAGCCAAAATGGGGACTCCTGTATTTTTTTTAAACAACAAGCATGTACTTATGCATGCTTTTTAAAACCAAACAAAAAAATCCCCATAAACAAAGCTACATATTCAATTTGACTACAGTTATGTATATGTATGCATTAAAAAAAAAATCAGAGAAAAAACCAAAATGATAACAATAGAGGGATTGTGGATCTTTTCTTTCTTAATCTCCCAAATTTCTTATAATAAATTTGTATTAGTTTCATAATAAGATTTTACAAGACAGTTATGGTAGTCACTGCTTCAGGGATGAGATCTGAAGCAAGTATGGAAATAAAACCAGCTCAAGAAGGGTCTTGCAGATTAAATTAAGGGATTTGTCTTTTATACTGCAGGCAAGGCAGGTGGGGCAGGCAGCTATGGGAAAGGTCTCACTGGGTGCTGTGAGGAAAGTGGATTGAGCCTGGGTAAGAAAGGAGGCAGGGAGATTAACTAGCAGGCAGCTGGACTAACAGAGAGCATGGTGAAAGGGATCAGCACAGAAGTACTGGGTAGGGAGGGAAAGATGTGGGTAGATTCAGGACACTGTTTTTTTCCTTTTTACAGCCACAGCTGTAGCATGTGGAAGTTCCCAGGCCAGGGGTTGAATTAGAGCTGCAGCTGAGGCCAAAGCCACAGCAACCCTGGATCTGAGCCTATATTGCAGCTTGCAGCAACTCGATCCTTAACCAGCTGAATGAGGCCAGGACACTATGTGGTGTAGGCCACAGCAGCTACAGCTCTGATTTGACCCCTAGCCTGGGAACTTCCATATGCCATACCCAAGAGCCTTAAAAAATATATATATATATATGTAGTATTTAAAAATTTTCCTTTTGATATATGCAAGTTCTGTAGTGATATTCCCTCTCCCACCCAGATGTTGATAATTTGTGTCTTATTTCTTTTAAAAATTTTTTTAAATTTATTTTTTATTATTTTATTTTCTTCTTTTTTTTGTTGTTAGTCTTGCTAGAGGTTTGTCAGTTTTTTTAAATCTTTTCAATAAAGATCAACTTTCCATAAAAAAAGAAGACTATGACAGTAGAGAGAAAAAAAAAAGCAAAGAAGATAATGTATTCTTTTTTAGATAAGTTGATAAGTTGATAAGTTGATAAGTTCAGCAGGATGTCCAGGAAATAGCTGGACATGTGGGTTGGAACCTGGGGGAAAGATAAGGGCTGGAGATGCTGTGAGTCGTTGGCACTGAGATCACACATTAGTGGAAGCCAGGAGGGATGGGTGGGTGGGTGAGGTGGGTGAGATGGTGTCCGATAAGAAAAGTCCCAGGAAAGCATGTAAGGAACATAAACATTTAAGGGACAGGTTGAGGATAATTTTTTTTGTTGTTAAACAGAAGGAACCTAAAGGAGCCAGAAAGATGAGAAAAGAGCCAGGAGATTCTGGGCCAAAAGAGGTTTCAAAAAGGAACAAGGGATTAACAATGTTAAATGCTGAATCTTAAATCAAATAAGGATTGAAAAGTTGTCATTGGCTTTAAAAGTTCATGATTTAAAATTTTGATCTTAATATCCAAATTATAATTGTTTTTTATACACTCATTAAAAAACTATGGTACCACTGTTAATATTAATTGGATTTTGACACTGCCCTTGGGTTATAATATCACAGTTCTTAGATTTTCTACCAAGCATATGTGTGTTTAGGTTTCATATAATTTTCATGTTTCATTATTCTTAAAACCAGTCTTTGTTCTAGCTTTATCACACCAAATAAAAGCTAAGAAGGCAAGCACAGGTTTAATCCTATATAAGCTAAATGATATATATGTTCAAACTAGTAATTTAAAAGATAGTGGAAATCTATCCCAATTTGGGTAACAAGGAGAATTTCATGTAATTCCACATTATAAAATTGAAGCACATATCAAAATGCCCAGTTTAGGGAATTCCCGTCATGGCGAAGCAGAAGCAAATCTGACTAGGAACCATGAGGTTGCGGGTTTGATCCCTGGCTTTGCTCAGTGGGTTAAGGATCCAGTGTTGCTGTGAGCTGTGGCGTAGGTCACATATGTGGCTTGGATCCTGCGTTGCTGTGGTATAGGCTGGAAGCTCTAGCTCTGACTGGACCCCTAGCTGGGGAATCTCCATATGCTACGGGTGCAGCCCTACCTAAAAAGCAAAAAAAATTAAAAAAATTAAAAAATTAAAATGCCAAGTTTAAACATCTATCTGATTTAGCCAGAAAAGCACTAATTTTAGCCCAATTTTTCACCTCTATATATAAAGAAAGTTTATTACTAGCTAAATATATTATTTTTAAAAGTCCTTACTTCTTTCTTCCGTGGAATAAATACAGGCAAAGGGTCACAAGAATTGTGTAATTTTAAAACTAAAAAAGATGTGGGCACTTTACTGTACAGCTGAAATTGACACAACATTGTAAATCAACTATAATAACAAATTTTAAAAAAGATATGGGGAGAGGTCTTTCGAAACAATGCATAAAATTGATACCATGAAGAAAAATGTTGACAAATTTAATTCACAAGAATTTTTTTTTTTTTTGTCTTTTTGCCTTTTCTAAGGCCACTCCGGCGGCATATGGAGGTTGCCAGGCTAGGGGTCGAATTGGAGCTACAGCTGCCGGCCTACGCCAGGGCCACAGCAATGCCAGATCCAAACTGCACCTGCGACCTACACCACAGCTCACGGCAATGCCAGATCCTTAACCCACTGAACAAGGCCAGGGATCGAACCCGCAACCTCATGGTACCTAGTTGGATTCGTTAACCACTGAGCCACGACGGGAACTCCCTCACAAGAATTTTTAAATCATGCATATGAACGATATCATAAAGTCAGAAAACAACATTGCCACACGTGTAGCCATGGATTCATATGTATAATTGATAAAGAACTTCCACAAATAATTAAGACACATATCTTACAAAAAAGTCAATGAATTTAAAAAATGACAAGTGACTGAATAAATACAGTCAACAAAGTACCAAAAGATGCTCATCTTTATGAATAATTAAAGAAAGGCAAATAAAAAAAAACCAGTGGAAGCTCTTTTATCTGACTAATTGATCTGCGAAATCTTTTCCTCTGTGAAATCTTCTGATTTTGAAAACTATCAAAACTGGTAGGTTACTATACATTGGCCTTTGCACTCTTCTTTCTTCTAGTTTACCAAGAATAACTTAGGTTTGTCAGCCAATACATTTATGTCAACCCTACGTGTTACTATAATTGTGTAATTTATTTACTTATTTACTGAAAAAGCTCTGTCTCTTTGAAAACTTTTTTAAATGCTTTAGAAAGACCTGATAAAGGTGAAGAGTTTGTAACAACTCTGTAATGAGTTGTAAAAGAAATTAATCTAAAAGACTAGGTGAAATATAAGAATCTAGAAGGATGTGAACTCAGATGAATTAGTGCCATTATGTTCTCATTTCGCTCCAAAAAAACTTAAAACTAAAAACGGCAAATGAGGAGTTCCTGTTCTGGCTCAGAGGATTAAGAAACCGGCTAGTATCTATAAGAATGTAGTATCTATAAGAATGTGGGTTCGATCCCTGGACTCGCTTAGTGGGTTAAGGATCCAGGGTTGCCACAAGCTGCAGTGTGTGTCACAGATGTGGCTTGGATCTGGTGTTGCTGAGGCTGTTGCATAGGCCTGCAGCTGCAGCTCTGAATCAACCCCTAGCCTGGGAACTTTCATATCCCGTGGGTGTGGCCCTAAAAAGACAAAAACAAACAGTTGCCTTATATATTGTGGTGAACCTATGTTGGGTGTGTAGATATTTAAAATTGTTATATCTTCTTCTTGGATTGATCCTTAGATCATTATGTAATGACCTTCTTTGTCCCTTAAATATTCTTCATTTTAAAGTCTATTTTGTCTGATATGAGTATTGCTACTCCAGCTTTCTTTTGATCCCCATTTGCATGAAATATTTTCTTCCATCCTCTCATTTTCCATTTGTATGTGTCCCTAGAAGTGAAGTGGGTCTCTTGAAGACAGCATATATATGGGTCTTGTTTTTGTATCCATTCAGCCAGTCTATGTCTTTTGGTTGGGGCGTTCAGTCCATTAACATTTAAGGTAATTATTGATATGTATGTTCTTATTGCCATTTTACTAATTGCTTTGGATTTTTTTTTTTTCTGCTGTGTAGGACCACACCTGAGGCATATGGAAATTCCCAGGCTAGGGGTCAAATTGGAGCTACAGCTGCTGCCCCACACCACAGCCACAGCAACTCAGAATCTGAGCCACATCTGTGACCTATATCACAGCTCACTGCAACACTGGATCATTGCAACACTGGATCCCTGACCCACTGAGCGAGGCCAGGGATCAAACTGCCAGCATTCTGGATACTAGTCAGATTCATTTCCACTGCACCACAATGGGAAATCCCCAGACATATGTTTATACAATGGTTTATAGAAAAAAAAGAATCTGAAAAGAATAGATATGTTTGTGCATATAACTGATTCACTTTGCTGTATACCTAAACTAACAGAGCCTTATAAATCAACTATACTCCAATAAAAATTTTTAAAAAGACCTAAAACCATAAAGATCCTAGAAGAAAACATAGGCTGTAAGCTCCTTTACATTGGTCTCAGTGATATTTTTTTGGATTTGACATCCAAAGAAAAGGCAACAAAAGCAAAAATGAGTAAGTGGGACTATATCAAACTAAAGAGCTTTCGCACAGCAAAAGATGTCAACAAAATGATAAGGCCACTTACCGAATAGGAGAAAATATTTGCAAATCATATATCTAAGGAGTTAATATCCAAAATATACAAAAACTCATATAACTCAACATCAAAAAAACCCAGGAGTTCCCGTCGTGGCGCAGTGGTTAACGAATCCGACTAGGAACCATGAGGTTGCAGGTTCGGTCCCTGCCCTTGCTCAGTGGGTTAACGATTCGGCATTGCCGTGAGCTGTGGTGTAGGTTGCAGACGCGGCTAGGATCCTGCGTTGCTGTGGCTCTGGCGTAGGCTGGTGGCTACAGCTCCGATTGGACCCCTAGCCTGGGAACCTCCATATGCCGTGGGAGCGGCCCAAAGAAATAGCAAAAAGACAAAAAAAAAAAAACCCAAAGGGACCTGATTTTAAAATGGGAAGAGGACATGAAAAGAAAGAAAAGAAAGCATGCAGATGGCCAATAAACACATGAAAAAGATGTTCAACATCACTAATCATTAAGGAACTGAAAATCAAAACCACAATGAGATTATCACCACACACCTGTTAAAATGGCTATTACCAAAAACACAAGAAATGACAAGCCTTGGCAAGGATGTAGAAAGAGAAAACCCTGTGCACTGTTGGTGGCAATATAAATTGGTGCAGCCACAATGGAAAATGGTTTGGAGGTTCCTCAAAAAATAAAAAATAGAACCACCATATTACCCAGCAATTCTACTTTGAGGTATTTATCTGAAGGAAACAAAAACACTGACTCATAAAGATATAGGAATCTTCCATCTTCACTGCACCATTATTTATAAGAGCTAAGACATGGAAACAACCATGTCTGTCCGTCAATGGACAAATAGATAAAGAAGTTGTGGTGTGTGAGTGTGTGTGTGTGCGTGTGTGTGTATGTATATAATGGAATATTTACTTGGCCATAAAAAGGAAGGAATTACTGCTATTATGACAATATGGATGGACCTTAAAGGCATTATGCAAGTGAAATAAGTCAGGCAGAAATAGACAAACACCCTACGATCTCACTCATGTGTGGAATCTAAGAAACAAACAAAAAACCAAACCAAAACAAAAAAACTGAAATCAGAGGTACAAAGAAGAGATTGGTGGTTGCCAGAGGTGGAGTTTGGGTGGGGGGATGCCGTGGATGAAGGGGGTTAAAATGTACAAACTAACAGTTATAAAATAAATAAATCCTGGGAATGTCACAGCATGGTGACCATTGTTAACGATACTGTATTAAGTTTGGAAGTTGCTAAGATAAAGGATCATAAAAAGTTCTTATCACAAAAGAAAAAAAAATTGTAACTATTTGTGATGAGGAATGGTACCAGACTTATTGTGATGGTCATTTCACAATATATACATATATCGTATCGTATACCTGAAACTAATATAATGTTATATGTCAATTATATCTCAATTAAAAAACAAAAGGCAGGAAAAATGTTGTTAAATATACTAATTGTAACCTTTTTTCATTTCTTCCAAAAAATAAGAAAAGGAAAAGAAAAACCATAAATATTCCCCATATTAAATACCTCAAAAACAAACAAAAAAGCCTTATAGGTAGCATCATACTTAATAATGAGAGCATGACTGAATGCTTTCCTCTAAGATAAGAACAGGACAACATGTCCACTCTCTAACGTCTTTTTAACATTGTACTGGAGGTTTTAGCCAATGCAAAAGAAAAAAAAGAAATATAAGTCATCCAGATTGGGAAGGAAGAAATAAAACTGTTTTTATTCACAGATGACATGACTGTCTATGTAGAAATGTGATGAATCTACAAATATGCTCTTGAGCTAATATCACAGATATAAAATCTGTGTAATATCACAGATACAAAATCAATTTATAAAAATGAACTGCTCTACTGTATAGCACAGGAAACTATATCTACTAACTTGTGATGGAAAATGATGGAGGATAATGTGGGAAAATGAATATATATGTACACACACACATATGTACATGACTGGGTCACTTTGCTGCACAGCAGAAATTGACAGAACATTGTAAATCAACTATAATGGAAAAAATAAAAATCTTAAAAAAATTGACTGCACTTCTACTTACTATCATTGAGCTATCAAAAACTGACAAAAAAAACCCCCTCTAATCATTTATAAAGTAGACCTAAATAAATAGTGAAATATACTATGTTCAGAGGTCAAAAGACTCAATGTTGTTTAGACATCGATTCTCCACATATTGATCTATAAATTCAATGCAAACTCAAAACAAAATTGAGACAGCTTTTTAAAATATAGAAATTTTTTTTTTGTCTTTTTAGGGCCACACCCATGGCATATGGAGGTTTCCAGGCTAGGGGTCTAATCGGATCTTTTGCTGCCAGCCTACACCAGAGCCACAGCAATGCCAGATCTGAGCTGCATCTGCAACCTACACCACAGCTCACAGCAACACCAGATCCTTAACCCACTGAGCGAGGTGAGGGATTGGACCTTCGTCCTCAGGGATACTAGTCGGGTTCATTACTGCTGAGCCACAAGGGGAACTCCCCCATAGCAGCTTTATTTGTAATAGCCCAAACTCAAATGTCTACCAACAGGTAAATGGATAAACACATTATGGTGTATCCATACAATGAAACATAACTCAGCCACACACACACACACACACACACACACACACACACACCCTTTTGATACATACAACATGGATAAATCTCAAAAGATTTAAGCCCAGTAAAAGAATCCAGACAAAAAAATGCACACATACTCTATGATTCCATTTATATTCAATTCTAGAAAATTCAATTAATCTATAACAGAAAGCAGGTCATTGGCTGCCTGGGGACTAGACATGGGTTGGGGAGGGGTGGGATGTTCTGATTACCAAGGGGCACAGGGAAACTTTGGAGGCAGTGGATATGCACATTATCTTGATTGTGATGATGTTAAAACATACATCAAAACTTTTACATTTTGTACCTTAATAAAACTATTTTAAAAATGAACAAAACTGGTACATTTGTACAAGAGAAATCTAAGCAGTAATTTTATTTTATTTAATTTATTTTTTTGCTTTTTAGGGCTGCACCTGCAGCATATGGAGGTTCCCAGGCTAGGGGTCGAATTGGAGCTACAGCTGCCAGCCTACGCCATAGCCACAGCAACGCCGGATCCTTAACCCACTGAGCAAGGCCAGGGATCGAACCTGAAACCTCATGGTGCCTAGTCGGATTTGTTTCCACTGCACCACGACGGGAACTCCTAAGCAGTAATTTTAAAGAATGAAGTAAGGCGAATATGTATGGAAGATTTCCAAGATGCAGTGTTAAATGAAAACGAAGAACTGTAAGTAACCTGCTACCATTTGTGATTTTATTTTAAACAAAAAAGGATATTCAGCTAACTCATCCAATAGTTGTTTCTACATGCATAAACTATCTCTGAAAGATACCCTCAAACTGATGAGAGGGACAGAGAGACAGAGAGAAAAGGAGGAAGGGAGGGAAGGAGGGAAGGAAGGAGGGAGAATGTGAGGTGGAGAGAGAAAGAGGAAGATGGGTGGACTGCGGTCTGTGGCAAGAGAGAAACTTACTTTTCACTGGACACTTTTTGAATTATGTTTTTCAAACAAGTATACGACTTTTTAAAACAAACATAAAGTGACCTATTTGGAGGATCTATCCTATAGGAACACCTGAGGAAATGCCAAAAGACATACATACAAAGCTGTCCATTGAACCATTGCTATAATATGTTAATGAAACTGTTAAATGAAAACAAAAACTGGAACACACTGCTTACATTTAATATAATTTTTAACTATTAAAAAAATAGCCTAAAATGAATACTCACTTTCTCTCTCAGAAAAATCTGAAAGTACAGACTGTTATAAACAATTATCTCTGGAGATGGTTCTAAAGGGAGAGGTCAGATAAAGAAGGGAGAGGTTTGTGTAGTGATTTATTTTCTAAGTTTCTGGATTGCGAGAAATTTTTTCATAACGAGTGTGTATTTCCTTTAAAAAAAAAAGGCTCAGTAAAGATTTTTACTTTATTTTATTTTATTTTTTCGTCATTTTAGGGCCACACCCTCCCAGGCTAGGGGTCAAATTGGAGCTGCAGCCTCTGGCTTATAGCCACAGAAACACGGGATCCGAGCCTCATCGGCAACATATACCACAGCTCACGGGCAACACCAGATCCTTAACCCACTGATCAAGGCCAGGGATCGAACCTGTTGTCCTCATGGATGTTAGTCAGATTCGTTAGCCAAGAAGGGAACTCCCTATTTAATCAAATTTTAAATTGAGTTATGATTGACATAACTCCATAAAGATCTTCAAAAATTAAAATCGGTTTTGGTTTGCAGGATCACCATAATAGACGTGTAAGTGTGCTAGTTTTGCACTGGACTTTAGATGATATACTCACCCTTTTCCGTGCTTCAGATTTCTGGAAGCACTCATGCTGTATGAAAGTGGCTGCAGCAGAAATCCTGGATGGTAGCGTGTGGTCTGCCTCAAGCATACTCACTGCTCGCTCCAGAGTCATCTCCACGTCTGCATTCCTAGACAAACAGTCACAGATTCAGCAAAATTCCAAACTTGCTCCTTCTTGCCTGTCAACCTGATCCTCTAGAGATGATTTAGCTAATATTGGAAACCACCTAAACATCTAAGCCTTGGCTCCTCTTTAGCCAAAGGAAAATCAGCCTCTGAGGTTAGAAGGTATAAGAAGGTAGTGGCAGAAATACTCCAGTCCTGGTCAGACCAGCCTCTGGAGGTACCACTGAATTGAGAGGAAACTTAGCTCTGTTTAAGATAAATATGTATAGAACAATAATTACATCTTATAAAGTAATTTTTAAGGTACAGTAAGACTTTACATGGAATTTTAAAGGAAATTTGGTCACAAAAACTAAAAATTATTTCTACCCTGGTAAATGCCACACCTGTTAGGTTAAACGGTTTCCTTCAAAAATCATTAGATTTTCCTAAAGCTGTTCCGAATCTGTTATTTCACCTGAAAATAGGTTTTAAAAGCAATATTGTAAAAGTGCTCTTATTTTATGAATATAGTCATATGTAAACAGTAAAAGACAGGAAAATGAGTTTGGCTAAAATAAGTCATGCTGGTGTGGCAGAATCCATCAGGAAAGGTAATGATTAAATGCAATTATAAAAAGCCTATTTTTTAAAAATAATTTTAAACACATTCTGTTACTGTTTGTTTTGCCATTGTGACATTCAGTTTATGTCTATCTAGTAGCATTCTTTGTCCTCTACCAACTGCAGGTACGTATAGAGTTGATGAAATCTGATTCAGTTTGATACAGGGGACAAATGAAATTGCTACGTGTAAAACAATAATTCCCAGAGTTCCCATTGTGGCTCAGTGGTTACGAACCCTACACTTGTATCCATGAGGATTCGGGTTCCATCTCTGGCCTTGCTCAGTGGGTTAAGGATCTGGCATGGCTGGCTGTGAGCTGTGGTGTAGATTGCAGATGTGGCTTAGATCTGGCATTGCTGTGGCTGTGGTGCAGGCCAGCAGCTGCAGATCCAGTTCTACCCCTAGCCTGGGGACTTCCATATGCTGAGGGTGCAGCCCTAAAAGCAAGCAAGCAGACAAACAAACAAACAAATTCCCAAATGCCTCACAGAGCTGGCATTTTTTCCTCGCCTTTACTTCTGCCTAGAGGGTAACTGGGTTAGGTAGCCTATTACCAAGGTGGATGTTAGCACATTCACACTTCCTTAAGTATAGCCTCAGAGAAACCATACCAAGGGTGGCTAAGGACATGCCTTAAAGGTGAACTACGGCTCTTTCTGGCTTCAAAGAGGTTAACACCTGATTCATGCCAGGTAATGGAGATTCAAAAGACATTAAAGGAGGGTGTTTTCCAGTATCTGCTAGTAAGCACCATGAGTCAATTCTTTCTTGTGTCAGGCTACCCCTGACATACACACCGTGTACAGAGCTGAGCGTGTATATGTTGCAAAAGGCATGTCTGTGTATGGGTGGATGTGGCACATGTTCAAACATAGAAGTGTTACCTCATGAATATAAGGGTATTAAAAATGAAGCAGAACAGTTCTGGCATCTATATGGAGAATTATATAATGATCTCATATTTTAAAATGTTGTGCCTCAGGAGTCAATTTAATTGGTAGAAAAGTAGGCTATTACCATTAAAACCAGAATTTGAATCACTTGAATTTAATATAAACACCCTTTTTAAAAGAGATGGAACAGAATGTATATATGTATGTGTGACTGAGTCACCTTGCTGTATGGGAGGAAATTGACAACACTGTAAACTACCTGTAATGGAAAAAAATAAAAATCATTAAAATAAAAAAAAATTAAAAAAAATAAATAAAAGAGATGGAAGCATTTCCCATGCCTGGACACCAATGGATACCTTTACAGAGAATTCAAAAGTCAAATAATTTTGTCTTTCACCATCTACCACTACAGGTGTTTTAAATGATGAAAGATCATGCATAACATAAGAACAACCTTCTATTTAACACTTTTTTAAAAAAAAGATTCAGTCATTAATCCACTTCATAAGTCATAAATGACTCAGGAACGTTTGAATTTCCCAAGTCTCTAACACCCACAAATAATTCCATTACTCTAATCATTTATTTTGCTGAACATGATTCACAAAGAAGCTTTACATTCATTACTAGCTGACCTAATGCTACCTCACTTTATCCCAAAAAACAAATCCCAAACAGAACCAAGACTTCTTCAACAAGGTCTGCCACAGCTGTGAGGGCATCAGTTTTCTGTTTTGGTATTGTCTGTAAAGTCCAACTCTGTATCCAGGCCTGAGTTCTGACCTCAGTCTGATTCTATTTCCTGCCATTCTCCACCCATCTCTTCCCCCTCTTCCAATTGACCAACCCATCTTCCAATCACATTGGACTTTCCATCTTTCTCTAAACACTACACACCTCTTCACAAGCCACTCTCTCTGATTTTTCCAGAGAGCCCATCCTTCTACTTCTTTCTTATCCATTCTTTAAGACTCAATTCAAATATCATCACTTCTGTAAAATCTTTCCTATGCTCCTATCCCCATCCAGTGCTATTCATTTCCCCTGCTATTCTCCCACAGCATTCCTCCCCCCTGTTACCTGAACTAGAAGTCTGTTTGCTCAACCAAATCACAGAAGCCAATATAATGACACCAGGTTGTGGTGAAGGAAAGTACAGCATTTATTGCAGGGCACCAAGCAAGGAGAGTGGGCAGCTCATGTTCAAAAGACTGGATGGCTTTCAGAGAAGGGTTTTTAAAGGCAATATTAAGGGTGAAGGTTTCAGGGTGTCTGCACTCTTCTCATTTGGTTTGTGGACATTCTTCTCATTGGCTGGTGGTAAGGTGACAATCCAGGAATCTCAACAATCAACCTTCTGGTTCCGACTAGTGTGATGATCAGCAGGTAGACACCAGCCACCAGAGGTAAGAGTCTTAGTTTCTACAGAACAACTCAAAGATATGAATCAGAGTGTTATCTATATCCCTTCAGGAGGAACTAGGAGTTCTGTGACATTGCTGTCTAATGATTAACTGCTAGAGCCAGTTCTTTGGAACTCAGAGAAGGCTTAGGAGATTAAAGCCTTTTTTCCTTCAAACAAGAAACAAGGGACAAGGAGGGGATTTTGTACCCAGGTAAGGTCCGGCAGAGTCCTGCTTGGTTTCAACTCAACCTCTGTCTTCCTCTCTACTTCCTTCCCTGACTCCCTTTCCTCTTTCCTTCTTCCCTTCCCATTTACTCATAAAACACTACCTGAAGTCTGTAGAAATGTGGTTTGGGAGATGGAATTGGGGAGGGGAGGATCAGGAAGAGCAGTTGCAGAAGTGAGTATTTTCAACAATTTAAAAAGTTAAAATGATGTCAGTATACACAATAAATGTTAAGAAGAAACAGTGTAAAATATCATTGTCAGAATATGAAGTATTACAGGAAAAAATTTAAAACGGTATTTTTTTTAGGTGTTAAATTCCTCATCAACTGCATTCCTGACAGTAACAACACAGCACTACACCAGCCAGTTCCCAGATACATGAATAGGGCTATACAGCTCTGAAGATCAAGAAAACATCAGATGATGAGTGAAGAGTTCCTGAGTGTTGTCAGATATTTAGGAAATGAAAATCTCCCTACTTCACAAAGATTTTAAGTGTGATAAAAGAGTTGTTTGGAAAGATGACTTTGGAGCAAATATGTGTTTCTAGAGACAGTTTTGAGTGCACTACAAGAGTCTTAGCTGAAACAATAAAGTTGTGAACTGGGCCATTAATGGAAATGGAAAGACAAGTTGAAAGAGGCTTGATGAATCGAAGAACTAAAGTTGGTAATTAAGAGGATGTGGAGGGAAATTAATATGACATCTTTTCTGCTCTGTGCTGCTCTATGTCACAAACTTGACTGATGATAGTACCAGAGATACAGGCTCTCACTTCAGCCTCCCTCTATTAATCCTAGATCACTCTCTAATCACTCTTTTGTTCTCTGAATTCCTATAGACACTAGTACAATCTAGCACTTATATGTCTTATTTTCATTTTTGGTTATCCTCCTTAGACCTTCATCTACTCCACTTAATTTGTATATCTAAGGTGCTTACTGCACTATTGGGTACACTGGAGGAACCTAATATTTGTTTCCTGAACCACCAGTTGCTTACAGATACAGAAATCATATTTTAAGAAAAATTGATCTAGAATGTTTTACTCGATGATTTCTTAAAACTTTTTCATTAGTCTGATTTAGAAGAGGTATTCTATATCTCTTTTATTCCAATGTCTTGATTTTCAGCTGCATTAGTAACTATCTGACCAGCCATTCTTCTTTTGGAAACAAAGATCCATTGTTTAATACCTTATATCATTATGTAGGTGTAGATATGTTCCATAAATGTGGAAGAATGCTTCTTTACACATGGGACTTCCACTAGACATAAAAAAGTAGGTTCCAAATATAGGGATTGGATAGAGTTTGAAATGTGAAATGGTGCCAGGCAAAGAGCACAGAATGTACTCTCAGGAGCAGGGCTCTCGGGGCAGCCTATCGAACTGAAACAAGCCATGGGACACAACAATGGAGAAGAAAATCAGGCATGGATGCCACCTTCATCATTCTAGGAAATATACCTGACCCCCTTTCCTTTCCATACACAGCAAAATTGCCAAAAAACGTTCATGCCTATGATTTCTGGTGTCCAGCATGTTATCTTTGGGGATCATCAGGAATAGATTTCTTGCCTTTTTAAAATTAATTAGTTAATTAATTAATTTAAATGTCTGTCTTTTTAGGGCCATACCCATGGCATGTGGAAGTTTACAGGCTAGAGGCTGAAACAGAGCTATAGCTACTGGCCTACAACACAGCCACAGCAACGCAGGATCCGAGACGCATCTGCGACCTACATCACAGCTCATGGTAACACTGGATCCTCAACCCACTGAGGCAGGCCAGGGATTGAACCCACATCTTCATGGATACTAGTTGGGTTCATTCCTGATGAGCGATGACAGGAACTCCATTCTTGCCCTTTATTTTAAATTTCTTGACCCTAAGTATTTCTTCTATTCTTTGAAATATGATTAATTGTTCTAACAAAATCAGCCTATCTGTTAAAAAAAACTAAGTCAAAATAATATAGTTAATCTTTCTAGAATTGGAGCAACAAAAAAAACCTAGATAGTAAGAAAAAAAGTTTATCTTTGATTTCTTCCTTCTTCTTCTTCTTCTTTTTTTTTTTTTTTTTGCTTTTTAGGCCCACACCTGTGGCATATGGAAGTTCTCAGGCTAGGGGTCGAATCAGAGCTACATCTGCCAGCCTATGCCACAGCCAAAGCAATGCAAAATCCAAGTCACGTCTGCAACTACACCATAGCTCACAGCAATGCCAGATCCTTAACCCACTGAGCGAGGCCAGGGATTGAACCCACATCCTCATGAATCCTAGTTGGGTTCATTACCACAAAGGGAACTCCGTCTTCCTTCCTCTATTTCATTCTTTCACCACACATTTATGTAGTGCCTATCATGGACCTGACTCTGTTTTAAGGAACTGAAAATACAGAGATGATAAGACACTCACAAGCAGCTCAAGTCTAGAGGGAGAGCAGGTAAGTTAATGAATAACCACAATATGTTATTCTGGTAGAGACATCCACACGATGCAGCTCTCTGAGACACCTAGATTGAGAGGGGAGTGGTCAAGGAATCACAAGTAGCCAGGCAAAAGCATAGCTACTGGGAGGAAATAGATGAGAGAAAGAGGGAGAGACGAAGGAAAGAAGGAGGAAAAGGAAGGTAGGAAAGGAAGGAAGGGAGAAAGAAAAAGAAAGAAAATATGTGAACAAATATTTTTCACTAAGGAAAGTGAAAGAGATTCGAAAGATGGTTTGAGTGTTTGGAGGTGTGTTGGGGGATGGTGATGAAGGGTGAAGGAGAATAGAAGGAGATGATGCTAGAGTGGTAAGCAGAGGTGAAAACATGGACCTTAAGTGCTATGCTAAAAAGCACCCAAATTTGGTGGAATTATGGAAAGGTTATAAATTGGAGAGAGAAATCATCAGATTTGGAAAGATCATTTTAATAGTCCTAGAGAATGGTTCTGAGTGAGCAAGACCTGAGGCAGAGAGACCTGTGCAATAGAGACAGAAAGAAGGGTAAAAATGTTAAGACCCATTAAGGGAGCACCAAGACCAGAAGAGAAGGGTAGCCGAAGATGACTTCCTTGGGCATGCATAAAAGTCTTCTCAGAGAAGACTGAGACATGGCTAGAGAAAACCAAGAGAAGCTGGTGCCCTGACAACCAAGGGAAGACAGACTTGCACAGACAGTGGTGTCAAATACTATCCACAGACAGAATAACAGAAGGACTGAATATGTCTCTGTTTCAGATGTAGCATTAAGGTGGTCATTGGTAGATCTGTGGAGTGACTATTTCAGTGAAATGGTAGGGACTAAAGCCAAACTTCAGTGGATTGATGATAGACTGGGAAGTGACAAGGTGACTGAAGCAATATGGGGACACAGAGATGGAAGAAGAGAACGCCAGCTGCACAATTTCATTTAAAGGGATGATAAAAGGTAATAACTTCCATTAAGCAACTTTAGAAATTTAAAAAAAACACATATTTAATGTTTTACCACAATGATACTACATCATTATTTTAGGAGTTACTGATGTAATCATTCATTCATTTCTCAATCTCTCTCTTTCTCTCTTTTTTTTTTTACCTTTTCTAGGGCCACTCCTGTAGCATATGGAGGTTCCCAGGCTAGGGGTCCAATAGAAGCTACAGCCGCTGGCCTATGCCAGAGCCACAGCAACTCGGGATCCGAGCTGCGTCTTTGACGGACACCACAGCTCACCGCAATGCCAGATCCTCAACCCACTGAGTGAGGCCAGGGATTGAACCCAAAACCTCATGGTTCCTAGTCGGATTCATCAACCACTGAGCCACGACGGGAACTCCTCTCAATCTTTCTCTTAGTAAGTGCCTCAGTTGATGAAATTTGTGCTCTAGCATTAAACATGAATAAAGGTTAAATTCCAAAGATTAGATTAGTCAATAATCTCTTATTCATAAAGTAAATAGAAGAGGCAAAAAAATGACTTTGAACTTCAATAATTTTAGTTTTGCAAAAACAAAAATCTCCAAATCACTGATACTGGAATCAAAAAGTAATATTATCAGGTATCAAAGAAAGGAAAGAGACAGCTAGAAATTAGCTCTCTATCTTTTTATGGTAGTAGTTACCAAAAGAGAAGTCGAGGGTCACTCTTAGCATCAGAAATAAACTTTCACTTTTTTTTTTTTGCCCTTTTCCTTCCTTTATTTCAAGAAATGACTGAGAAAAAGCATGCAATGATCATTTCTTAGTCTACTTTGGAGTTAACTCTCATTCAAAGCAGATTTTCACACAGCCAAGGAGTAGCCATCCCTTTAGCCAGCAACTGATTTGGAACAGATGGACTAAAAGTCACATTTCTTACAAAGCTGCCCTGGGAGCAGGTCGCTTGGCCCCTGTCCCTGAGGTAAATAGGCTAATCTGTCAATTAGGCGGCTGCCTGAGAAGTCATTATTTTAATCACTTATCTTGGGAAGCCTTTCTCTGCAGCCCCAGAAGCGCCAGCTCACGTGGTGAGGGCTTTGGGAACAGAATGTGCTGGCATTCACAGCGCCACAGATTGAGAAGGGGACTCACCCAAGCTGGGCATCGGTGAAAGTGCTTCTCTCAGAGAGCATGTTCCCACTTCCTCCTGCTGCCACTTGGCCCACGGTCATGTGCGTCTTCCTGTTGCCCGACTCCACGGCTGGGGCCTCCCTTAGCGTGCGCGTGCTATGGAAGGAGCTCTGGTGCCAGGACGACCGTGCCGCCCGGCTCTGCGTGCCCCCCTGCGAGGGCGCCGGCCGGGCCTGCCCCGCGGCCGGCCCGGAGGTCACGTAGTTTTCCTTCTCCAGGAGGTTGCCCAGGCTGTGGCTGGTGCCGGGCCTAGGGTGTGTGAGCACCATGGAGTGGGCCGGGGCGCCGTCCAAGACGTCTTGAAAAGCCCCATAGTGGTACCGCCGGTGGTAGGTGTCGTAGAGGCGCTGGCGGCTCGCTGCCCCGGAGTGGCTGAAGCCCACGATCTCCGAGCGCGCGTACCTGGGCGGCGCGAGAAGGGTGGACCTCCGGTTCTCCTGGTGCCGCAGGGTGAGCCCCGCCTGGCTTCTCTGGCTGTACTGGTGCTCACTGTGAGGGTACGGAACCCTCTCGGGGCTGCTGTCCGGGGAAATCTCAAGCCTCCTCAAAGGCTGCCTCAAGGACCTCTCTTCCACTGACTTCTGGGAACTGTACTGTGAAGTTCCTCTCCCCCAGCGACCTTCGTAAGTGGCGGCCGTGCCTGTCTGCACCAGAGAGAAATACAGTTTAAATGACACATGAGGTGGTTTACATCTTTGTGGAAGATTCACTCTTCCAGGACTACAACACAAGGTGTTGGTTTCTCTGAATCCCCTGGGGAAGTCGGCTCCTTTCTGGGTAAAATCTGTTTTTAAACGAGACTTGGTTGACTGGGTATTTGCACCAGGATTTGAGATTGTTTAAAGTTTCCAGTTTTCTGTGGTGTTCACACAAAACCAGTCTTCTCATAATTCATTTAGGAAAAGGTAATACTTGAGAATGGTCAACATTAAAAAATAATCTAAGAATGTTTTAAAGTTTATTTATTTAATTTTTATTTTATTCTTTTAGGGCCATACTTGCGGCATATGGAAATTCCCAAGCTAGGGGTCTAGTTGGAGCTGCAGCCACTGGCCACACCAGATCCCAGTGGCATCTTGAGCTAAGTGTCAGCTTGCCACAAGGGCTGGATTCTTAACCCACAGAGTGAGGCCAGGGATAGAACCTGAATCCTCACATATACTGTGTTGGGTTCTTAACCCCCCTGAGCCACCATGAGAAGTCTAAAAATGTTTTTAAAAATGTTTTCTTGGTAATCTGGTAACTGAGGTTATATTCTTTTGTATCCTACCTTTAGCACATCATAAGTTTGAGTAACAGGGTAACGCCCACCAGCAAAATCATTTTCAACCAAGTGTAGATTGTAGACATATTCAGGAACACTGCTGGTTCGGTGAAGATTTCCTGCAATCAAGCAATATGAAAATAATGTAAGTGAGCCAATCACTCAAAAAAGACTGTATAGCAATAGTATATTTTAAATTTAAATAGGTAAAGTCAATGACAGGTACTGGATTTATAATAGCGTTTTTTAAATTCTACGTTAACATAACCCTTGGATGTGGCAAATGGTTGCAGGTTATCACAACATTCTTCACAAGCTTTTCAAAATAAAAGCTGAATTAAAAATATCTTAATTTTTTTTTTTTTTTTTTTGAGGAAGGGGAAGAAAGGCGAGAAGAGATTTTTCACAAAAATCTAAAAACATTTGTTACAATGCTGAAAAATTGGGAATCGCTCAACTGGCTTAGGTGGTCAGTACTATAAAAGTTCAGTTTAAGTCAGAGTAGGGGACCAAGGCAGGAACTCTGAGGCTTCCCGAGAAGGACGTAGGTGAAGGCAATAAATATAATGGGTTGGTAGGGTCAAAGAAAACATGGATCAGCTTGACAAAGACCAGCCCTGGGCCTGAGGCACTTGGCAATGTGAGAGTTAGGCAGGAAAGGGAATCAACTTCTGCACTACAAAGGAATCCATCAATGGCTCATTCTTAATTTGGGATCTAACAGTCAGCCCACCTGCAGACACTGCACAGGAGGCAGCCCTTCCTGCTCAGCTCTGTGGGGCCTGCAGGGAGTCTCAATTGAGGTAAATCTTAAAATGCTCCTCTTTGAGGAGGGGGCAGCAGAAGATGGGGTTGCGATGCTCTTCTACCTGCTTTATCCTTCCTCCATCTTTTTATTTGTTCTTTTGTAACCGCCTACTGCCTTACTAAAAAAAAAACAAAAAACAAAAAATAAAAAACAAAACAAAACAAAAAAACAGCTAATCAAAGTAATTGACGATCTCTAAAACCTAGGTAACTTCTAGTAACCAAAATTACTCTCACAGAGCGTTCTTTTATAAATCAAAGGAAAAAATAAAATACTCATTTAACTCTTCTAGGCTTCAGAGACTTGTGAAAGATGTTGGGAATAAAACAGAGAGACCCTTTCCAATACAACTGGAACATACCAACATACTTTTCCAATAAATTGTTATAGAGTCTAGTAATAAATTCACAAGTTCTTTTGAGACTAAAATAGATTCACAAGTTCTTTTGAGGGGGAGGGGGAATGGAGAATGTTGTTGTCAAAAAGCTGAAAAGAACGAATCCATCCCAAATTTTGTTTGTACATGTGTCTTATTTCCTGAAGCCAAACAATCTGGCTGGTACACAAGTTTCAGGCCTCAAGGGGTCCTGGGCGAGGCAGCTGCAGACTTGTAACTGTCACCTTAAAGACCAGAGGAGTTGAGCTAAGCCAGGCATCTCCTGTTTCTAGGGGCCTGATTTCTTCTCAAGGATTAGCAAAAGGTCAGGCAGCCCCTTAATTTTTAACCTCAATAACAGAGGATGCCTGGAACTTGGACACTGAATGAGGGAAGGAATCTTCTGCACAACCCCACAGCAAAAGTTGTGAGAGGCTTATGGACTCGGCTCCCATTGCCTGCCTGAGGTTCCTGCTGAGGCTGCCCAGGCTGTCTGAAGCCCCCACCGCTGGCCCCACAGCTCCTCTCACCCCACCCCCATCCCAGGCTAACAGGGAGGCAGGGCTGCAAGGGTCCTGCTGGTGTGGGAAAGGAGGCTAAATGTTTAATTTACATTCTTTAACTCACATTGTTGCTGGTGGTGGTAAGGCTTTTTAAAACAACTTGGATAACTCCTTACATTTCAATATTACTTTTCTTTAAGGAGCTCAAATTATTTTATTTTTCAATATTCTGTGATGCAGAGTTAGCTATTATCCTGTCCCTTAATAAAGAGGGAAACTTAAATTACTTGCTTTAAACTGGAAAGAGATTTAATATCAGATTTGACCTCTGGGTTCATCCTTCCATAGATCTCTGCTATTTGACTGCATGTGTTTCTTCTGAAACTGCCATCTATCAAAGACTTGGAGAGTTATTATCATAGTTGTTGATACGAGAACCCCAAAACAGTCATTCTCTTTCCTCTAGAACCTTTACCTGGGCAACTCCAAATACTCTATGAATTTAATTCTTTATTTGATGACATAAATCCTTATAAGGAAGCTTCTTCAGTTTTCAGACAAATGAACTGAGACTGGTTTACTGATTCCTAAAATAACTACAAGGTAGTTGGTAAGAGGGAATAAAACAGGAATAGATTTTTATACCATGGACTCTTGTGCAAGAAAAGCTGTGACTCCTGATATTTAACCTGCTGGATGTGTCAATAAATAGAAGTTTCTCTGGTTAAAAGGCCAATATTAAACAACAAATAATGCACATTAATTTGCCTAAGCAATCATGAGTTTGAGATAAGGACAGTGGATCAATGAATTAGCAGCTGTGTTCTAAGATTTTTTTTTATCTTTTGGGCCACCTTGTTGCATATGGAGTTCCCAGGCCAGAGATCAGATCTGAGGTGCAGTTGCAACCTACGCCACAGTTGCAGCAATGTCAGATCCTTCACCCCACTGTGCTGGGGCCAGGGATCAAACCTGTGTCCCAGTGCTCCAGAGACACCACCCATACTGTTGCGCCACAGTGGGAACTCTATGTTCTAAGATTTTAAAGAAATTTTGAACTGGGTGGAATTAAAAAATAAAAAGGAAAATATTAATCAGGATGGAAACTAATCTCGTAAGGAAAGCCATTATTTTCTGTTCAACTAGAGAATAAAATATATAATTATTGAAAATATAAAATAACTCAGCTATGGCCTTCTTCAAAAATAGAAATAAGAAAGTAATGAAGGAAAGATTCTTTGTGGCACAGCTGGTTAAGGATCCAATGTTGCTGCAGCTGTGGTGCAAGATACAACTTGGCGTGGCTTCAGTCCCTGGCCTAGGAACTTCCATACGTCATAGGTGCAGCCAAAAAAAAAAAAAAAAAAAGCAGCAAGGAGTTCCCACTGTGGCTCAGCAGAAACTAATCTGACTAGCATCCATGAGGATGCAGGTTCACTCCCTGGCCTTGCCCAGTGGGTTAAGGATCCAGTGTTGCCATGAGCTGTGGTGTGGGTTGCAGACGTAGCTCAGATTTGGCGTGGCTGTGGTGTAGGCCAGTGGCTACAGTTCTAATTTGACCCCTGGCCTGGAAGCCTCCATATGCCGTGAGTGTGGCCCTAAAAAGACAAAAAAAAAAAAAAAAAGGCAACAAAAACATATTCATTCAGGCACATCCAGCTTCAAATAAATCCAACATAAAAATCCATATTTTCTCACATGGAAAATTAAGGAATGATTATATTTCAAAGGGTTTGTTTACATCACAAAAAGAAGTAGGTATTTTCCCTAAACTGAAGAAATCTGTGGACTTGGTCTGGCACCTCCAAATCTACCACTTTCTGTGTGTCTGGACAAATCACTTAGATTTATTTCCCATACTTTTGCAGAGATACTGAGAGAGAGGTCTACCTGAGAAAGCAAATTGTAAAGCAAAAATGAGATATGGTCTTAAAATAAAAAATTTAGGTCACAAAATTTGTTTTTTCCACATATTTTCATGAATTAATCTATCGTAGAAAGAGGGATAAACTGGTTTGTAGGCTTTAATTTACGCTGTGTTGTATCTCCAAGTTTTTATTCTTGTAATTTTACCAGTGATATAGAATTTGGCTTTTTGTGGTTATTTTTGATTGACCCAGCCACTGAGGATGATCATAATGACATTATTATGGTTTTAGAGGCCATTCATTTCACTTACCAGTGCATAATGTGCTTTTGCTGTTTCCTAAAGAAGATGATGATTTATAGGGAATATTTCAAATTACTGTTGACTCAGGCAACATGATCTAAACCTTTTCTTCTAAGAACACTGTGGATGTCAATGGAGCCCATTTAATGGGAAATGAAGGAGGTAGTTACAGAACTCCAACTTCCTCAAATAACAAGCAATTCAGGTCAAAGTGACTATGGGAGCAGGGTTGGAGGTGGGAGGCTGAGAGTGAGGGGAGTTGGTTTGATGGTAGATGAATTCCAAATTGCTCAGGAGATAGCAGACGTGTAGACCCCACAGAAAACGTTATTTTCTCCCTTTCCAAGTCAGAATGTTAATCTGCATGATGTGATCCCTGAGCAGCTGTTTTGTAGGAAAATATCTTTGTTTCTGGTCATCTACGAAAATATTGTCCAAAATAATGGAATATTTTTAAGGTTAAAAATAGTAAATTAATTTCCATAATCAGTTCTTTCTTTGTAAGTTTTGTGACCAGCTTTATTACCTAATTGGTTAAATTTGATACATTTATGAAATCAAATTGACAAGCCTCTTTTGTGACTCCATTAACCATATCTGGGCTAGTTTAAAACATCAACTACAGCTTCCCTTAAGGTATGTAGATGATAAGAGAAATGCTAAACAAACAAGACCTTTAAATTATCTGCTTATATTAGAGAGAAGAGAGTAGTATTCACATTCAGAAAAGCATCTTTTCTTTCAAGTCCCTAGCACTCTGAGAAGGGTTAAAAACAGATTTGGTTCACGCTAAGCTCTAAAAGGGGAAGGTGTAGAGATGGCAGTAGGCACAGGTATGGTTAAACGTAGGCATAGAAATCAGTAGGTGTTCACAACCGCTACTGATTTACATGCTACACTTAATTGTGCTCACAACCACAAGCAGCTGCCTTCACAGTGTGGATTCACAATGGTCTTTTTGATGGAAAGAGACTCCGGAAGTCTGAATGCTATCGTCTTTTATTTGGTCTTTCCACAGCAACCTCTGGGCAGCAACAGCTCTTTATCTCTGCATACCTTAAAAAGATTTAACTTGGTCCAATAAAGTAAAACTGGGGACATGTTATTGTAGGTGAGACATGACATCTTGAAACCTTTTAGAAGGAATCTGTATAGCAATTCATATTTAAATAGATCCTTAAAATCATTTACTAACAAAAGGAGGTACTTAAAACATGAAATATGCTGGGACCATAAACAAGGACTCCTGAGTTGGTGAAGGATTTTCTTTGCCTGCATGGGCATATAACATGAGTTCATTTCCCTGGACTTAACTTTTTTTAAAAAATTCTTTTATCTTCTACTTTTACTTTCTAAGAAAAATTATCAGATATTCATGGAAACCAAAATTCCACAACTCTGCATACAACTGAGGTAAGCACTTGCTCAGGCTGGAAGACAAGCGGAATTTATTCTTTAAAAAACTGTGAGGGAGGTTCCCCATTGTGGCTCAGCGTTAATGAACCCTACCAGTATCCATGAGGATGTACGTTCCATCCCTATCTGGCATTGTGGACAGCTGTGGTGCAGGTCACAGAGCTGGCTTGGATCTAGCCTTGTTGTGGGCTGTGGCGTAGGCTGGCAGCTGTAGCTCCAATTCGACCCCTAGCCAGAGAATTTCCATATGCCACAGGTGCAGGCCTAAAAAATCAAAAACAAATTAATAAATAACTGTGGGAAGAATTGTCTTAAAGCAGATTAAAGCCTATAGTGTTTTGCAATATTGAAAAATTAACAAAAAGTGTGCAGTGTTCTAAGCGACCAGTTAACCAACAATGAGAAACAACTCAGTGTATTGAGTGAGTATAAATGTGTAAATGCTGGCTGAGTTCTCACAGAATGGAATATGTCAGGAGTCAGTGTTGGTGGTACAGCAGTGAGCACAGCTGACTGCTAAGAAAGTTGAATATGCCAAGGATGGGCCAACTCTCTTTGCAGAATGGATCACACACTCCATGTGTCACTGTGTCAAATGGTCAATGGCTATCACCCACTAGCCACCAGAAGTCCTGATTTTTCAGGAGCCTCTTAAGCAGTTTATGACGTCAGTTTATGACGTTTTGGGGGTAATCCTCAAATTATTGCTTTAGACAACCATGAAACATATTAAAAAGGTCCTTTTATATTGCAGATGTCTAAATCATGTACTTTGAGTAGCCAGAATATGTGGTTCTAAAATGTATGACTATAAACTGGTAATTTAGTACTAAATTGATACATCTTGGAAGTTTCCAAATCTATATTAATTCCTACAATTTATCTCCTTATTTTGGCATTCCTGCTAATTCATTTGCTAAGCTATCTCATAATGATTACTTGTAAGATTTCAGAACCACAATGACAAAGCACATTACACTCACAATGACACAAAAGAGTCAAAAAGATGAATTTATAGAACTTACAAATTGAATTACTTTGTTGTTTTAAAAAACTCAGTTTTTTGTAATGACTCTCAAGTCTCCCTCTCACTGGCCAGTGTTAACCTCTTCTCTCCCAACGGATCCCCTTCTTTAAATCCAACAAAGCTGCCAAATGTATTTTCAGAAAACCCCTGCATTTTTCATGTTTCTTCCCTGCTGAAATATCTTGTGTGACCACAATGTTCAAATATTTACCTTGCATTCAGTATCTCCCTCTATACTAAGAGGAGGAAGATGGATGAGGGAAGGCTGCCTATACAAGGGCACAACTGAACTGAGTTTTGAGGGGCCTGTAAGAGTTAACCCTGCCAAGGGGAGGGAGGGAGCTCTGAGGGCAGTAGGGGTAGGGACAGGAATCCAAGCAAGATAAGCCTGGTTGGGTTGGGGAGTGGTGGTGATAGGACAAAAATTTGAGAAAATGCAGGCATTGGATCACGGAGAACCAGAATGCCATGTTGAATGAAGATTTTACTCCTGTAGGGAACAGCAAGAAACTGAATGAATATGAATCATACTCATATGATGCTCTAAGATTTGAGAAAGTTTATTACCTAGGTGGAGAATGGACTGGAGTGAGGCCAGATTAAAACAAGAAGAGGTCTTATTTTCCAAGTAAATTTTTACCCTGTTGACGTAAAGAATCACATCTTTTTTTTTTTTTTTTTGGTCTTTTTAGGGCTGCGCCTGAGGCACATGGAGGTTCCCAGGCTAGGGATCTAATCAGAGCTGTAGCCACTGGTCTATGCCACAGCCACAGCAACGCCAGATCTGAGCCAAATCTGCCACCTACACCACAGCACACAGCAATGCGGGATCCTTAACCCACTGAGCGAGGCCAGGGATTGAACCCGCAACCTCATGGTTCCTAGTCAGATTTGTTACTGCTGTGCCACGATGGGAACTCCATGTGTGGATTTTGATGTAGGATACCACCAGGGAACTCCCATGTGAATTCTTTTTTTTCTTTTTTTTTTGTAATTATAGTTGATATACAATGTTTCTTCAAGTTCTGTTGTACAGCAAAGTAACCCAATCACACACATTTCCCTGTGCTGTACAGTAGGGCTCCATTTCCCATCCATTCCATTTGGGGGGGTTTAGCATCCAAAAACCCCCCCAAATGCCCATCCACCCCACTCTGTCCCCCTTTCCCCTTGGGAATCCCAAGTCTACTTTTAATGGTAACTGTGAGTAGGGTTCTCAAGTGCTCAAGGTTTCTTGTTTCTTAATATGCATTTTCATTTAAGTCTACACATTGATTGGGCCCCTAGCTCATCTTTAAGCATTTCAGTTAGGAATAGAGGAATTGTTTTCATGCCCGATATTCAGTCACCATTAATAGTATTTTTCTTTTAGCCATACCCGAAGCATATGGAAGTTCCCAGGCCAGGGACAGAACACGATCACAGCAGTAACTAGTCACAGCAGTGACAACACCATATCCTTAACCCAGAGAGTCACCAGGGAACTCCACCATTAATGGTATTACACAAAAAAGATACACAATAGATTTTTTTTAATAATTCTAAGAGGATCTGAAATTCTGCTTATTGTTCTTACCCTAACAAGTCAGAGGAGTGAGATGGCTCACTCTAATACAAAGGTTAAGTTTTCTACGAATTGTGTCTATTCCCACTGCCTTTTACTGTTTACTTCCCCAGAAAGAATATGGTATTTATGTCTTCATACATTTGTGTACATGACAAAAATCACTGGATTCCAACATTTATCTCAGAATTGTGTAATTTAAAATTCTTGAATGTCATCTGAGATGGAACCAAATGATCTTATTAGATGCCATAGTAATCAAGTCTGATTTATAAATTCCAAAGGTTTTAGCAACATTTATTATATTTCATTATTATCATAGATGGTTTGCCAATAATATGCTTGTTCTCTCAGAAAAGAAAAAAATAAAGCTTTTAATAATTTCTGTTGATCAGACCAGAAATTCAATTGGAGTGTAAAATTAATGTTAACTTACTTTAATACATGGTAAAAATATTTAAAGCTAATATCTAAAACAACACTTCAGGAGAATGAGCCAATGTGAGCAACAAATACCTAGAATATCTAATTCAAGTGGGCTACCCTGTGCTGCCATGATTGGAACCACTAGCACAGCTATAGATAACATTAACACAGTCTTTTAAAGTCTACGTGAACCGTTCTCTTCTCTTAAGGTAATATCCTCCGTCTTATCTGGGACACATAGATCAATGTACTTTTATAATCAAACTCTGTTACAGTTCCATTGATTTTCTGTTACACTCTCATTCAAGACCTTATCCATAAAAGATATGTTTTCACCATTTCTAAGGGTAGGGAGTTAATTTTTCTATACTCACCATGTTAGTATTCTATTTCTTTTGACTAATTATAATCACAAGAATTAAGAAAACACACACACACACACACACACACACACACACACACACACACACGCCCCCTCATTGCAACTGATCTGCTAGACACTAGGCTAGATTAGGCAGATATGCTGGTACATTAAATCAGGTGGCACTACTGATACTTTGCATTCTCAGCAACATGGCCATGTACCTGCCACCGCACCATCTAACTTTTTTTCCATCTCCCCTGATTTTTTCTACTTTCTAAATGACTAGTCACCCCACTCCCAAAATTTCTTCTTCCTGGAATTCCTTTTTGGCAACAAATAATTCATACGGGATTTAAACAATGCTAACTCACCTCCCCAGAAATACCTATTAATTGCCTTTTTTGCTACCTTAGCCAATTTTCAGTCCTTTCTCCAGAATTCCTTCTAATCACAGATACATAAAACATCTTGGCCAGGAAAATAATTTAAGTAAATGGCATGCCCCAAGTTTTTATGGTAGATTTCCAAAAAAGCTGCAAATTTTATTAGGATATTGTTTGTTGTGTTTTATAAAAGTATTACACACAACAGTTTAAAATATGACTTTCTTCCTATGCAGGCACCCAAGGGGGAACTATGTAATAAATAAAGCAGTAGTACTTTCAAAGGAGTAATAAATAGGAAATGACACTAAAGATTTTTCCCTTTGCTAATACCTGCAATTCTTAAATGTCATCTATGTGATTTTTATAGAATTTAAAAAATTTCCTACAATACAGACTCATTTCATAATGCTTCTATGCACCTCCTTTCCACCCCCTGTACCTCCCAAGAGTTACAACTAACTTTAAAATGTTTAGCACAATTTATAACAACCACAAAGTTAAGAGTAATTTACAATGAAAACCACTCACTTACATAAAGGCATTAGGGAGAAGTTGATGGGTTAAAGACACTTGCAGGGTATTTATCAACAAATCAGTCCCATTTATCTCATCTCTGTTTTCAGCAGATTATCTGATGCCTCAATCTTACAGGTATGTCAACAATTCAGAATTCTCCAGGGCCCTGGAGCTAATAGCAGTTAACACCAGGGTCCTTTCTTCCTGGAATTTCTTATGTTGATACAGGATTCTTTCCAGACCCGCACTGTTTCAACAACTGCCTGTCTGTTTCAACTTTAGAGACAGGATAGTAACACCGGAAATAATAAAAACAATACTCACAACCATAAGGAACCCCCAGACTCTTTTTCAAAGAACTTTAATTAAACAACATCCACAAACCACCCCTGGTAATTGTTCCATGGTGTGCTAATGTTAAATTCCTTTGAAGCCAATTTCCTCTTTGAATCTCAGAAAGCTGAGTAAGTAGGTGTTGTTTGTTGCCTTATCTCTCTGCCTGACTTGCACTTCTGTGTAGGCTGCTGAGTGTATTTCAACTTACTGAGAAGCTCCTGTTGTAATAAAAATATTTCAAACACTTTGTTCCTTAGTTGGACTTAGGCAGTTGCCTTGAGCATTAGAGCAGAAGCATCACGGCAATGCCCTCTGTTCTATCATTTGTGAACTAGGAAATATTCCTGCTGTTCCCTCCTAGAATGCTCTTCTTCCAGCCCCTTTCTCTCCTATGTCCATCCTACTGAATTTTTGAGACCTAAAATCCCAATTCCTTCAAGAAGCTTTTCAAATTTCCTTCAGCTAGTAGTCTAACTCATACTACTAAACTCCATCATTTGTTGGCTGTTCTTCTTTTGAGTAGCTTACCATTGTTTCCTTGATAACACTTTTTTTTTTTTCAAAGAGGGCAGTTTCCTTCTACAGACTTTAAATTCCATGCTTTAAAGCAAAGAGGCTGTATGTTTAATTCAGCATCTGCATAGTGCCCTGCAGGAAGAATAGATTCACTTGATAGTTTTTGAATTCACCAAGCAACATGAATGCACCATTGTTGAGAGGACAAATCATGTGAGGGCTTGGGACTAAGTGTCCAATAAATGTTGGACACGACACATTCTTCATACATAAAATGGCTCCTCATATCTATCTCATATAATTGTTTTAAGGATATAATGAGATGCAAATATATTCCTGAACCGGGTTAGGCACATAGTAGACGTTCAGCAATGCTCCCTTTCCTTCTGTTCATTCCATGCATTTACTTAATAGCTGATGTCTGGCTGCTCTTCCTGGCTACCCACGCTCTTCCTGGCTACCCATTCTCAGAGGGTAGGAAAGAATATTTAAGGTGCAGCTCTTGTGTCCCCCATGCAGAAGCAGCTAGTTTGGCTCTAATTTAGCACTGGACCTGCACAGACTAAAGGGTGGTGTGGTGGTGGACACGGCTCGGATCCCGCGGGTTGCTGTGGCTAGTTTGGCTCTAATTTAGCACTGGACCTGCACAGACTAAAGAGCTGTGGTGTAGGTGGTGGACGCGGCTCGGATCCCGCGGGTTGCTGTGGCTCTGGCGTAGGCCGGCGGCTATAGCTCCGGTTGGATCCCTAGCCTGGGAACCTCCATATGCCGCGGGAGCTGGCTCTAGAAAAAGACAAAAGTAAGTAAGTAAGTAAATAAATAAAAATTCAGGCTTGCAGAATTCCCGTTATGGCTCAGTGATAGGAAAGGATCTGGAATTGCTGCAAGGTTCGGTGTAGGTCACAGATGTGGCTCGGATCTGGTGTGCTTGTGGCTGTTGGCATAGGCGGCAGGCGCAGCTTCGATTCTACCCCTAGCCTAGGAACTTCCATATAACAAGGGTGCGGCCCTCATATTAAAAAAAAAAAAAAAAATCAGGCTTGGGATTTTAAATACTACCAGTTGCTACAAAATCAGGCTTGGGAGTTTAAATGCTATCAGTTGCTACTTACAATCTGTGGGAACTTGAGTGTTACTTAACTGTTTAGTTTCCTCATCTGTGAGATGGGGATTAAAGGACTACCTCACAAGCTTTTTTTTTTTTTTTTCCCTAGAAACGTAAATAACACAATGAATGCAAATCATACAGTCCAATTCCTGGCACATAGAAGGCACACAAGTACATCAACTATAACCATTAAATATCTTCTCTTTACCCTTTAAGTAATTAAGTCTTGATTGCCTGATTCTTTTACACAAGGGAAAACAATAGAGCCTCCCAAGGTCGGCTGTTTTAAATCTCTGATCTGGTCTGCAAGCATTTTTCTTTTTCCTTATAGGCTCTACATTTACCTTGCCCAGGTTAACTTCCCAGAGAAACAGTTCAACACTGCAGGAAATAACAAAAAACCCAATTTAATTGTTCAATTTCTTTCCCCTTCTCTTTTCCACAATAAACTTATAATACTTTTAAAATGAAAAAATAAACACCTAATATAAGGACTACTATTTTTTCAAACTCGTTCACCTCCAAGCTTAATTTTTTTGGAGATACCAGCGCTGTGCTTACAAGTGCGTTGGTAGGGCGCAGCGAGGCGGGAGGGGCTGCTGCTGGCGGGGCCAAAGTCCCCTTTCTTCTCCTCCTCCTCATCCGCGGGGTGGTGTGATTGTTCCCCAGCCCAAAGCCTCCTACCCAATCTTTTCATTTCCTAGATCAACCACTCGCTCCGTACACTGGGTGGAGTGCCCCCAGGTACCTGGGCGAGGCACCACAATCCCAATATACAGCTTGCAGAAAACCAGTACTTTCAGGTTTTCTTTTTAAAAAATATTTATGGGGGTCATAGATCCTTTAAAATTTTAAATAAAAGCTAGAGGCACTTTCTTCCAGAAAAATGAACATACCACATTTCTGCACAGAATTTCAAAGTGTTTACAGACTCTCAGAGCCTACAGATGAAGTCCCCGGGGTGGGGGTGGAGGGCTTAGGGAAGCAGGTTAAGGGAGGGGTGAAAATCTTGGACTGAATTCTTTCCATACATACATATGCATTTATAGACATAGATGACAAGGGTGAGTAAGAGGTTATTTTAAAAAAAGAAGAATGCTTTCCCCAAGTAAGCTGGTCGGAGTCTGAAGGCGCGACAGGTCGTACAATGGGCTGGCGAGCAACAGGTGGGCAGAACACCAGGTCTCGCACCCTCAGTAAGAAGGGAGTCCAAGCAACTGGGCGCTGAGGGTGAGGAAGGAGTAGGGAATGGGTAAAAGGCACGGTGAGAGCGATGCAGAAGGCGGCGGGGCTTTACTCACCGTTGCCCACGAAATTGCGGCCCTTCCGGGCCAGGGTCTGCTGCACCTGCTCCTGGATCCGGAGGCTCTTGACCGCCTGGCCGCTGCGACCGCTGCTTCCTGCCAGCTTCAGCTTGGCCTCAGAGGGCAGGGCCAGGCTGGAGCTGTCCAGCTGCCCCAGGATCTGCTGGCCCAGGACCGTCCGGATGTAGCCGCACTCAGCCGGGGAGCCAGGGGCTGCCATGGGGCCGGAGAGGGCGACCGAGCCGCTTGCCTGCTGGAGACCTGCAGGGGAAGCTGCTGCGGAGTCCCGGGCACTGGGCGCGAGCCCCGCCCCGCCGACCCAACCCCACCGCCCCAGCCCCTCCTCCGGCCCCGCCTCCCCGCCGGTGAGAGGCCAGAGCTCCCGGGAGCGCGGCCTGGGGCGCCAGGCGCCCGGCCTTCACCCGGGAACGGGGCGCGGCTCCAGCCGGGCAGGCGCACTCGGCTGGGGAGTGGGGGGCAGGCCGGCCGCGCGCGCCGACACCTGGCGAGATGAACTCACCGCAGGGAAGCGGGAGAGGGCTCAGTCCGCCCCTGGTCGTGCACACTCTCCAGGTCACCTCGGATCCTGCGGGCCCGGCCTGCTACTGGCTCTCAATGCCTTGCCGGGCCTCGGCCCTGCCCTACGAATCCTTGTAATTTCCGCTGGATGGACGAAGGCCGCCCTCCAGGCAGGTGCGCCCTGGAGTCACTTCTGCTCTCGGGCCGAGGTTTGCCTCTGGGATCCCCGAGTGAGTAGTCTGTCTGGTTTGTCAGGCTGTCAGACTGTTCGAAATGTTTCATGGACCTGAGGTGGGAAAGGGGTGTTTGATCAGGCGGACAAGACAGTAGGAGGAAATATGACAAAAAGATGACATGTGTAAAATAAAAACTTTTTAAAATAGGGTTTTTATCCCCCTTAGCACAATTTCGGGAACCGTGTCTTTTTTGCACAGATGCACTCCTAGAAACATATGTTATTCCTCATTGAGAGTTTCGGTATTCTCTTGCATATACACAAATTGTACCCAGCACACTCTCTTTCTCACCCACTCCTCTCTTAGGATCACACCCACATAGAGAAACTCCAATAAGAGGTGCTGGGAAAGAGCACACTTTCAGTAGGTGATACTTTAACAGTCCTGCTAGCGTTGATTAAGCCCTCTTTATGGTAGGCTCTGTGTAGGGGTCCTGCGGGTGGAGCTCTTTCAGTCTTATCTTCCACAAGGTATATTTACCTTGCTATTTAAACGTTTCACATTTAGTTGACTGCTGAGAGCTATGCTCAACAGAAAGAGTCCTTAACCTTAAGGTTTACAACCTAAGCCACTGGTCCTTCTTCCCCGCTTTGGACCTGAGAGGCAGAAAGAAAAACATCTATCCCCAGTATTAAGTAAGATAGCCTTCCCTTTGATTGCTCCGGGTTGTATGTCCACTTTCCTTCAAATCACTCGGTATTTACAGAACCCCATTTATTCAAGTTTGACGTGGCTGGGGAACACAACTCCCCCATTCCCCGTTTTCCTGTGACATACCCTTCTATCTTTACACACACGCTTACTACACAGGTATAAGGCCTTACAGGGAATGAAGAGGCAATCAAGGGGCCAAAAGCCTGGACAACTGGAGTGGTGATAGTTCTGTCATTCTCTCTTGGCTGGCCACATGGCTTAAGTGAAGCCATGTGGATGGTGGTTCTTGGAAGCAATTCCTCCTATCACAGCAGGACCAGTCTTGAGGTAGATTATTCCTTGTAAAGAACTCAATTATATAGCCAGATGTAAAAACTCAAACGTGGTGCTGAGAGTCAATTGAAAAGAGAGATGAATTAAAGAAGTGATGATAGAGAATTCCAACATCAAACTCCCTCTATTCCTGCCCCCTTCTTCTTCCTTTCCCCCTCCCTCTGGCAGCCTTGAGAATGTGGCTTTGAAAGAGAATTTCAGTACCTGTTCTGCAGGATCAGCTGGTAGATTCCTTTTTTGTGTGTGCCTGCGGAGACCTAACTTACAAGGACAGCTCTGCTTCCATCTAGATTCTTCACTAGGGGAGTGGAGAGGAATTTTTCTCATTTATTTGATTGAGCCAAAACTCCATTTCTGTTTTTCCTCTCAAGTTGATTTTTTCATTTTAAGCGTGATGTTGTAATTGACTGAGCTCGAGGAAGTCTTCTGGGAAGTTGGGTGATTTGACAGGAGGAAGACGGTTAAAAGTGCAACTTGTGAGTAAGGCAGATCTGGGTTCAAATTTTAGCTTGCCCTTTGCATATAGTGTGGCTGTTAGCAAGTTTCTTCACATTTTTAAGCCTCAATTCTTTTACTTGTAAAATGGGAGCAATAAAAGTAACCTGCTGCTGTGAGGGTTAAACAAGTGGTTCATAAGGAGGATTCAATGAATACTTGTTCAATGCTTTTTAACACATATCCCCCTGAGATCCAATTCTGGATTTCCTTACCTCCTTCTGTTCTCTGCTCATATGTCAACTTACCATTTAGATGAGATTCTCCCCCCACCCCCACCACAGAGTCACTCACTGTCTCACATCTTTGGTTCGTTTTTCTTCATAGCATTTATTTTCATATTTGTACTTAATTATTTAATTGTTGGTTGTTTCCCGACTGGAATGTAAGCACCATGAAAGCAAGGATTTTGCTTTGTTCACAGCTGTCTCTAGGACTTAGAATAGTGCACATAGTAGACAATAGATGTAAGTTGAATGAATGAATGAGTTATGTATGAAAAAGCACTTAGTACATTACATGGTACTTAATGAGTGCTCAGTAACTGTTAACAATAATTATTTAAGCTTTCAAACTCTTATGGTAACTTGTTCTCATCTTTTAAAAAATCACAGGAGTTCTCACTGTGGCAACAGGATCAGTCAGTGGTGTCTCTGCCACTCCAGGACATAGATTCAATCCCTGGCAGATCCTGCATTGCTGCAACTGCACTGTAGGTCTCAGATATCGTGATCCCTGGCCTGGGAACTCCGTATGCCTCAGGGTAGCCAAAAAAGAAAATAAATAAAGAAAAAAAAAGTCACATAGAGGAGTTCCCCTGTGGCCTAGCGGGTTAAGATCCAGTGTTTTCATTGCTGTGGCTTGGATCACAGCTGTGGTGTGAGTTCGATCCCTTGCTCAGGAACTTCCACATGCCACAGGCATGGCCAACAAAAAGTCACATAAATACCATGATATATTCTAGGTATTCTATTAATTAGTCATGTAGTAGTCTCTGTAAATAAAAAACAATCTGAACTGAGATAATTTTTAATACTTTCAGAATTCAGTGATTCACTAGAACCATCCCTTTGAAAATAAGGTAAACGTAAAAAATAACTAAAAAATAACCTTTGGAGATGAGAATCCCACTGCAATAGCAATAGTTAATTACAGGGTAAGGAGTGAAGACTCAGGAATTATGCCCCAAAATGTAGTCTAGATGTGCTTCTATTCCAAAAGGGTGCATGCCCTGTCATGTTCTTTGCATTTCCTGGGAAAGCTGCCTAGATGACTTCCTAAATTGTGAACAATCCTTGAGATAATTGCTAAACATAGTTTCTAGCCAACAAATTGAAGCATGGAAATTAAATGCTACAAATACTTTTGCTGTGTTTGGCTGTTCTACAATCTGCTACTTTTTAGTATTTAGGTTCAGTTTTGAAAACTCTTCCATTTCTTTTGTCTTCCATTGACCAACAGAATCTGATAAAAGGAAAAAAAAAAAAGCAAAACCACAGGAATATTGAAGTGGAATGTAAATAACAGGTAACGATTATCAGGCTACAGTTTCTTCTTCTGGAAACCTGCAATAAAGATTCAAAAATTCTTGAGTTTTAAACTTGCGTTGTTATTTGATTTACACACACTAGCCTTAAAACACAAATCTTGTATTGTTTTCAAACTTATGATTGGCTTCCTCAGTGTAATCTTTATTCTCTTTAACCATATATAGATTCTAATATGCCAAAATCTAGGAAGTTACTAGAAGACTAAACACAGTATAAATTTTAGGAGTTCCCATCACAGCTCAGCAGTTAATGAACCTGACTAGTGTTTATGAGGATGTGGGCATGATCCTTGGCCTTGCTTAGTGGGTTAAGGGTCCAGCATTGCTGTGAGCTGTGGTATAGGTTGCAGACGCGGCCTGAGTTCTGGCATTGCTGTGTCTGTGGCACAGGCCAGACCTATGGCTGCAATTCGATCCCTAGCCTAGGAACCTCCACATGCCTCGGGTGCAGCCCTAAAAAGGCAAAAAAAAAAAAAATAGAGCACAAATAATATTTTAATAGAGAACATTAAAGAACATTAATAACACCAAAATTCTTTGGTTCCTATTTTAAAAAATAAACACATTTTCATGAGTATGAAATATTTTCCTGTTACTCTTTGTAGGCTACTAATATCTATTGCTTTTAAAAGGTATTTCCTAAATTAGTGTATGAGACCTGGCAGATAGAAAATTTAAAATAAACCATGGATTTTATTTCCTCTTTTAGTAAATGGATATGTTGCCAAGGCAATGACAGCAGGTTTATTATCAACCACATGTGACAAAACTGGGTCAAGACTGGAAAAGGAAGCTCTAAACACGTAGGCGCTGAACACCTCACTCTAAAGGGGGCTTTCAACAGCAGTGAGGGTTAAGGTCTTTATCTTTAATGCAGATGTTCATTTTGTCTGGTCTTTTGAATAGATGGTGAATGTGCAGATCTGAAAGTTATTCTTTTTAAAAGACCCCAAATATGGTGTGGGAGGTGGAAACCAGGTGGGCAGCCATGCGGACTGGCAATGAGCAATTTGTTCAATCAGAGGCTTTCAAGATAGTTCTTTTCATGACTCACGGTCTTGTGTGTGCTCTGTACCATCAGTTAGAACAATTACCTCCTGGGTGGATGACTGTAGCTGCTCCATTGATGGTTGTCAGATTTTTCATTTTTGGCTGGAGGGACTGAAGGGAGGGAGCAACTTGGTCCATTTCCACTATTTATTCTTGGCTTCCTAGGAGACAATGTTTCTCATCTCTTTGTCTCTGCCACAGAACCTTGCAATGAGATAACTAGCAGGTGCTCAATAGGTAAATGAATGTAATCTCTCACCTATAGGCATTTTGATTAGTTTACCTCTGAGTGGGCCAAGGAACACCTGAACAAAAGGAGCTTGGAGGAGGTGGTGTGGCATGAAAAAAAATCTCAAAGTGACTTGAGTGCCTATGGGAGCCCTATGTTAGTGTTTTTTAAAGCTTATAAATGTATCAGAGAAATTTGGTATAATTGATTTTTTTTATAACTTTGTAGTGGATCTAGCACCTCAGTATCATGCATTGTTTAAAGTTAAAAATTTTTTGCACTATACACTTTTTGAATCGTTTGGAAATCATTTGACTCTAAGATGTTGATTAAGATATGTGTATGTATATTCATTCACGAATAGATTATTTTTATTTTTAATTTGTCTCCTTTTTCCATATGCATTATTATTTTTTGCAATTTCAAAAACTGAAGTTTTATGTTCCATATAGAAAAATAATGCTGGCTTAGATTTTAAAAGCGTTATCACCCACCTATTTTCCCTTCACAAACGTTATCATAAAATGGTATTTTAAAACATCTGCATAAAACAGTAGAGTGATGTAAATAGGTTTTTGAGGCCACACAGAGCTGGACTGGACTGTTGCTTTACTGTGTGACCTTGGACAAGTTACTTAAATTTACTGAGCTTCAAGTTCTTTAATGTGGTGTCTTTCTAAATTTATTTTATTTTATTTTTGCTTTTGAGGGCTGCACTCACGGCATATGGAGATTCCCAGGTTAGGGGTCAAATCGGAGCCAGCCTATGCCACAACCACAGCAATACCAGATCCGAGCCATGTCTACAAACTACACCACAGCTCACGACAATGCCGGATCTTTAACTCATTAAGCAAGGCCAGGGATTGAACCCACAACCTCATGGTTCCTAGTGGGATTCATTTCTGCTGTGCCATAATGGGAACTCCCTAATGTGGTATCTTTAATATTGGCCTCACAGTGTTGTTAAGAAAATTCTTAGATACTAAATATACTAGTCCTTGTCCATACTTAAGCTAGCACTCAGCCTATAGTTGCAAAAAACCTATCCCAACCTTTGAGAGCTTAAAAAGATTTTTTTCCCATGATTTTTGTTGTTGACTCCACAGTTCTTCTATGGGTCTTGTGTGGGTTCATTCAGGTGACTGAAGTCAACTGATGACTTGGCTAGGGCTAGTTGTTTAAGACAGCCATTCTCCTGAGTCTGGGGCCTCAACCTGTTTGGCTGGAACAGCTAGGTTGGTTGACCCTCTCTTTCCATGTGGCCTCTCGCCCTCCAGTAGGCTAGTTTGGGCTTTTTTATAGAGTGGTCTGAGCAGCATTCTAAGGGAGCAAGAGGAAAAGCAATAGGTTTTTTAGGCTTAGGCTCTGACACTTGCCCAATGTCACTTGACCACATTCTCTTCATCAAAGCAAGTCACAAGAACAGCCCAAATTCAAGGAGTGGTGAAAGAGCCATTTTTTAAGAGAAGGTCATAAAGTTTTATTGTGGCCATTTTTGCTAACCATCTAACATCCTTACTGCTCAATAATCGGTAGCTACATTATTATCATCATTGTTTAGAATTGGCTTATCTCTTTAAGGTTGGCAGAATTTCTTGATTTTGATGGCTGGAAGAATGAATTTATTTATTTTGTTTTAAATTTTTAAAATGATAGTTGATTTACAATGTTCTGTCAATTTCAGTTGTACAGCAAAGTGACCCAGTCACACACACACACACACACACACACACACACACACATATACACATTCTTTTTCTCACGTTATCTTTCATCATATTCTATCACAAGTGATTAGATACAGTTCCGTGTACTATACAGCAGGACCTTATTGCTTATCTACTCTAAATGTAATGGTTTGGATCTACTAACCCCAAACTCCCAGTCCATCCCACTCCCTCCCCCCTCTCACTTGGCAACCATGAGTCTGTTCTCTATATCTGTGAGTCTGTTAGGAATAATGAATTTAAAGGGAAGCAATCTTGATTTACCCAAAATTAGTGGATACATGTAGCTTTATGCCTTTTATATCAGTGCAATTTAAACTCTATTCAGAGAAATCTTGGATATTCTTAGAAATGAAGTGTGGTTAATATAGACCTACTTCATTGGATGTGAAGGATTCCCTGCCAGTCCTCTTCTCTTTCAAATGTGGAAGAAATTCCAGTTTGTTCACCATCTAAGTGATGTCACTAGTGTTCCAATAATCATCATCATGGATTATATTTAGAGTACAATTGTTAATTTTTTTTCCCTTTTTTAAGGCCACACCTGCATAAGACTGGGCATATGGAATTTCCCGGTCTAGGGGTCAAACCAGAACTGCAGCTGCTGACCTACACCACAGCTACAGCAACACCAAATCTGAGCAAGCAGCATCTGCAAACTACACTGCAGCTTGTAGCAATGCTGGATCATTTAACCCACTGAGGGAGGCCAGGGATTGAACCCACATCTTTATGGATACAAGCTGGAGTCTTAACCCATTGAGCCACAGTGAGAAGTCCAATAATTTTTAAAATTAATAAAAATGCACAATTGAGCCTCAAAAGCGACTTGTAGTATAATTTTATCATGGTATTCCTACTTATAATGATAAAAGAAAAATACATGACACCCTTATAACAGTAAGAAAGAAAGTGTACTATTCATTTGGAGTATAGTTGCTGTAGTCCAAAGAATAGCAGTTGCCAAGAGAGTATGTGGATGAGAAAGAATAGACAATTGTTAATCCAGTTGATGTGCAATTGCTATTTTATATTGTTTTTCTATTATTGTTGTAGTCTATTCAGGCTGCTACACAAAATGCTATAAAAAGGTGGCTTGATAACAACAAATATCTACCTCTTATGTTCTGGAGACTGGGAAGACGAAGATCAAGAAACCAGTGGATTCAATGTCTGGTGAGGAACTACTTCTGGATCACAGAAAGCATGTTTTCATTGTGTTCTCACATGACAGATAGGGAAGGGATCTCTCTGGGCTATGGTTTATAAAAGTACTAAACCTATTCATAGAGGCTCCACCTCCATGACCTAAACACCTCCCAAAGGCCTCACTTCCTCATACCATAACCTTGGGCATTAGTTTCAGCATATGAATTTTAGGGGGGTATATTCAGACCATAGAAATTATGTTCTGTTCTCTTTTTTTTAGGTCTGAAGCATGGACCCCAATTTAAAAATTGTCCAGGTGAGGTTGAGTGATGGAGTAGTATACTTTTTTTTATTTCTGATGAAATACACACGTGCATTAGTTCTTTCCTCTTCCTGGGAGATGCTTCATGGAACTAACTTCTTTCTGCCATTAGGATTTGTTTAAATAACTCCTCCCCAGAAAGAATTTTCCTGGCTAACCAGTCTGAAATACCTATTCTGTCACTCTGTACAAAGCACCTATGAGGATCTGATAGTCTTTTTATTTACAGAGGTATATATGTTCATATATGTTATTTCCTTACTAGAATGAAAGATTCATGCAGGTAGAAAATTTTCCTTGCTCACCAATTCATCTGTATTCTTAGAATCCATAATACATAGGATACACAGTAAGGTCACAGGATTTGTTAAATGAAGGCATAACAGAAATACATTTTAATTTTAGTTCTCTCCTAAATAGTTTAAATGTAGGGACATATCTTGTGTTTTTCTGAAAAAGAGATGTCTATAATGGAAAATGGGATCCTAGACTTACTTATTTTATTTCATTGGATTGAACTAAACTATTTCAAGTTCAGAACATGTTCAGGTCTGTTCTTTTCAAGCTCTTTTCAAGCCTAAAGATAGCAGGAAACCCTTTGAAGAAATATTCTGGCCATAGAATCAAAGTCAAATGAGAAATCTAGTGATTGCCCTGTGAGACAGAAGAAGGGATAAAAGCGGTCCCTCTGAAGTTGTGACTGTGGCAAGAACTTCTGATAAAATGGCTCAGAATGATTTGCTGGGTGGTTTTTTTTTTTGCTGGGTGTTTTGATTGACTTTGCTAATATTTCAGTGTTGTAGATTTCAGCAGAAATATCAAGCTTTAGGGATATAAATAACAAGACAATAGTTGACTCAAATCAAGTTTCAAAGATGTTATCAGGAAAGTTATTAAATGAAGAAACAACCCCATTAATGATGGGTTGCATAAGGGGATCAAAACAGTGTTAATTATCCTGGCATTCTAGGATCTTCCTCACTAATCTCATTTTACTAAGCTGACTTTATCTCATAGTATGGAACTCTTCAGCACAAACCTTCTAAAGCAGCCAGGTTAAAATTCTTATCACATCTTAAAAATTGTTGGTGCTTATTTCCTCTTATTTTCAGTGGCTGCCTAGTTTATTTCTACCTATCTTTTGAGGACCAGTTCATGCTTCATCTCCTTAGCAAGACTGATTTCATTTGCCCTCATGCCCTCATTACTCTTTGCCCCACCCCCCAGACTCTTTAGATCACTTGCTGATCCCGAGGATGAAATGAGATGGCATTTTTAAGAACTTGGTCTCTTTCCTGAATAAAGATAACTATTTTTTGTTCATTTATATATATCATGTACTTAAAATAAAAAAAATCTTAGGATAAAAAAGTGAATAGCAAATGTATGTATATTTATAGAAATAGAGCACAATTATTCAGAATTTAGCCTCCAGAATTAGATAAACCTGGATTACTTTTCATACTCTGCCACCTAATACTTATTTAACCTTGATCAAATTGTTAGACTTCTCTAAGCCTTAGTTTCTGGCTTGAAGCGAGGGCTAATAAATACTAGCACATTTAATAAGGCTACTGTGACAAGTGAAACAACAGTTATAAAAATTGTTTATGAATCATAAGGGGCTAATGTGAATGTTAAATCATCTTGCATATTTTAGAATTTTTAGCTATGTGCCATCATATAACAGATTGTTTTAAAGCTAGCAATATGTAAGACAGTAGCTGGGAACTTGGTATCCAAAAGAATATGGCATTGGAGTCCTTTCCATTGTAGAAGTGAAGATAAAACTAAAATACGTGAAAAGTTAAATAATGATAGAATGTCAAAACATTAAAGGAAGTGGTACAGGATGATGTGCCAATAAACCAGAAAGATAAAACCGTATTGCTGAAGCCCCAGGAATAAGAGATTGCTTTCCAGTTGGTACAGTCAGGAAGGAGATTTATAGAGACTATGATTATTAATTGAGATACATATTGAGGGTGGGTAGGATTTGATTAGGTGGAAAGTGAGCAGAGGGCATAAGAAAGTGGGCAGCAGACAAGTGGAAGTGGAAAAATTTGATAGTTGGAAGGCTGACTAGGAAAGCAGTCCAACCGGAGTAACTCTAGCTCATGTTCCCAGAAATAGTTGAGCATTAGAATCAAAGAGAGAACTTTAAAAATTATATAGTTTCCAATTAAAATTTAATTTTAGAACACCAATTAAATCAGAATTTCTGAGGGGTGACAACTGGAATCTGTAGATTAAAAAGCCTTTCAAGGTGATTCTGATAAACAGATTTGTGAACCACAGGTAAGAAGGATTAGAGAAACATAAAGCAAGACATTTAGTTAAGATACAAATTCCAAAGGCCTTGAGTGTTAAGAGTAACTCTTGTACTTTATACAACAGCATTTCTCAAGTTAATAATGTATAGGTTTTTTTCTAAGAGAAAAATGTCTCTAGGGACTCTGAGAAAACTTCAGGATTCAGTGGGGAATCAGAAAATGCCACCAACCATCGAGAAGTGAATTGACAAAAATATCATTATTCAGATTTGGGTAATTGGCAGGTATTTTCTTTTTCTTTTTTTCTTCTTTCTTTCTTTTCTTTTCTTTTTTTTTTGCTTTTTCTTTTCTTTCTTTTTTTTTTTTTTTTGCTTTTTTTAGGGCCACACACATGGCATATGGAGGTTCCCAGACTAGGGGTGGAATCAGAGCTACAGCTGCTGGCCACAGCCACAGCCACAGCAACACAGGATCCCAGCTGTGTCTTTGACCTACATCACAGCTCATGGCAATGCTGGATCCTTAACTCACTGACCGAGGCCAGGGATAGAATCTGCAACCTCATGGTTACTAGTGGATTCATTTCTGCTGTGCCACAATGGGAACTCCTGGCAGGTATTTTCTTAAAGGGAGTCTGCCAATTCAAGGATAGTAACTACAAGTGTTTGATGCAAATGACAAGATTCAAGATTTAAGTAAAACTTACAATTTTGGTAAACATGTATCTGCCACCATCATGACACAGACCTTCCCATATTTTCTAATGACATTTATGGCAATATTAAGAAAGATGATTTTTGGAGTTCTCCTTGTGGCTCAGTGTTAATGAACCCCTCTAGTATCCATGAGATGCAGGTTCAATCCCTGGACTCGCTCAGTGGGTTAAAGATCTGGTGATGCTGTGAGCTGCAGTGTAGGTCACAGATGTGGCTCCTATCCCATGTTGCTGTGGCTGTGGCATAGGTTGGCAGCTGCAGCTCCAATTTGACCCTTAGCCTGGGAAATTGCAAATGCCATGGGGTGCAACGCTAAAATGATCAAAGAAAAAAAAAAAGAAAAAATAAATGTGATTTTTTTTTTGTTATTGTATAATATGATGTATCAACATTTGGAGGAGATATATGTCAGTAAACCAATATTTATAATGTTAAAATCTTGCATGTTTGAAAGAGCTATTCAAAGTTCTTAAATAGACAAATGGATCTTAACGTAACCAACTAAGAAAAATTCATTAATATAGTTTCTAATACCACATCACAACTAACCTTTTAAATTCTACCATTTGTTAAATTTTAATATGTGCCCGTAAATATATGAAAAAACTAATTAAACCACTCCATTCTTTTCTAACTACATATCTGTGTGCAGTTAGATTTTCTTCCTATACTTCAATAAAACAACTTAACACAACAGGTGGAATGTAGAAGCAGGAGAGACTCCAGCTTCTTACCTTAGCTGAAAATACATAAAAATTCTAATCTTGTCACAAATATTTTCATTTTTAGAAAATACAATTATTTTTCTAAGAAATATATTATTTATGTTAATTTATACTGGCTCCATTATTTTAAAAAATTCCTGGTTTTAATGTCTAATACAATATATATTGATAGACATGGCCAACACAATCGAAAGCTCTTGCAGTTCCTCAAAAATGTTTGAGAATGTAAAGAGTTACGAAGACGAAAATGTTTGAGAACTGCTGGTTTAATTGAATTTGTCCCACAAACTCCTACAGTTTTCTGTCTCAGTGGTGGCTGATGGCAGCAGAAGGGGTGTGCTACAAAAAGTTATTACATTGCTCCTCAAAGAGTTAAACATAAAATTACCATAGGATCTAGCAATTCCACTTCTTGCTACACCAAAAAGAATTAAAAATTGCTACTCAAATATAGGCACACAGGTGTTCATCGCAGAACAGCATTATTCAAATTAGCCAAAAGGTGGAAAAAAACCTAAATGCCCATCAACAGATGAATGGATAAACAGAATGTAATAGGTATATACAATGAATTCAGTCATAAAGAGGAAGGAAGTACTGATGCATTCTCAACATTGACAGACCTTGAAAACATTATGCTAAGTGAAATAAGCCCAACACAAAACAAATATCTGGAATAGGTCAATCCATAAAGATAGAAAGCAGATTGGTGGCTGGCAGGGCCTGGAAGAGAGGGGAATGGGGAGTAAGTACTTGGTGGGTATGAGGTTTCTTTTTGGGGTGTTGGAAATGTTTTGAAACTGCGTTGAAGAGGTGGTGGCTATTCACCATTGCAAATGTAGTTTATGACACTGAATTGCTCATTTTAAAATAGTTAATTTTATGTTTGAATTTCACCTTAATTTTAAAAAATCATGGCTGAGTGATCACTAGATATAAGAACTGGCACTTGGCATGGATTCGAAATCTCTTTTTCAGCTTTACTCAAGTAAGTAAAATAAACAATATCTGTTTTCTTTCTGTTGGCAGGGTTTCAAGTATTTGGTGCTAGTATAAACATTATTTTGGCTATTATCAGAATTAGCAACACAATTTTTTCTTTGATCTTCTTCCTAGCTGTTTTGTCAGGAAAAAGGCAGAATTAGGCAGTAAGCTAAAATCAAATCAGTATTTCTAATATAAATGATTGGTTTGGGTGAGTCTGTTTTTAGTCAGAAATCTCCTTTGAAATCTAAAAGCAAGCAAGAAACTTGATATTGTTGATATTTTTAAAAGAAGAGCTGGAGAAATGCACTGTTATTGAAAAACACAAGAAAACATAATCTTCATGTTATCAGCCAAAGATGGGGCCATTAAGTTCTTTGTCCAAAAGATAGGTTCTTCTATCCCTCAGTTGGGAAAATTTTGGGAAATGTCCTATATGTGTTGGATTGGGGCAGAGTTGCTGGCTCACAGTTCTGGGGGTTGCCATCTGGGCTTCTTCTCTGGTAGCTAGAAACAATATGATTCATTAAGACTGCATATTATACCATTATGTAGGACTCCTTATTTTTAACTTGTAGTCTAATTTTCCTTGAAGTCTGCACATTGGGCACAAAATAAATTGGTCAGTAGCAAAGTGATTATATTTCCGATAAGGCAAAGCAGCATCTAAAGGAGAGTGCAAAAACCTCAGAAGTTATTTGAACTAGGATTTCTGACCATCCGACAGAGTAGGATGTTGGGGGAGAGGAGGCAATATTCTGTCTTCAGTTTCTTCATTTGTAAAGATATGTTAGTTACTACTGTAATGTTTGCAATGTTTTATGACATTTAACAATGTATAAATTTGTTTGGGTTTGTTTTCATTATTAGGAAAATATTGGAACTAGGATAGTGCTTGTCCTAAAAGGGAGGATCAAATAGCAAAGGGAGGTGGGAGTAGCTCAGCTTTCCTTCAGTTGAAAAATAGGTATATAAGTACAGTAAAATATGAAATTATTGCTTTTAAGGGAATGTATGCTGTGTAATATTTAAAGAAGGGAAAAGTAAAGAGACCATATGCCAAAAAGAAGATGAAAGAGGAAGTTCTCTGGTGACCTAGATGTTAAGGATCTGACCTTGTCACTGTTGTGGTTCCAGTCACTGCTGTGACCATGGGTTCAATTCCTGGGTGTGGCCAAAAAAAAAAAAAAAGATGAAAGAATGTTGAATGAGAGATGAAGTGCATCTAAAAAGTTCTTTTTGAGTGACAGAGGAGGATTTGAAAATGTAAAATTGTTTTAATTATATAGAATATCAGGTCAGTTTATGTTCTCTAATATTATAAATTAGGAGAAATGTAGGGTAAAGTGGAAGAGATTTCCAGTCCTTACTGATATTCAGGATCACATTGAAAAACTTATAAACTTAAATCCCTATGCCCCACGCCAGAGATTCTGATTCTGTAGTTCTTGCGTAGAGTCCAGTGGCCTATGTTTTAAAAAGATCCTCAGATGAATTTTGATGCATAGTTCCATTTGAGAACTGTAGACGTGGGAATGGAATATTTGTCTTTGTCCAGTAATGTCTGCTCAGTCCCTTCAGGTAATCACTTCTTTCTGCAGAGCAAGAAAAAGAAACAAGGTGGTATAACCCAATTTAAAATGGAAACAATCACTTCTTTTAAAAATGCCCATAAAAATATTAAAAAAATATTTGTCCAATTTATCTTTTCTGTTGATTTGGGAAGGATGCAACTCGTATGGAGACGAGCTGCAGCAGTGACATCAAGTGGTCATTATAGGGTATTTTTCTCATTATAGGGTATTTTTCTTTTTATTTGAGACTGATATTTAAACAAATTAACTTCAATAATGTGCTGTTTTCCTTTATATCCTCCCAACAATTAGAGAATACATTCTTTTTTTTTCTCCAAATATCTTTATTTTTTTTTATTAATTTTTTTTAATTTTCCCACTGTACAGCAAGGGGGTCAGGTTATCCTTACATGTATACATTACAATTACGTTTTTTCCCCCACCCTTTCTTCTGTTGCAACATGAGTAACTAGACAAAGTTCTCAATGCTATTCAGCAGGATCTCCTTGTAAATCTATTCGAAGTTGTGTCTGATAAGCCCAAGCTCCCGATCCCTCCCACTCCCTCCCCCTCCCATCAGGCAGCCACAAGTCTCTTCTCCAAGTCCATGATTTTCTTTTCTGAGGAGATGTTCATTTGTGCTGGATATTAGATTCCAGTTATAAGTGATATCATATGGTATTTGTCTTTGTCTTTCTGGCTCATTTCACTCAGTATGAGATCCTCTAGCTCCATCCATGTTGCTGCAAATGACATGATGTCATTCTTTTTTATGGCTGAGTAGTATTCCATTGTGTATAGATACCACATCTTCCGAATCCAATCCTCTGTCGATGGACATTTGGGTTGTTTCCATGTCTTGGCTATTGTGAGTAGTGCTGCAATGAACATGCGGGTGCAGGTGTCTCTTTTAAGTAGAGTTTTGTCCGGATAGATGCCCAAGAGTGGGATTGCAGGGTCATATGGAAGTTCTATGTATACATTTCTAAGGTATCTCCAAACTGTCCTCCATAGTGGCTGTACCAGCTTACATTCCCACCAACAGTGCAGGAGGGTTCCCTTTTCTCCACAGCCCCTCCAGCACTTGTTATTTGTGGATTTATTAATGATGGCCATTCTGACTGGTGTGAGGTGATATCTCATGGTAGTTTTGATTTGCATTTCTCTTATAACCAGCGATGTTGAGCATTTTTTCATGCGTTTGTTGGCCATCTGTACATCTTCTTTGGAGAAATGTCTATTCAGGTCTTTTGCCCATTTTTCCATTGATTGATTGGCTTTTTTGCTGCTGGGTTGTGTAAGTTGTTTATATATTCTAGAGATTAAGCCCTTGTCGGTTGCATCATTTGAAACTATTTTCTCCCATTCTGTAAGTTGTCTTTTTGTTTTCTTTTGGGTTTCCTTTGCTGTGCAAAAGCTTTTCAGTTTGATGAGGTCCCATGGGTTTATTTTTGCTCTAATTTCTATTGCTTTGGGAGACTGACCTGAGAACATATTCATGATGTTGATGTCAGAGAGTGTTTTGCCTGTGTTTTCTTCTAGGAGTTTGATGGTGTCCTGTCATATATTTAAATCTTTCAGCCATTTGGAGTTTATTTTTGTGCATGGTGTGAGGGTGTGTTCTAGTTTCATTGCTTTGCATGCAGCTGTCCAGGTTTCCCAGCAATGCTTGCTGAATAGACTTTCTTTTTCCCATTTGATGTTCTTGCCTCCCTTGTCAAAGATGAATTGACCATAGATGTCAGGGTTTATTTCCGGATTCTCTATTCTGTTCCATTGGTCTGTCTGTCTGTTTTGATACCAGTACCACACTGTTTTGATGACTATGGCTTTGTAGTATTTCTTGAAGTCTGGGAGAGTTATGCCTCCTGCTTGGTTTTTGTTTCTCAGGATTGCTTTGGCGATTCTGGGTCTTTTGTGGTTCCATATAAATGTTTGGATTGTTTGTTCTAGTTCTGTGAAAAATGTCATGGGTAATTTGATAGGGATTGCATTGAATCTGTAGATTGCTTTGGGTAGGTTGGCCATTTTTACAATATTGATTTTCCCAATCCAGGAACATGGAATATCTTTCCATTTCTTTACATCTTTGATTTCTTTGATTAAAGTTTTGTAGTTCTCGGCATATAGGTCCTTTACCTCCTTGGTCAGGTGTATTCCGAGGTATTTGATTTTGTGAGGAGCAATTTTAAAAGGTATCGTATTTTTGTATTCCTTTTCTAATATTTCATTGCTGGTATACAGAAATGCAACTGACTTCTGAATGTTCATCTTATATCCTGCTACTTTGCTGAATTTATGAGTCAGTTCAAGTAGTTTTGGGGTTGAGTCCTTAGGGTTTTCTATGTATAGTATCATGTCATCTGCATACAGTGACAGTTTTATCTCTTCTCTTCCTATATGGATGCCTTTTATTTCTTTTGTTTGCCTAATTGCTGTGGCTAGGACTTCCAAAACTATGTTGAAGAGCAGTGGTGAGAGTGGGCATCCCTGTCTTGTTCCTGATTTGAGTGAGAAGGCTTTCAGTTTTTCCCCATTGAGTATTATATTTGCTGTGGGTTTATCATAAATGGCTTTGATTATATTCAGGAATGTTCCCTCTATACCCACTTTGGCGAGGGTCTTGATCATGAATGGATGTTGGACTTTGTCAAATGCTTTTTCTGCATCTATTGAGATGATCATATGATTTTTTACTTTTTTCTTGTTAATGTGGTGTATGATGCTGATTGATTTGCGTATGTTGAACCATCCTTGTGAACCTGGGATGAACCCAACCTGGTCATGGTGTATAATTTTTTTGGTATGTTGTTGGATTCGGTTGGCTAAGATTTTGTTGAGAATTTTTGCATCTATATTCATCAATGATATTGGGCGATAGTTTTCTTTTTTGGTGGTATTTCTGTCTGGTTTTGGAATGAGGGTGATGGTGGCATCATAGAATGTCTTTGGGAGTATTCCTTCTTCTTCAACCTTTTGAAAGGGTTTAAGGAGGATGGGCACCAATTCCTCTTTATATGTTTGATAAAATTCACCTGTGAAGCCATCTGGTCCTGGGCTTTTATTTGTAGGGAGTGATTTTATGACCTCTTCAATTTCATTTCTAGTGATCGGTCTGTTCAGTTGGTCTGTTTCTACTTGATTCAGTTTTGGCAGGCTGTAAGATTCTAGAAAATTGTCCATTTCTTCCAGATTGTCAAACTTGTTGCCATATAGTTGTTCATAGTATTCTCTTATGGTTTTTTGTATTTCTGCTGTATTCATTGTGATTTCTCCTTTTTCATTTATAATTTTGGTTATTTGGGTTCTTTCTCTCCTCTTTTGAGTGAGTCTGGCCAGGGGTTTGTCAATTTTTTTTACCTTTTCAAAGAACCAGCTCTTGGTTTTATTAATTTTCTCTATTGTTTTTTGAGTCTCTATTTTATTGATTTTTTCTTTGATCTTTATAATTTCCTTCCTTCTGCTGCCTTTAGGACTTTTTTGTTCTTCTTTTTCTAATTCATTTAGGTGGAGGGTTAAGTTGTCCATTTGGGATCTTTCTTCTTTTTTGAGAAAGGCCTGCATCACTATAAATTTCCCTCTGAGCACTGCTTTCGCAGCATCCTATAGATTTTGAGCAGTTGTGTCTTCATTATCATTTGTCTCAAGGTAGTTTTTAATTTCCTTCTTGATTTCCTCATTGACCCATTGGCTTTTTAGTAGCATGTTGTTTAGTCTCCATGCAGTAGGTTTTTTCTCTTTCCTTTTCCCATGGTTGGTTTCTAATTTCATGGCATTGTGGTCAGAGAAGATACTTGAGATAATTTCTATGCTCCTAAATTTATTGAGGTTAGCTTTGTGTCCCAATATGTGGTCGATTCTTGAGAATGTTCCATGAACATTTGAGAAGAATGTGTATTCTGCTTTTCTGGATGAAGTGTCCTGAAGATATCAATTAAGTCTAACTTTTCTATTGTTTCCTTTAGGATCTCTGTTGCTTTATTGGTTTTCTGTCTGGAGGATCTGTCCATTGATGTGAGGGGGGTATTAAGGTCTCCTACTATGATTGTATTCTCATCAATATCTCCCTTTATGTCTGTTAATATTTGTTGTATGTATCTGGGTGCTGCTGTATTTGGGGCATATATGTTGATGATAGTAACGTCCTCTCCTTGGATGGATCCCGTAATCATTAAGTAGTGTCCTTCTTTGTCTTTCTTTATGTCTTTTGTTTTAAAGTCTATTTTGTCTGATATGAGCGTTGCGACTCCTGCTTTTCTGTCATGTCTATTGGCGTGAAATATTTTTCCCCACCCTTTCACTTTCAATCTATATGTATCTTTTGTCCTAAGGTGAGTTTCTTGTAGGCAGCCTATTGAAGGTTTTTGCCTTTTTATCCACTCAGCCACTCTGTGTCTTTTGATTGGGGCGTTCAGTCCATTGACATTTAAGGTGATAATTGATAGATGATTATTTATTGCCATTTGAACCTCGTGTTCCAGTTGATTCTATGGTTCTCCATTCTTCCTTTCTTTTTTTTTTTTTTTTTTTTTGGTTGGATGGTCTCCTGTTATTATCTGCTTGAGTGTATTTTTTTTCATTTTTTGCAAATGCAATATTGGTTTGGCTTGTGGTTGCCCTGTTTTTTAAGTATGCTAACCCCTTCCCATAATTGTGTCTTTTAGCCTGATGGTCCTGTAAGTTCAAACACTTCATTACTATATTAAAATTAAGAAGAGAAACATACAAACAAACAAACAAAAAGGGTTATTTACTTCCTAACATCCCTTGTCCACATTTTATGGTTTTGATGACTCTTTTTAATTTTTTTCTTTTTAATTTTATTTTGTTTGAGGCCTGTTCATGATTAAATCTGTATGCTGGCTTAGTTGAGTGACTCCTCTCTGATTGCGGTTTCCTCAGTCCTAGTTCTTCCTCTTCTTCTTTTTTTTTTTCTTTTCTTTTTTCTTCCCTTTCCTTCCTTTCTTTTTGGTTTAGAGAAGCCCTTTCAATATTTCCTTTAACCTGGGTTTTGTGTTGCTGTATTCTTTTAGTTTTTGTTTGTTGGAAAACATTTTTATTTCCCCTTCTATTTTAAATGATATTCTTGCTGGATAGAGTATTCTAGGTTGCATATTTTTTCCTTTTAGCACTTTAAATATCTCTTGCCATTCCCCCCTGGCCTGTAGTGTTTCTGTAGAGAAATCAGCTGATATTCTTATGGGGGTTCCCTTGTAGGTAACATTCTGTTTTTCTCTTGCTGCCTTTAGGATCCTCTCTTTATCATTAACTTTTGCCATTTTTATTATGATGTGTCTTGCTGTGGGTCTGTTTGGGTTCAGTTTGTTTGGGGCCCTCTGTGCTTCTTGTATCTTGAACCCAGCATCCTTTAGATTTGGGAAGTTTCCAGCGATAATTTCTTCAAATATATTTTCTATCCCCTTATCTTTTTCTACTCCTTCTGGAATTCCTATTATGCGTAGATTGGCCCGCTTTATATTATCCCATAGGTCTCTTATATTGCTTTCCAGTTTTTTGATTCGGTTTTCTGTCTGTTGACCGGATTGAGTGATTTCCATTATTCTATCTTCCATATCACTGATTCGTTCTTCTGCATTATTCATTCTGGTTTTTACTGCCCTTAGTTCCGTTTGCATCTCTGCAAATGAATGTTCTAGTTTTTCTTGGCTCCTCCTTATATTTTCTAGTTCCTTTCTGAGGGTATCTGCATTACTGTTCATATCTTCTCTTAATTCCTTCAGTATTTTCACTATTTCTCTTTTGAACTCCAGGTCTGTCTGACTGCAGAGATCTGTTTCATTGTTGACTGTTTTAGGTGAGTTCTCTTGTTGGTTTGACTGGGGGTGGTTTCTCAGCTTCTTCATCTTGCTTGTTGTTTTCTTTCTCCTGAGGGAGTTGTACTCTCCGTTATCGGGCAGTGTTTGCCTTGTCACTGCCGTGGAATATTTCCTGAGGGCTGGCGTTGTTGGTCAATCTTTGTTGAGGCAGTGTGGCTTTTATGGAGTGTTGATGGAGCTAACAGTGTTTCTTTGAAGCAAAGGAGGACTTCCTGAGGGCCGACAGGACTGGGAGGTCCACACTACGATGGTAGCAGATTTCACTTGGTCATTCAGAGCTTGCTCTGGTGGTTTTAGGCTGTGGGGTTCTTGCAGGGGGTTGGTGGTGTTGGGCAGCTGTTCTTCAGGAGTGCAGCACCCCCTGGGGGCTGGAGCAGCTATCTGGGTCACTGAGAACCTAAGAGTCTCTTCCCTAGGGCAGCCCAACTCAGAAGTACGGCCTGCGAATGTAGGCGGATCTTTTCACAGTCTGGCCAAGCTTGTTGCAGCTTTTCTGGGCTGCAGGGGGTCCTCCAGGGGGCTGGTGGTGCTGAGCAGCTATTCCTTGGGAGTGGGGCACCCCCTGGGGGCTGAGGCGGGTAGCAGGGCTGTTGGAAACCCGAGGCTCCTCCCTGGGGCAGCTGACTCAGAAAAACTGTCCGAGAATTAGGCAGATCTATTCACGGCCTGGCTAGGCTTGTTCTAGCTTTTCTGGGCTGCAGGCCTTTTCTCGGGGGCTGGTGGTGTTTGGTGCTGCTCTGCAGAAGTGTAGCCCCTCCAAAGGGCAAGCAGACCTGTGCAGGGACAGCCCCTGCAGTGGTAGGCTTCAGGCAATTGTTGAGGGCAGCCCTCCTGGATGGCAGGCAGCCCCAGGTTTGGCGAGAGTGTAGGGGGTGATGGGGGTGGGGGGAGGGGATGCACTGGGAAGCACAGCTTTCAGCTAGCTAGTGGGCCTGTAAGCTTGCTGTGGCATGGGGGGTATTCTATGAGGACCCACCCCTTCTTCTCTCCCCTCCCCAGCACGGGTGCAGACCAGGCTCTTCTCCCAGGTTCCCTCTGATGCGGCTTTCCACTTCCCCGCCCCTAGAGTATTGCTCCCTTCCTCTGCGACAGCTTTGTTTTCTAGTCTCCCAGGCAGTTTCTGCCCCATCAAATGGTTTCTAGACCTCCCAAGCAGTTTCCGCTCTGCCCCGCCCCCCCAGCCCGTTCTCGGGGACTAACCTCTGGAGCCGAGGTCTTGGTGCCCAGCCCCCACCCAGGCGTCTCAATTTTTGGTGACTGTGCCCATAGTTCAGATGGTCCGTTCGGTTCTTGATCGGCTTTTCCGTACTCCAACTTACTGCTACACTCTTCTCTGCATCTGGAGATTCCTCTGGTTCGTTTGATCTTTCCTCCGTGTAAGTGACTTTCCAGGGTGCGGGATCCCTTTCTCCTCCGCAGTTCCCTTTCAGGAGCGCCCATCCCGCTCGGATTCACCTTCTCTCACTCTCCTCTTTTCTCCCGTTCTGCCCAGTAATGTCATGAACTTCTTGCTGTTATTGGAGTTTAGGTTCCTCTGCCAGCAATTGGTTGCTGTTCTGTGCGAGTCATTTATTCTGTAGATGTGCTTTTTTTTGTTGTGTTTGTGGGAGAGGGCGAGCGTGTCCCCCTACTCCTCCGCCATCTTGTCCTCTCTCCCCGAGAATACATTCTTTAGTTCTTGCACATTTTACTTGTCAGAAATGGTAAAAGGATGAAAAAACAACAACCAAAATTCTACCCTGACATCCTTTGAGTGATCCTTTGAGTGCTAATAAACACCTTTATTAGTTTTTTATAAAACCAGGTGGTTTCAGCAAAGTGAAAGAAAGCCTGAACTAAACTCTACATGCAGAAACTATGATAATGCAGATGGAATGTCAGTGTATTTAAAATAACTTGAATCATAAGTAAGAGAGCACAACAAACTGGACTAAAGTGAGAATACTCTGAGCTGATGCCAAGAACTCAATAGATTATCACATAGGTGAAAGCTCCCTTCCTAATGACCTATACTGAGCCAAAGCTTGGGTTTTCAAAGAATAACAACATTTAAAATATCTTAATTAAGCAAACAAACAAAGTAAAAGCAGATCTGGAAAACTTTAAACTCTAAAGACCAAAAAAGTTTATTGATACGTACCACTTTATGCAATGAGTGCAAACCAGATCTTATAGGAGAGAAATTAAGGAGTGGCTCTTGGGATTTTTACTTTACAATAGCATTCATTAAGGATTCCCTTTAAACAGCTACTTCATCAGTGTATTTCCAGTATGACTAAGTTTATAAAAATTTTATATACGCACTTTAAATAAAAATACATTTGTTAAACAGAGTAAGACACACCCAAATTACAAACAAAAGAAAGAAGAGGAAGTTAGGCAATTGTTTGCCATGTAGACAAGAGAAATGTACTTAGTTACTCTGACTGTGACTCTTCCAAACACTGGCAGAGGAAGAACACAATTATAAAGAAGAAAGTATAAAGGAAATGGGATTATTCTTGGTCTCAAGGACCATTTTGTCTATGGAACCAACCAATGTATTTGGTTAAAGAATCAACAGTATGCATGTAGCTTAACCACTTGTCCCAGGCTACCCATGCCAGTGTGAGAACTGCAGAACAAAGTCACCAGTTTATAGGAAGTGCTCATTACATTTCCTTCTGTGTTTTTCAAATGTCAGTTTTCTTAGTTTTTATTCAATATGTCTATCCTATAGTTAAAATATGAAAAGGAAAGGAAAGATGTTTTATTTTAAAATGATAGATTTAACCATCTTCTAAATTTGGAAAAGGACTGGCCCTCAGTTTAATTCCTAGATGCTTACTCATTTTATTTTATTTTTATTTTTATTTTTTTATTACTCAATGAATTTATTACATTTATAGTTGTATAATGATCATCACAATCCAATTTTATAGGATTTTCATCCCACAACCCCAGTGCATGCCCCCACCCCCCGAACTGTCTCCTTTGGAAACCACAAGTTTTTCAAAGTCTGTGAGTCAGCATCTGTTCTGCAAAGAAGTTCAGTCTGTCCTTTATTCAGATTCCACATGTAAGTGATAGTATTTGATGTTGGTGTCTCATTGTATGACTGACCTCACTTAGCATGATAATTTCTATGTCCATCCATGTTGCTAAAAATGCTGGTATTTTGTTCATTTTAATGGCTGAGTAATATTCCATTGTGTATATGTACCACATCATCTTGATCCACACCTCTGTCAATGGACATTTAGGTTGTTTCCATGTCTTGGTTATTGCAAATAGTGCTGCAATGAATATTGGAGTACATGTGTCTTTGTGAGTCGTGGTTTTCTCTGGATAGATGCCCAGGAGTGGGATTGCTGGATCAAATGGTAGTTCTATTTCTAGTTTTCTGAGGAATCTCCATGCTGCTGTCCACAGTGGTTGCACCATTTTACAACCCCACCAACAGTGTCATAGGGTTCCTTTTTCTCCACACCCTCTCCAGCACTTATTGTTTGTAGACTTTTGGATAATGGCCATTCTGGCTGGTGTAAGGTGGTACCTCAGAGTGGTTTTGATTTGTATTGATCTAATAATGAGTGATGTTGAACATCTTTTCATGTGCTTTTTGGCCATCTGTATGTGTTCTTTAGAGAACTGTCTGTTTAGATCTTCTGCCGATTTTTTGATGGGGTTGTTTGTTTTCTTGGTATTGAGCAGTAGGAGGTGTTTATAAATTTTGGAAATTAATCCCTTGTCTTCTGTATCAATTGCAAAGATTTTCTCCCATTCTGTGGGTTGTCTTTTCATTTTGTTTAGGGTTTCCTTTGCTGTGCAGAAACTTCTAAGTTCGATTAGGTCGAACTTGTTTATTTCTGTTTTTATTGTCATTACTCTAAGTGGTGGATTGAGAAGTTGCTGTTGTTTATGTCAGAGAGTGTTTGGCCTATGTTTTCCTCTAAGAGTTTTATAGTGTCTGGTCTTATATCTAGGTGTTTAATCCATTTTGAGTTGATTTTTGTGTATGGTGTTAGGGAGTGTTCTAATTTCAATCTTTTCCATGTGGCCGTCCAGTTTTCCAAGTACCACTTATTGAAGGGGCTGTCTTTTCTCCATTGTGTATTCTTGCCTCCTTTGTCATAGATTAGTTGGCTGTAGATGCTTACTCATTTTAAGTCACTGGTAGAAGACTGTCACATTTAGAAAATTGGCAGGGGAAAAATTTTTATAAAAACTGAAAACAGCAGTAGGCTGATACAGTGGGTACAAACTTGCTGCCATAGACAATTTAACAATCAGAAATTATAAGCAGGGAGAGAACTTTTAGGAGTTATCTTCTATTTTTGAGCTAAATGTTCTAAAATTTGAATGACTAAGTGGTGAGGCATCCCTCTGTATTTTGCATTCATATGTGAATATTAGAGAGAGATTAATGAGTATGTTTCTTTAGCTTCTGAGTAATAAACAGTTTCAAGATGAGAAAGAGTGATTTGCCTTGCCTTAAACCAAGAGTTTCCCTGGATTGAAATAAAGGGAACTTTTATAATTCTCTATGGGAGTTCCCCTTGTGGCTCAGCGGAAATGAATCTGAGTAGTAACTATGAGGATGCAGGTTTGATCCCTGGCCTCACTCAGTGGGTTAGGATCTGGTGTTGCCATGAGCTGTGGTGTAGGTCACAGATGTGGCTTGGATTCCATGTTGCTGTGGCTGTGGCATAGGCCTGCAGCTGCAGCTCCAATTCAACCCCTAGTGTAGGAATTTCCATATGCCACAAGTGCGACCCAAAAACAGCAAAAGCAAAAAAAAAAAAAAAAAATCCCAAACCCCTAAAACTGTACGAAATTACCTAAAGGCCCCATATTAGAGGATGGCATTTTGACATTAAAAAAAATTTTTTATCGGTGCATAGTAGAGTTACAATGTTGTGTTAATATCAGGCATACAGCAAAGTGAATCAGTTATACATACACACTCATTGCTTTTCAGATTATTTTCTCATACAGGTTGTTACACAGTATGAGTAGATTTCCCTATGTTATACAGTAGGTCCTCATATATAATGTATATAATGTATATACATTATTCCCAACTCCTAATTTATCCCTCCTCACAATGTTTCCCCTTTGGTAACCATAAGTTTGCTTTGAAGTATGTGAGTCTCTTTCTGTTTTATAAATGTTCTTTTGTATTATTTTTCACTAGACTCCATGTATTAGTAATCTCATATGATATTTCTTTTTCTTTGTCTGCCTTACCTCACATAATCTGGTAATTTCTAGGTCCATCCATGTTGTTGCAAATGGCATTACTTTTTTTTTTTTTTTACAGCTGAGTAATATTACATTTTATATATGTACCACATCTTTATCCATTCCTCTGTTGATGGATGCTTAGGTTACTTCCATGTCTAGGCTATTGTAAATAGTGCTTCAATGAATATTGTGCTCCATGTATCTTTTTAAATTGTGGTTTTCTCTGGATGTATGCCCAGTAGGATTACTGGAGAGACAGTAGTTCTACGTTCAGTTTTCTGTTTTCCATGGTGGTTGCATCAGTTGTAGGAGGGTTCCCTTTCCTCCACTCCTCTCTAGCATTTATTGTTTGTAAACTTTTTGATGATGGTCATTTTGGCTGGTGTGAGGTCATACCTCACTGTAGTTTTGATTTGCATTTCTCTAATAATTAGTGATGGTGAGCATCTTTTCATGTGCTTTTTGGCCATCTGTCTGTCTTTGGAGAAATGTCTAGATCTTCTAACCATTTTTAAATTGGGTTGTTTGTTTTTTTGATATAATGCTATATGTGATGTTTGTATATGTTGGACATCAGTACCTTGTTTGTTGCTTTGTCTGCAAAAATTTTTTTTTTCTCATTCTGTGTTGTCTTTTGGTTTGTTTATGGTTTCCTCTTCTGTGCAAAGGATTTTAAGTATAATTAGGCCCCATTTATTTATTTTTGCTTTTTATTTTCATTACTCTAGGAGGTGGATCCAAAAATATATTGCTGTGATTCATGTCAAACAGTGTTCTTCCTATGTTTTCCATTGGAGTTTTATAATATCTGGCCTTATGTTTAAGTCTTTAATCCATTTTGAGTTTTCTCTTTTTTTCTTTTTTCTTTTCTTTTTTTTTTTTTTGCTTTTTAGGGCCACACTTGTGGCATATGGAGGTTCCCAGGCTAGGGGTCTAATTGGAGCTACAGCTACCAGCCTACACCACAGCCACAGCAATAGCAACGCCAGATCCAAGCCGCATCTGTGACCTACACCACAGCTCATGGCAACACTGGATCCTTAACCAACAGAGTAAGGCCAGGGATTGATTCGTTTCTGCTGAGCCACGACAGGAACTCCCCATTTTGAGTTTATTTTTGTGTATGGTGTTAGTGTTCTAATTTCATTCTTTTACATTTAGCTGTTTAGTTTTCCCACCACCATCTAGTGAAGAGAATATTGTATATTCTCCATTGTACATTCTGACCTCCTTTGTCAGAGATTAATTGACCATAGATGCAGGGATTTATTTCTGGGCTTTCTATCCTCTTCCACTGATCTGTATTTCTGTTTTTATGCCAGTACCATACTGTTTTTTTTTTTTTGTCTTTTTAGGGCTGTACCAATGGAAAATGGAGGTTCCTAGGCTAGGGGTCAAATTGGAGCTGTAGCTGCTGGCCTATGCCACAGCCACAGCAATGCCAGAACTGAACCGTGTCTGTAATCTACACCATAGATCACAGCAATGCCAGATCTCTAACCCACTGAGTGAGGCCAGGGATCAAACCTGTGTCCTCATGGATACTAGTTGGCTTCATAAACCTCTGAGCCATGATGGGACCTCCAGTAGTTTTGATGACTGTAGACTTGAAATATAGTCTAAGGTCAGGGATCCTAATTCTTCCAGCTCCATTTTTCTTTCTAAGATTACTTTAGCTATCTGGGGTCTTTTGTATTGCCATACAAATTAAAATTTTTTTTCTAGTTCTGTGGAAAAATACCATTGGTAATTTAATAGGGATTACACTGAATCTGCAGATTGCCTTGGGCTGTATAGTCATTTTGACATTACTGATTCTTCCAGTCTAAGAGCATGGTATATCTTTCCATCTGTTTGTGTCATCCTCAGTATTCTTCATCAGTATCTTATAGTTTTCAGAGTATAAGTCTTTTGCCTCCTTAGGTAGGTTTATTCCTAGATATTTTATTCTTTTCACTGCAGTAGTAAATGCGATTATTTCCTTAATTTCTCTCTCTGATCTTTTGTTGTTAGTATATAGAAATGCAAGTGATTTCTGAATGTTAATTTTGTATCCTGCAACTTTACTAAATTCACTGATGAGCTCTAGTAGTTTTCTTGTAGCATCCTTAGGATTTTCTGTGTGTAGCATCATGTCATCTGCAAACAGTGACAGTTTGACTTCTTTTCCAATTTGGATTCCTTTTATTTCTTTTTTCTTCTCTAATTGCCATAGCTAGGACTTCCAAAACTGTGTTGAGTAAGAGTGGTGAGAGTGGAAATTCCTGTCTTATTCTTGATCTTAGAGGAAATGCTTACAGCTTTTCACCATTGAGAATGATGTTAAAAGTGGGTTTGTCATATATGGTCTATATTATGTTGAGGTATATTCCCTCTATGCCCATTTTCTGGAGAGTTTTTTTTTTTTTGTAATCATAAATGGGTGTTGAATTTTGTCAAAAGATTTTTCTGCATATATTGAGATTATTATGTGATTTTTATTCTTCAGTTTGTTATTGTGGTGTATCACACTGATTTATTGGTGGATATTGAAGAATCCTTGCATCCCTGGGATGAATCCCACTTGATTATGGTGTATGATCCTTTTATGGTATTGCTGGATTTGATTCGCTAATATTTTGCTGAGGATTTTTGCATCTATGTTCATCAATGACATTGGCCTGTAATTTTCTTTTTTTGTGTGGTATTTTTGTCTGATTTTGGGTGATGGTGTCCTCATGGAATGAGCTTGGGAGTATTTGTTCCTCTGCAATGTGCGTTTTTGCTTTTATTTTACCAGACTATATGTTAAAATGCATTGAACAAAACTGTGTCTACTTGGACAACAAATGTACCACAAAAATTTATATTGTGCCATTAATAATTGTGCTTTTGTCAGTCATTATATACTCCTCCCCCCCCCCAATAAGTATGTATGAAGCATCAACTGATCATGAGATAAAGCTGAAAGAGTAGACTGGATCAGAACATGATTGGCATATTTTCTTCAGCAGTAAATGGGTATTATCAAGAAAAAAAAACAGTTGATCAAGTCTTGAGAAGATACAATGGTAGTGGTGTGTAAGACATATTGGTGGAGGATGAGACCAAAGGTAGGGAAACTGGCTAATATCATTGCTGGAGAAATGGAGAAGAGGGTAGAATTAATGGAGTTACATTGTGTGAATTACTGCCATGTAGTTTTTATTTAATTTAAGAAGACTGAATCCTCAAAAAAAGTTAGTTGAATACATGTTGGTACACTTATTGAAAAAAGGAAACAGTGAAAGATGATAGCAGTTCCCTCATGGCCTAGCAGTTAAGGACTTGGTGTCACAGCTGTAACTTGGGTTACTGCTGTGGCTTGAGTTCAATTCCTGTCCCAGGAACTTCTGCATGACATGGGCATGGCCAAAAAGAAATAAATAAATAAACAAATAAAGGGTGAATGCTCAAAAAAAAAGTTAGTTGAATACATGTTGGTCATTTGCTGAGGAAAGGAAATATTCAAAGATGACAATAAAGTCTCAGTCCTAACTGGGTTAAAACTAAGCTCATTTAATTCCTGTCAACACTGGTACTGTTGCTTGTGCTACTGCCAGCCTATGAAATTTTTGAATGAATTATAAAAAGTTATATTTTAAAAAAATTGTCCTAATATAGTGATATTCTTTGGACAAGATCATTTACTGTTTTCAGTGGAAAAGTCTTATAGTAAATGCATAAATGTGATGTCTATGATTGGAATATGCCCTTTGAATGTGGTGGGTTGGGCAAAACCCACGATACACTATCATATGCAATGGTCTTAAGAGTTGCTTGCTCTTAAGGAAATCACAACTTTTCATTTACATCAAGGGAAAGAAGAAAATGTGGTCAAGAGTGACAAATGCTTCAAAGGCAAAGGAAAATGAGTAATGACTAGAGAATACTATGTTTAACAATTAAAAGGTTTATTGGTGATTTTTTTGAGATAGAAATTTCATAAAATTATAAATCTCTGGGGCTGAAAAATACTACAGAGTTCTAACTCCCCTTTTCCTTCCAGTTTTAAAAGTGGAAAAATAGAGACCCAGTAATTTGAGGGATTTGCGCATTCTCTAGCAGCACTACCTGCTACTCCACATTTCTTTTGGTTTTGAACTTGTGTCTTGTATTCTTCTATCTTTATTAATCTACCATAAAGATTCTTCTAGGCTAAGATATTTTCCTAATCACTTCAATATAGAGAATGTGAAAGTCTAAATTCTGATAAGCAAAACTGGCACTGTGGAATGAAGGAGAACATTACTGACAGCATTGGATATACCAAAGGTCATCTATACATTTTGGGGAGGAACTTAGAATTTCTTCCAACATCACCTTTCCTCCAGAGAAAGGCTTTCTTGTACATTTTACTGGAATAAGTTTATATGCCTTAGTGTAGATGAACTAGAGAAGAAGTGGGTTGTAGACTGACTTCCAAGAATGTTTTCTTTTCTGTTCTTGTCTGGCAGAACAATGAAGACAGATAAATTTCCCAGAATTGAATAGTCACTAGGAGGTGAGAAGTGGAGGCAGTGGGGAGTGACTATTTATAAAATAAGTTTGTTAGAGAGTGACAAGAGGTTGCTAGCAGAGGAAAATGATGACATTAAGGAAAAACTAAGAAGGGGTCAAAACACAATATTTACTGGACATTCCTGATTCTATTTCAGTCCTTCTCTGGGTGTTCTCCTCATTCATTTCCTTATTTTTTTTTCTTCAAGCTCCTTTTGAAATTTCACATTTCATAGGAAGTCTTTCCTAAAAATAATTATCACCTCATAAACTACTATACCCCATACATGCCTTTTTAGCTATAAGTTTTAATTATTCCATACCTTTATACAGGTTGTATATTTTTACTCAGTTTAGAAAAATTCAGTCTTTCAAAGATCAGTGTGACTCATGTATTTAACCCTAATACCTCTTATTGCACATAAACGCCACACCTGTAGGCAATAAAATATTGTTCCTGTTTTTTTGCCATTTTCCTTAAGTCATCATTAAGGCTTTCATCCATTCAAAATATTACTGGGCACCCTGTGTGATGAAGGGATGGATACAGAGTGAGGCAGATAGGACTCTCATGTTGCTGGTTCCTTCTCCTGGAGGCTTGGGTGACTTTGTGGGCAATGCAGCTATTCATCTACCCAGCAATTGTTGTCTCTCTGTCTTCTTGCTAATTGAATCTTGCTTTTGTTGAGGTATTAGACAGGCAGCAATAGGCTCAGGGAAATTATGCCTGTCCCTTGATGCAAGAAGTGAACCATAATTGATTAAATGAGTCACATTAATCTCATACTTCTCTGCCAGTGGGAAGATGGTGGGCTTAGTTCTAGTTATGGGAACAGAATATATTTGGTGCAGAGGTACTTTCTTATTCCTCTCTATTGGTACACCAGTGGGAGGAAGTACCAATTGGAACTATACTCTCTTGTGACTTAGCCAAGAGAATCTCCCAGACTCTAACCTGAAAAACTGACAACTTGAATCACTAAACTGCTTGGAACAGCTTACTTCTAGACTTTTTGTTAACCATAAGTTATAACGTTGTGGTTTAAACTTCTGCTTGTTAATCAGATTTGTTGTTGTTGATATTTGTATCTGAAATCTTCTTAATAGAAGCTCTGATAAATACCCTGTCCATGAGGGCAGGATAGCTAGGTGGGAGAAAGGCAAGTTCTAAAGATGAGTCAGTTGAGGGAAGTTGTTTGTTAAGGAAAAGGTGAAATAGTGCAGCTCATAGTGGAGGAAGAATAATTATTGAGGGCTGAGTAAAGAGACATGGAGACTGTCCCCCAAACTGAGCCACTGGAATGGAAGTTCATAATAAATACTTATTAAATCTTGAATAAAGACAGTGCAGATTGTCAAATTTAGCATATGTGATAAGGATAAGGAAAGTCAGAGGCCAGGAAAATAAAGAGCAGGATGACTGAATTTTAATAGACACTAATCTCATCATATGGGCTCCATTTTCATGAACTTATCCAAACCAATTAACACTCAAAGGCCTCACCTCCAAAGAACATCACCCTGGTGGGGGTTGGGTAAGGGCTTCAACATATAAAATTTGGGGAACACAACATTCAGTCCATAACACTCTTCAAGTTTTAATTTTCTTGGGAGTTTTTGTAGTGTCTCAGTGGGTTATAAACCTTACCAGTATCCATGAAAATGCAAGTTTCATCCCTGCCTCACTTATTGTGTTAAAGATGTGGCATTGCTGTGTAGGTCATGGTGTAGGTCAGCAGCTGCAGCTCCCATTTGACCCCTAGACAGGGAACTTCCACATGCTGTAGGTGTGGCCCTAAAAAGAAAAAAAAAAAAAAAGTTTTAGTTCTCCTATCTGTAAAAAGAAGTAGCTAATAATAGCTACCTTACTTAAAAAGTTGTTGTAAGGATTATTGAATTAATATATGTAAAGTATTCAGTCAAATAGTAAGCAGTCAATACACAATAGCTATAGTTATTATTATTAAAAAATAATGCGATAATTATTTTAACCTTTGGTGTTGACTTTTTGGTATTTGGCCTCTTCTTATCTTTCCAAAGCCACATGACCCTGGCTAGCATATCTCAGTCAAGAGGTGGTAGCTATTGGCAGATCAGTTAGCCGGGAGTCTGGGACTTGGTTCAAATACTAATACTAGTATTTTGAATGCTTACTTTGGACACTTTATTCAATATCATCTTCTTGGTCATATCCCTATATACATTTTGATACAATTGTGTAGGCTGGGCCAGTAACAGTTTATCCCATACACAGCAACAAATATGTACTAAGTGGGGTCTGCTACATAAAGAACTCAGTATTTATAGATGTTATGTGTAAATAGCTTAAAACTGTACCAAGGTAGAATAGAATGAGACTTCAATTCACTTTAAGTCAAAACCAACAATAGCAAAATTATGGAATATTTATTTTGTGTTAAACATGCTAAAAGACACTAGGAATATAAAGATGTAAAACTGAGAGCTTATTTGCAAAGAAGCAACAATCTGAAAAAAAAAGTGAAACATGCAAACAAATGAATTATGATGAAGGATTGCAGGCATAGGGATAGGAAAAAACATTACAAAGTAGAGTGACACCACATCATGGGGCAGGGGGAACAGATTGACCATCTGGTCAGGCTGATGAGGGCTTCTTAGGGATGGCGACATCTGGTCTCAGAAACAGATAATTGGGCATCACATGAAAGAAATTCCCGAGAGTTTTGCATGTATACGGGGTTAATAGTGAGATGCCAGCTAAGAAAATGGAAATGAGAAAATAGATTGCTGTTTTAAATTTTAGTGGTAGATCAACACATAATGAATTAGAGCATAGATTCAATTGAATACATCTGGGATGGATTCTGAGATTCTTTTTTTTTTTTTTCTTTTTAGGGCTGCACTTGCAGCATTTGGAAGTTCCTAGGTTAGGGGTTGAATTGGAGCTACAGTTGCTGGCCTATGCTACAGCCACAGCAATGCAGGATCCAAGCTGTGTCTGTGACCTACATAACAGCTCACTGCAATGCTGCATCCTTAACCCACTGAGAGAGGTCAGGGATCGAACCTTCATCCTCGTGGATTCGTTTCCACTGAGCCACAATATGAAATCCCTGGATTCTGAGAGTCTGAATTCTGAAAAATCTCCCCAGGTGATAGGGATGCTCTGTGCTGAAATAATCTGATGTACCCATCCCATGGAATAATCTTGCTCAGTATTTTCCAAGCCACTGTTCTACAAAAGACTGATCCTTAAGCTATGGTCTGAAGGAAGGAGAAGGGGCAGGGGTTGGGGGCCTCAAAAGGAAGGAAGGGGGGGTTCCCGTGTGGCTCAGCAGTAATGAATCTGACTAGTAACCATGAGGATGTGGGTTCGATCCCTGGCCTCATTCAGTGGGTTAAGGATCTGGTGTTTCTCTGAGCTGTGGTGTAGTTCAAAGACATGGCTCAGATCCCTCCTTGCTGTGACTGTGGTGCAGGCCAGCAGCTACAGCTCCGATTTGACCTCTATAGACTGGGAACTTCCCTATGCCACAGGTGTGGCCCTAAAAAGGCAAAAGAAAAAAAAATATAAAGGGAAGGAATGCAATTTACAGGAAGATGAGAAAGAGCAAATGTGTGGTAGACGTTTGCTGGACCATGCTGAGGTAGTAGGACACAGAGAGGACTAAATTTCCCCCAGTCTACCACACCCTGTTCATATTATTCTTTAGTTATCTATGGTGATAGTTCTTCTTTTTGGGATAGGCCCTGTATCCAAATTATTTTAGGCAATTAAGGGAAAGAGGTAAATGCTCTTCTGAGCCTTTGTTTCTTGAAAACTATCAGCCCCCCAAAACTCTTAAGGCCAAGAGATATGTTTTGGCGTGGCAAGTTTTGTTCCATCCCAGTGTCTGTGTAAGTTTGTGTATGTCCACCTGCCTCTATGTGTGTATGTCTGCCTGTGTGGGTTTTCTCTATTTGGTGCTTCTGTGTACCCATGTATGAGGTTGTGTCTGGATGGAAGGGGAGGAAAAATATTTTTCCTTCTACCCTCCTAGGTTGTCAATGGCCTTTAGCTCAAAGCAATCAGTATGTCACAGAGGCATTTTTTTGGAGTGACATATTCTCATATTGTTCAATGTGTTTCTGTTTGTCCTAGGATGATATCTGAATGTACATACGGAGGAGGCCAAAGTGAAATAAAGGTAAAAAAAGGAAAGCAGGTATCACTATGAATCTGGAAAATTTCAAAAGAGTATTGTAAAAAGTAAGATCATATTGAGTAAAATGGGTTAGATGTTCAGTATGTTTTGATTTAAAATGATAATTCAGTCAGTTCATTGAGTACTATGTGGAATGATATTTTTCTTTCTAAAACTAAACTTGGTCTCCTTAAGTATGATAAAGTAATTGGTCCAAAAATAAACAAACTCACTTCTCTGAATAAATATTCAACAAATATTTATTGAGTGTTTACTATGTTAGTCATAGTTCTAGATGTTGGCTATATTCTAATAAACAAGATAAATCTCTTGCTGTCGTAAAGCTTGCTTTTGTAGTGGGTAAAAGGGACAGTAATCCAATAGTTATAATAATAAAATGTGGGGTTAAGTAGTGATAGAGCTGTAAAGAAAATCCAGCAGATTAAGGGATACGGAGTTCCAGAGTTGCTATTTTATTTATTTAAAGCATTATGTGGTGTCTTGGTATAATTTTCTTCATGTTTCTTTTACTTAGGGTTTGTTGAGGTTTCTGGATGAATGAGCTTATAGAGTTCAATAGATTTGAAACAATCTTAGCCATTATTTAAATAATTTTTCTGTCCTCTCCTCTCCTTTAGAAACTTCAATTACGCATATATTAGGCTGCTTGAAGCTGTCCTGCAGTTCATTGATGTGTTGTTCCAATTCTTTTTAAGCTGAATTGTAATTGTCATATAATATCTGTTCCAATTTTTTTGTCTTTTTCTCTGTCAGTGATTCATTTTAAATAATTCCTATTATTATATCTTTGTTTCTAATGTTTTCTTTGTCAGTGTCTAATCTGCTGTTAATCCTAAATTGTATATTTTTTACTGAAGACATTGTTTCATCTCTTAAAATTTGACTATTAATATATTTTTATTTCTCTACTTAATGCGCTTCATCTTTTCTCTATTTCCTTGAACATAAGTAATATACAATATATTAGACATTTTGTTTAATATCCTTTCTACTAACTCTATTACTTGCATCTTTCTGTGTCTTTGTACTGATCGAGCTCCTTATTATTGGTGGTATTTTTCTGCTTTTTGGATGTATTGGAATTTTTTTTTGGCTCCACCCATGACATTTGGAAGTTGCAGGACCAGGAATTGAACCCATGCCACAGCAGTAACCCAAGGCACAACAGTGACCATATCAGATCCTTAACCTGCTAGGCCACCTGGGAACTCTCATCATGTATTACAATTTTTACTTGATGTCAGACATTGTGAATTTTACCTGTCCAGTGCTGGATATTTTGTATTTTCTATTAGTACTCCTGAGCTTTATTCTTGAATGCAGTTAAATTACTAGATACAGTTTAATTATTTTGAAGTTTGCTCCTAGCCTTTGTTGGGTTGTACCAGAGCAACACTTAGGCCAGGGCTAGTTTGGCTCCATATTGAGGGTTTTTGTGCACTCTAGTAGGTGGGAACATGAACATTTCCCAGCCCCAAGTGAGCTCTGAGAATTGTTCCCTCCACTGTTTTTTAGTTATTTTCCCCTTGATCTCAGGTATTTTCCTCAAACACATGTGCTGATCAATATTCAGCTGAAGACTTGAAGAGGTACCTCCATAGATCTCTAGAGTTCTCTCTATGTAGCTCTCTCTTCTCTGGTCCTCTGGCCCTTGAGCTATAGCTGCCTTGGCCCCCCTGGATTCCCAGCTCTATCTCTTCAACTCCAGATAATCCCTAGGCTTCTCTTGGGTTCCATTTCCCTGTGTTACAGCCTAGAAACTCTTTAGGCAGGAAACCAGGAAAATTATAGGGGAAATTCATTTGCTTACCTTCTTTCAGGGGTCACTGTCTTGGACAGTCTGGTGTTCAGTATCTGCAAACTGTTGTTTCATATATTTTGTCCTTTTGTCTCTTGTTTCAGACAGGAGGGTCGATCCAGTCTCTGGTCATAAGGACTCTCAGAAGATTATGGAGAGGTTCATATGGTAAGGGACTGAGGCTTCCTGCCAATGAGCACAAAATTGTCAGCAATGTGGAGTGTCTGTTGTGGCTTATGGATAACAAACCCACTAGTATCCATGAAGACGCGGGTTCAATCCCCGGCTTCACTCACTTGGTTAAGGGTCCGATGTTGCTGTGAGCTGCAGTGTAGGTCACAGACAAGGCTCTGATCTGGCATTGCTGTGCCTGTGGTATAGGCTCTCAGTTGCAGCTCTGAATAGACCCCTAGCCTGGTAACTTCTATATGCACCCGTGGCCCTAAAAAAAGAAAAAAAAAAAGCAGACAAAATTGTTAGCAATGTAATTGGGCTATCTTGGCAGCAGACTTTCCAATCTCAGTCAATCTTTCAGATGACTATAGTTCCATCTGATAGCTGAACTGTAATCTAATGAGAGATGGAGCCAAGATCACCATGCTAAGCCACTTCCAATTACATGACCTATGGAAACTCTCAGATAATAAATATTGATCATTATTTTAAGTTGCTGAGAGATGGAATAATTTGTTATGCAGCATTGCATAACTATTACATATTTGACTACTTAGAAGTAGAGTGCTATCATAACAAAACTTAAAAATGTAGGAGTGACTTTGGGACCTGGCTGTGGGAAGAAACTGGAAGAATTCTGAGGAAATTATAAGTGAAAGCCTAAGGGGTCTTGAAGAGACTGTTAGTAGAGGCCTGATTACCTTTCAGAAGGTTACCAGTGTAAAGGAAATGAGGAAATGTTTTTGGAAACTGGATTAAAGGGATCCTTGTGTAGTGGCAGAAAGGTCAGTAACACTGGCATCTGAGGTAATGTGGAAAGTAGAAAATATACCTACAGGGGGAAAAAAAAAGAAAATATACCTATGAACTGGGTGATCTAGTTAAGGAAATTTCCAGGCAAAGTGCTGAATGTGCTTCCTTATAAATTCAAGGGTAATAGAAGGGAGAGGGGAGGGGTGGGGAGAGAGAGATGACTTGCTGTGATCCATGGATCTTGGTGGGGCCTGGACCTAAAGGTTTAAGCCTGGTCCTTGCTCTCCTGGATTAGATGGAGAGAAGTAGGAAGACTTCACACTTAACCAAATTCTTCTTTGTCTGTCTAGGAGTGTGAGAGAGGTAAGTTTGTTATTATTTGGTAAATAGAAACTGAGATTCAGCTCTCCCTTAGAAGCTTCAGGAATATCAAGGCAAAGATCTGTAAAACATAAAGCGTGTTTGCGTGTGTGTGTGTGTGTGTGTGTGTGTGTGTGTGTCTGTGAGAAATAAAGGCCATTTCTCAGTGATATAATTTTGAAAAGAAAAATGTGTCTATCCCCTATTCACCTTTCTCCACCCACATTGACAAAATGGATTTTCCTAGATGTTATAGTGCTTTGCTTATTAATAAACTAATTTTTGCAATATTTATGATTTCAATTCCATTATGTTCTTTGTGTTTGGAAGATATCTACAACCAGAGTGAAGTGTGATCTGTAGAACTTTATAAATGTTCTAGGTATTTATAGTGGCAAAGTTCAGATCACGATATGTAGCCTAAATATATAACTTTCTGATTATTTTAAGTTCCCTAGTGGTCTAGAGGTTAGGACTTGGTGCTTTCACTGCTGTGGTTTTGGTTCAATCCCTGGTCTGGGAACTGAGATCCCACAACAAGCTGTTGCATGTCATGGCCAAAAAACAAACAAAAACAAAAACAAAGTATTTTCTTTCCTACCTGCTAATAATATAGTTGGAGAACGGAAGTCACCTTGACAGTTGGTAATAGTCTCCCTTCATGTTAACTGGGGATCCAATCTAATGTGATCTTGGGACCACTGATTACCACAAGAGATGTCAGAGTTACAAAACACCGACACAGGAGTCATAGTTTCTTTGTGGAGGCTACTGCTTCTGATATTGAAAAGAAATTTTCTTGTGACTTTTTCTCTATACTCTATGTCACACTCTAAGTCCAAGTTATGTTTATCACAAACCGTATGAAATTAAAAAAACAACAACAACCATAGATTAGATTGTTATATCTTCCTCAATCCAAGGGGAAATTCTTTTTTTCTAAGACAAAAGTTGAATACTTCCACTTTTCCTTTGAGTCCACATGGAAAGGCCATTTAACAAGTGGGCCATTGACCCCACTTTGACAATAAGTGTGTGAGATTCCTGACAGCTTAAAACTGCCCATGAGCTCTGTCTCTGTAATTGCCTTTTGTAGGTTAGGTTTTGAAAGTTGTTCACAACAAGGTTAATACGTGAAAATAATTCTTGAATCAAAGAATTCAAGTCAGCAAGATATTAATATGCACCTTGATTTTTATTCAAGCTATTGGTGCCTTGGACATCAGTCTGAAAATTATGCAAGAGGAAATTACTCCTCAGCAGGTGCTTTGTGAAAAGGTTATGTCACATCGAATGAAATAGGTAATAGATGCTGCATAAATTTTAGATTCAATTGAGCCTTGGGTCTCACTGGGAAATGGAAATGCATGGATGACAGAATGATAAGTGACTGCATTAAGGATTTAAATACTTCATTTTTTACCAAGGGGAGTAAGCTAGATAATCATGCCTTCTCAACTGCTATTGACTGCCATTGATGACACTGTTTTCTGATGATGATTTCACATGGAAGTGTATTTCTCAGTCATAAGCCATTCTGATATATGAACATCAGTCTAAATGGAAGAAGTTGTAAATAAATTAAGCTGCAAAATCATCTCTATTCCTGCCAATAACTGGTATCTCTAAGTTATGGTTCTCTTTTATATACTACTTAATTTAGAATTTTGATAAAATACTTCATCTCATAGTTCCTACGCTAAAATTAATGTTTGTTAGGTTGTGGAGACATGAACACACTCTTTTTTTTTCTTGGTCTTTTTAGGGCCACACCCTTGGCATATGGAGATTCCCTGGCTAAGGGGCAAATCAGAGCTACAGCTGCCAGCCTACACCACAGCCACAGCAACGCAGGATAGGAGCCACGTCTGTGACCTACACCACAGCTTATGGCAACACCAGATCCTTAGCCCACTGAGCGAGGCCAGGGATCGAACCTGTGTCCTCATGGATACTGGTCAGGTTCATTTACTGCTGAGCCACAACGGGAACTCCCATGAACACACTCTTAAACATGGCTAAACAATTCCATTTGAATTTTATATTTTGAAGTCCTAAGCCCCAGTAACTCAGAACATGACTATTTTAAATATGTAGGGTCTTCGAAGTGGTAAAATGAGATCATTAAGGTGGGTCCTAATCCAATATGTTGATGTCCTTATAAGAAGAGGAGATTAGGACACACACATGCACCAAGGAAGGAGAATGTAAAGTTATGAGGAGAAGACAGCCATCTGCAAGCCAAGGAAAGAAGTGTTAAAAGAAACAACCCTGCCAACACCTTGATTTTGAATTTGTAGCCTCCAGAATTGTGTGAAAATACATTCATAGCAGTTAAGTCACATAATTTGTGGTACTTGCTATGGTAGCCATACCAAACTAATGCAAGGTCTCAAATGGCTGTTTTGAGAAAGAACTGGAGTCTAGGAAAATTGATATTTACTCTTTCTGGTGGGGAGTTGTGCAGGAGGGATAGGTTAGTTTAGAGCAGAGTTCTCAAACTTTAGTCAACAATGTCATGATGTGTCTATAATCTGACATTCCCCTCATTCAGAAGATATTTGGCAAAAATAAGAAAGATCAAAACGTTCTGAAGCCAAAGAATGTCCGTGATACATATTATTGTAAGTATAAAGAGAAATAGTATAGGATGATTCCATTTATATGTAAATTCAGTTCTTTCTAGTGTCTATATCTAGATACTGAAAAAGTATTAAGCATAGTGGGGTAATATTAAAGGGGAAAATCTTAGCTCTTTAATAAAGTCAAATGTGTACTTCTGATGATAAAATTGTTTTGAAAAGATAATGCTTGGATTTTTCATGCTTTAAACTTGTCTTTAGGGACTTTAAAGCACTGATTTATTGATCTTTTCAAATAATCAACTTTTGGTTTTCTATACTGTTTTCTTTGTCTCTAGTTCATTTATTTCTTTTCTGATCTTTATGATTTCTTCCCTTCTACTAATTTTAGGCTTTGTCTATTCTTCCTTTTCTAGATGTTTTAGGTGTAAGTTTAGGTTGTTTATTTGAGATTTTTATTTCCCAAGATAACATTGTATTGCTATAAACTTCCCTCTCAAAACTGCTTTTGCTATATTGCATGGGTTTTGGATTATTGTATAATTGTTGTCATTTGTCTCTAAGAATCTTTTGATTTCCTCTTTGATTTCTCCAGTGATCCATTCTGTTTCATAGCATATTGTTTAGGTTCCAGGAATTTGTTGTTTTTTCTTGTAGTTGGTTTCTAGTCTCATAGCATTGTGGTTGGAGAAAATGCTTGAAATAATTTCAATTTTTAAAAATTTACCAAGGCTTGACCTGCAGCTCAAGATGTGATCTATCCTGGAGAATGTTCCATGTGCATTTGAGAAGAATGTATATTATGCTGCTTTGGAGTGGAATGTTCTATAAATATCAGTTCAGTCTATCTGGTCTCTAGGTTGTCTATGTTTCCTTGTTAATTTTCTGTCTGGATGACCTGTCCATTGATGTAAGTGGGGTGTTAAGTCCCCCACTGTTATTGTGTTATTGTTGATTTCTCTTTTTATGGCTGTTAGTAGTTGCCTTATATATTGTGGTGAAAAGCTCCTGTGTTGGGTGCATATATATTTATAATTGTTGTATCTTCTTCTTGGGTTGATCCTTTGATGTATCCTATAATGTAGCATTCTTTTTTGTCTCTTATTTTATTTTTTATTTTTTTGTCTTTTGTCTTCTTAGGGCCACACCTGTGGCATATGGAGGTTCCCAGGCTAGGGGTCTGTAGCTGCTGGCCTATGCCACAGCCACAACAACGTGGGATCCGAGCTGCATCTGTGATCTATACCACAGCTCACGACAATGCCAGATACTTAACCCACTGAGTGAGGCCAGGGATTGAATTCACAACCTCATGGTTCCTAGTCCGATTCGTTAACCACTGCACCACAATAGGAACTCCTCTTTGTGGATTTTTAAAGTCTATTTTGTCTGATATGAGTATTGCTACTCCTGCTTTCCTTTGATTTCCATTTACATGCAAAAACCTTCTTCTTCTTCTTCTTTTTTTTTTTTTGGCTTTGTGTCTTTTCAGGGCTGCACCCACAGCATATGGATGTTCCCAGGCTAGGGGTCTAATTGGAGCTGTAGCTGCCAGCCTACACCACAGCTCACAGCAACACCAGATTCTTAACCCACTGCACAAGGCCAGGGACCGAACCTGCCACCTCATGGTTCCTAGTTGGATTTGTTTCCACTGCGCCACGATGGGAACTCCTGCAAAACCTTCTTCTGTCTCCTCACTTTCCATATGTATGTCTCTTTATGTCTGATGTGGGCCCATTGTGAACAGCATATATCAATGTCACTAATTATTAGAGAAATGCAAATCAAATTAGTGAAGTACCACCTCACACTGGTCAAAATGGCCATCATTAACAAGTCTGCAAATAACAAATGCTGGAGAGGAGTTCCTTTTATGGCTCAGTAGAAATGAATCTGACTAACATCCATGAGGACACAGGTTTGATCCCTGGCCTTGTGGATTAAGTGATCCCTGGCCAGTGGATTAAGGATCTGGGGTTGCTGTGAGCTGTGGTATAGGTCACAGATGTGGCTCAGATCCTGCATTGCTGTGGCCATGGTTTAGGCCAGCAGCTACAGCTATGATTTGACTCATAGCCTGAAAATCACCATGTGCCACGGGTGCAGACCTAAAAAGACAAAAGAAAAACAAGCAAAAAAACCCCCAAACCAGAGTTCCTGTCATGGCTCAGTGGTTAACAAATCCAACTAGGAACCATGAGGTTGCAGGTTCAATCCCTGGCCTTGCTCAGTGGGTTAATGATCCGGCGTTGCCGTGAGCTGTGGTGTAGGTTGCAGACATGGCTCGGATCCTGCGTTGCTGTGGTTCTGGTGTAGGCTGGTGGCTACAGCTCCGATTGGACGCCTAGCCTGGGAACTTCCATATGCCACGGGAGCAGCCCTAGAAAAGGCAAAAGGCAAAAAAACAAAACAAAATAACAACAACAACAACAACAACAACAACAAAACCCCAAACCCAAAACGAAACAAACAAAAAACAAATGCTGGAGAGGGTGTGGAGAAAAGGACTCCCTCCTTCACTGTTAGTGGGAATGTAAATTGGTACAACCATTATGGTAAGCAGTATGGAGATACCTCAGAAAAGGAAATATAGAATTACTATATGATCCAGAAGTCCCAGTCCTGGACATATATCTGGGCAGAACTACAATTCAAAAAAATACATGCAGGAGTTCCTGTCGTGGCGCAGTGGTTAACAAATCTGACTAGGAACCATGAGGTTGCGGGTTCGATCCTTGGCCTTGCTCTGTGGGTTAAGGATCCGGCGTTGCCATGAATTGTGGTGTGGGTTGCAGACATGGCTTGGATCCTGCATTGCTGTGGCTCTGGTGTAGGCTGGTGGCTATGGCTCAGATTAGACCCCTAGCCTGGGAATCTCCATATGCCACAGAAGTGGCCTACAAAAAGGCAAAAAGCAGAAAAAAAAAGAAAAAAGAAAAATACATGCAGCCATATGTTCATAGCAGCACAATAGTCAAGACATGGAAACAATCTACATGTCCATTGCCAGATGAATGGATTAAGAAGATGTGGTACATATATACAATGGAATACTACTCGGCCATAAGAAAGAACAAAATGCAATTTGCAGCAGCATGTATGCAACTAGAGATTCTCATACTAAGTGAAGTCAGAAAGAGAAAGACAAATACCAAATGATATCACTTATAATGTGGCATCTAAAATATGGCACAAAGAAACCTATCTCCTGAAAGGAAACTGACTCACAGACATAGAGAACAGACTTATGGTTGCCAAGGTGGAGGGGGAAGGGAGTGGGATGGACTGGGAGTTTGTTGTTGGTAGATAACATTTAGAATGGATAAGCAATGAGATCCTGCTGTACAGTACAGGGAACTGTATCCAATGTCTTGTGAGAAAACATGATGGAAGAAAGTATAAGAAAAAGAATGTACAAATAGGTATGACTGGTTCACTATGCACAACACTGAAAATCAACTATACTTTAATAAAAAAAAATTAAAAAGCCACTGATTTAAAAAATGGCTTTTTAAAATAAGAAATTCATGGCAGACACTTGTATTGTAGTAGAAATGTTATAACATTTGTTTAATACCTTACTTCTGGCTGATATTGTTCTTTTTAATATGTCTCACCATTGGAAAGAAATCTGGTGATAAGCAAAGCTTACATTGATATAGTCTATAACTGAGTACTTATGTTTTAAGTACTATTGTAGGCATTATAACAATGGTGAAGAAGACAAGCAAGCCCTTACAATAAGCTTATATCTAGTAGTGGTTTCGGTGGTGAGATAGACAATAATCGGTCAATGCATAAATGTGATTTTTCATGATGACTATGCATGGAATCACTGTGTAGGAATCACCAAAAAGGAATGGCATTTTTCTAGATAGGGACTAGCAATCCTTGAATTTATGATGGTCTCCAATCAGCAAATTTTTTCCCCTTTAACTCAATATCTCTTTCTGGGAACAATTCATTTTTCATTCATTTTATCTTAAAATGGATTATTTATTTAATTTGTAGCATATTTTTCTTTTCAGTTATTGTATTGTTCATCTCTGTTTGTTCTTTGAATTTTCTATCTCTTTGTTAAACATTTCTTATTTCTCAGTCTGTGCCTCCATTCCCCCCCCGCCAAGATCTTGGATCATCTTTACTATCATGACTCTGAATTCTTTTTCAGGCAAGTTTCCTAGCTTCACTTAGTTGTTCTTCTGGGGTTTTGTCTTATTCCTTTGTTTGGAACATATTTCTCTGCCATTTCACTTTATTTATCTTTCTGTGTTTGTGGTCTATTTTTCAATGGTTGCAGGGTTGTAGCTCCCTTTGCTTCTGGTGTCTGCCCCTTGTTGGGTGAAGTTGATCCAAGGGCTTGCTCAGGCTTTCTGGTGGGAAGACTGGTGCCTACCCACTGATGGCTGGAGCTGTATCTTGACCTTCTGTTGGGCAGGGTCATGTCAAGTGTTGTGTTTAGAGGTGGCTGTCTGCTCAGGATGACTTTAGGCAGCATGTCTGCCAATGGTTTGGGCTGTGTTTTCATCCTGTTGGTTTTTGCCTGAGGCATCCCAATACTGGAGTCTTCAGGCTGTTGGGTGGGGCCAGGTATCAATGCCAAAATGGTGACCTCCAGCAGAGCTTATGCTGATGAATATTCCCTGAGGCTTCCACCACCAATGTCATTGCTCCACAGTGAGCCATAGCCAATCCCCACCTCCTGAGGAGACCCTCCAAGACTTGCAGGCAGGTCTGGCCCAGGCTCCTATGGATTCATTACTTTGCTCTGGGTCCTAGTGTACTTGAAATCTTGTGTGCACCCTCTAAGAGAGGGGTCTCTATTTCTGGAACTACAACCAGAACTCCTGTAATTTTTTTTTTTGTGGTATCTTATAGTTTCTGTGGGTTCCCATGCTGGCTCAGTGAGTTAAGAATCTGGCTAGTATCCATAAGGATGTGGGTTTGAACCCTGACTCTGCTCAATGGGTTAAGGCTGGCATTGCCACAAGCAGCAGTGTAGGTCACAGATGCAGCTCAGATCTGGTGATGCTGTGTCTACAGTGTAGGCCAGCAGCTGTAGCTCCAATTTGACCCCTAGCCTATCCCCCAGTCCTGTGGAACTCCTGTACTCAAGCCCCACTGGCTTTCAAAGCCAAATACTCTGGGGGTTCCTATTCCCAATGCTAGATCCCAAGGCTAGGGAAATTGATGAGGGGCTCAGAACTCTCGCTCCTGTGGGATAATTGTTTTCCAGTTTGTGGTCACCCACCTGGGGGGCATGGGATTTAATTATATCATGAAAGTGCAACCTCCTGCCATCTTGTTGTGGCTTCTTCTTTACCTCTGGGTGTAGAAAATCTTTTAAATTATTTCCATTTTCACTTTTTTCTTTCTTTTATTTTATTTTTTAAATGGCCATATCTGCAGCATATGGAAATTCCCAGGCTAGGAATCAAACCTGAGCCATGGCTGCAAAAACACCAGATTTTTAACCTACTGCACTGGGCTAGAGATTGAACTTGTGCTGCCACAGAGGCAATTCCCAAATCCTTAACCTGTGTGCCACAGTGAGAACTCCCAGTCTGTTTCTGATGGTTGTTCAGCAGTTAGTTGTGGTTTGGGTGTTTTCATGAGAGGAGGTGAGCTCAAACCCTTCTATTCTGCCATTTTGAGACACTAGGGTCCTTAATTTTCAATTCTTATGTTTTATTTTATTTTTAGTAATCCAAATCAGGAGATTTTTAAAAAAGTGTTCATGTCTAGAGGAAAGTGATAGATAGCTAAATTTTTCAATCTTTGGGTTGGTGTGATTTCTATATTTTGTGTTAATTGTGGAATCATCTGCATTCTTACTCTTTTATTTGTTAATCCATTCATTCACTCTTCCAACCCACAGTATTTTTTTCACTTAAGGCAGCAGTAAAAATTAATAATTAATATCTACATAATTAACTCAAAATTATATAATTAATCAATACGTAATAATTTATTTTGTAATCCTCAAGAGAAAACTTTTGTGAGCCACACGGGAAGTCTATCAAGAGCAAACTTTTAATACTCTATATGATGAAATGTGAAGGAGACATAAAGCACTTCTGCTGATTACTAAAGTATGATAGCTTGAAGAAAGGTACATGAATTGTAAGTTGAAAAGCAACATTTCCATGAAACCTAATATTTACTTGGAAGAAAATCTGACACAAAATTATGATTTTTTAAAAAAATTTTATTTATTTATTTTTAATCTTTTTTGTCTTTTTACCTTTTCTAGGGCCGCTCCCACAGCATATGGAGGTTCCCAGGCCAGGGGTCCAATTGGAGCTGTAGCTGCCGGCCTACACCAGAGCCACAGCAACTTGGGATCCCAGCAGCGTCTGCGACCTGCACCACAGCTCATGGCAACGCTGGATCCTTAACCCACTGAGCAAGGCTAGGGATTGAACCTGCAACCTCATGGTTCCTAGTCGGATTCGTTAACCACTGTGCCACGATGGGAGCTCCATAATTATGATTATTTTGACTTGAGTGTTAACATGATTTTCTTGAAAACAAACGATGTGATCCTGTCAGTTCAGGGAAGGTAAGTGATGGTATTTGCCAACCTACAAGTATTTACTAAACCTTTTCACAGTTTGGATTTAAGAAACTGAATTTCTAGCAAGGCAAAAAAGGCTAAGAAGGTTTCCAAAGTATGTTCTCATTATATGAATCCTAAATGGAAATCCTAAACTAAAGAAATGTGTATATAAAAAATGCAGCTTTGGATCCACTAAATGGAGAAGGCTGTATTAGTCCTCAAGGAATTTATGCAGATGAGTGTTCTCTGCAGGTTGGGACTTGAAATGGTCTAGTTCGTTGTACAAGATTATTATTTAGTATCTTTCATTTATTCAAAAATTATTTATTGAGTAATTGCCATTGAAAAGGAACTACATTGATCCTGAAGGAATATAAAAGTGGATGAGATTCTATACATTTCTCAAGTAGTTTATATCCTAATAAAGAAGATGATATGTTTATATAGGTGACCATCCGCCTGGTGATATGTAAAACTTCTAAGTCAAGGAATTTCATGGGACGTAATTATAACTCTTACATTATTGGATGTTTTGTGGAGGGACTTGAAGGCCACACTAAGGACTTTACAGTTTGATAGGTGGGGGGAATCTTGTTTTTGAACCAGATTAATGGAATCAAAGAAGAATTGGGCAGCACTAAATGTCTCTTCATACCACCCTGATGTCCATATTCATTTGCTATTATCTGTATTTCCTCTTGAAAATGTAAGTTCCAGGAAAGTAGGGTCTTTTTTTTTTTTTTTTTATTGCTGTTATTGCCAGTGTTTGAAATAGTGCCTGATATCTAGTCTGTTCTCAAATATTTGTTAACTAGTGAATAGATTAATCCAGAAGTTCTCAAACTTTCTCAGTTCATGATGAAAAAAAAAAGAAAAGAAAAAAGAAGAAAAGTAGTAGCTCCAATCTATTTTCAAACATTGCTTGTTTTTGTATTACAGTAACCATAGAAACTCAGCTTCATAAAGATATGACAGTAATTAAAGGAATATAGTGTGAACTAATGGTGAAACTGAACTGCTTTGGGCTAAGAGTAGTATCCAACAGATGTCAAGATATGTTTCACTTGAAAATTTAAAATATCTTGCAGTGGCCCTCAAAGTTTTTTGCTGTGCCCTCGCGTGCCTTGGTGCACAATTTAAGATTAAAAAAAAAATTGAGTTCCTATAACCTCTCTGTTCTTTATAGGACATATTTCTATGATCCTACTAAATTTAGCATTTTTAGCCAGGTTTTCCTTTTTCCAGTTGCTCTAATTCTAGGCTTCAAGCCACTGAATAGGTCACAAAGGTGAAACTGCTTTGCCTGGTATGAGTGCCAAAATAAGTAAGCAATTGACCAATTAATCATGATAACTATTCCATATAACTAGACCAACATTTTAAATCTAAGCTTGTTACGGCAGATACCCAGCAGCCCTGCGCTGCAGCATATGCAGCGTATCAGCTCTGGCGACAGCCCCATGGCTGTAGCGTACCAGCTCCGGCAGCTTTGCGGCTGCAGTGGATCAGCTCTTTTACCCGGTGAGAAACCAAGCGAGCACTAGGAGAGTTGGAGAACTCAGGTTTATTACGCCGGCGGGCTCAGAGGAGATCGCTCTCCAGAGTCTGAGCCCGGAAGAAGGGTTTCACAAGGCTTTTATGGGCTACGTCTTCCGGGTCCAAGCTTGACTAGTTGGACTGGAGTGACGTCAGGCAAGGTAGTAGATGCGGAAGCAGATGCATGGGGGAGGACTGGTTGGGGCAGTTGGCTAGACTTTGCTTAGTCATCATGGCTGGGGTCTCTCCTTTCTACATTTTATTGGGACATTTTCTCCTACAAGCTATGGTAGGAATGTGTAATGTTTAACATATTTCTATGAAATGCTCCAAGAAAAAAGTGATCAATATTCAAATAAAGTTTGTGAAATCTGCAAATTGTTATGTTTATCCTCAATAAAAGTGTAGGTGTGATTATAAGTTTTGCCATTGATTTAGTAACTTTTGGAGAAAAGTTTATAGTAACATTGAATATACACATCAATTGTAGGTCAAATCCTTGATTCCAAAAACATTATAAGGTGAACATTATAAGGTAAAAAAATGCTTTGAGAAGACTTACATTAAAAAAAAAAACCACTTTATTTTCCCCCCTAGGTTATCCAAAATTGTTACTAAGCAGAACCCTACTGGACCTTCCCAGGGCAAGTCCCTCCCCAGGATCCTCTGCTTTAGCTTCTCACTGAAGTACCTAGATAGTATCTAATGCACATTTCCTAAGTCGATGTGAAAACCTCTACAAATGAAAGATGTTAACTATTTGATGACTATGAGCACATAGCCCCCAGGCCTCCTGGAGCCTAAGGGTTGATAATGTTGATCTTGTTCCCTCACCATCAACCAATCAGAGAATTGTGAATGAATTGATAACACATTCTGTGACCCTCCACACTCACCTGGCCTTTAAAAATACTTGGCAGAGTTCCCACTGTGGCTCAGCAGTAACAAACCCAACTAGTGTTCATGAGGACATGGGTTTAATCCCCGACCCTGCTCAGTGGGTTAAAGAATCCAGCATTGCCCTGAGCTGTGGTAAATGTCCAGACACCACTTGAATCCCAAACTGCTATGCCTAAGGCATAGGCCAGCAGCTGTAGCTCAGATTTAATCCCTAGCCTGGAAACTTCCATATGCCATGGGTGTGGCCCTAGAAAGAAAAAAAAGCTTTGCTAAAACTTTTGGAGAAATTTGGGTTTTCATGGGCTTGAGCCACCCATCTCCTTGCTTAGCCCTGTAATAAAACTTTCTCTGCTCCAAACTCTGATATTTCAGTTTGTTTTGCTTCATTGTGCATTGGGTATACAAACTTGTATTCATTAGAAAAATTATTTGACTACAAATGTCTTCTTTTGTATATCACTTATTCCTATATTGTGATATCAATAATCAAAAAATTCTTCCTTATAAAATGGACCTCAAACATTGGATTCAAAAGTGTTCAAAGGATGTTTTTAGGAATACCTTGAATTTTTTTTCTGATCAGATTTCCCACTAGGTGGTAGTGTTACAACATCAAAATCCTTCACAATAATGGCCTGGCAGCTCCAATCCAATTCCATAGTGCCTGCTATGTGTAAAATACTGCCTAATGATGCAAGGGCTAGTGATTTTTTGAAAAAAAGAATCCAAGCTTTTTCATTTTCAGACCAATTCTCTCTCCATTACACACAGTATATGTACTTAAGAAAGTAATTGCCTAGTTTCTTTAATCAAGAGTCTTTGAGAAGGTATATACTTATAGACTTGTTAAAGAACTGTTTCTAAGGAGTTTACACAAGGCAAATCTATGAGAGTGTGAAACTTGCAGCATACAAGATTCATGAAACCTATGAAAAATTTTCATCAATTCCTAAACCTCAGTAAGGTGAGAGATGTAGTTTATTCTAGAAACTGTTCAGTTCAGGAAAATTTACAGAGCAGATATAAAGCAGTTCTAGCACATGTGATGAATACTATACTCCAGGTCATAGTGTGATAACTGGATAACTGTCTAGTGATTTCCTAAATGTATGATAGATGGTGTAATATTACAACAAGAAGTGACTTTAAGGATTGGCTTGTTTGAGCCAGATGAGGTTAGGCCAAATTATTTGTCAGGATCACAGGAATAGCTCTAGCACACGTGTGAACAGAGTAAAATCTAAGCAGATCTTTTGATTTTTAGATCATTGTTCTGGCTTTCATCATTTCCAGGACATTTGATACATATCTTTCTACCTGAAGATATATATCCAATCTCAGGGCTAGGCTCTTCTGAGTTTCCCTGTGTTGATTGAAAAACCAACCAACAAACAAAACCTATAAGTTAAGAATTATATTTTATTTGGCAGACAAAACTGAGAACTTAAGCCTGAAATGCAGCCTCTTAAATAGCTCTAAGGAATTGCTCTAAAGGAGTAAGAGGAAAAAGGATATATAAGGTTTTTTGCAACAAAGACCAGGTAGTTAGAACATCAAAAGATTACTGTTAAATAAAGAAAACCAGACATTTGCAGTTAATTAATTTAACACTTTTCTACACATGGGAAGATGCAAGAGTCTGGGCTCATTGAAATCATTCCTTTGATATGCACCTTGGCTTTGTAGGACCAGTATCTTGTGCTCTCCCACATTGAGTCCCCTCAGGGTGCACCACTGAGGGCGGCTGCCATGGCTGAGGGCTTGGCAGCAGGCATCTCATTTTCTCCCAGTTCTCTCAAGGCTCACTGTTGGGGGCGGCTGTAGTAGCTTTATGGCTGCCGACATCTTTTGTTCACTGATATGGCAGGCAACATTTTTCATTCACACATGCCTATCCAGAACTCCTTGCAATATGAGCAAAAATCTATCTGATAGAATGAAATCATCTTAGTATTCATAGAACCTGGCATGGTGCCTAGCACACCATTAGTAATCTCATAGTATGGATTCCTCTATTTTGACCCATTCCCTCATTACTATACAGTCAGAGAGTTGTTCCAGTGGATTGGAGGCAAGGGGGATTATTTAATAAAGCCCCCCTTAATTTTTGGTAACATCTATTTTTAGCAGTAACTTTTTGGAAAAAACATTGCTGCTTTTCTTGCCTATCACATATGGTTTCTGTATTATGATTGTATATTATATAGCAAACTCCTTTCCCACCCTGATATTAAATAAATTTTTCTATATTTTTCCTTAGTATTCCTTATTGACATTAAAGCTTTAATCATTCTAGAATTTATTTGTGCATGAGGTTAGTTTTTTTTTAAACCCCTCTTGACTTATCCTTTCCCCACTGATTTAAGGAGTCCCATCTGTTATGATTTTTACATATAACACCATAATAATACCATCCATAGTTGTATATAAAATACAATAATAATAGAACAAAAATAAAAATGGTAATTTATATATACAATATGTGCTAAAACATGTAAGAAAACATATAATGTGTTTCCATAATTTTATTATATTTTACAGATTTGTCTATTTCCCTGACTTTTTGTAATGGAAAGGACAGAATATATTATTTTCTTCTTTGCAACAAATGGGTAAGCATATTTAATAATATTGTCAATATTTAGTATGGAGATGGTTAGCTAAGTGATAATACTCAGTCCCAATAATGTGTAAATTGACAGATGTATGAAGATCTAATTTTTGTTCCTGTCAAAACTGAGGATTATCGGAGATAACCAGGTACTATGGTGACAAAAATCCCTGAGCTGAGTAGGGGTTTGCATGTTTTTCAATCAGCTCTTACAGTTATCTCGGATAGGTCTTGCTTATGTTTGAGAAACATAGTAACTGAGAATCATTCTAAATAGCACATTATCTCCTTTCCTAGAAACATAATGATTAAGTATTTAAGGACAGTTGAAAGGATCAGAATAATCCTGAAGAGCAAGACAACAATTTTCTCATTCTCAAGTTTCTGAAATAGAAAAAAAAAGATAAAAGATGGATGTTAGTAAATTGCACGAGGTTATTAAGAGGATTAAATGAAATACCAAAAAATTACCCAGCCCCAATAAGATGATTAATGACATCTTCCTTAAGAGAGGTTCTATGAGATCTTCAGGGGCAGTAGAAATTTTAGTAAGAATATAGAAAAGAAAAAAAAAAGCTCAAATATGGAAGTGATAAGCCTTATTCACATTTATTAAAGAACAACTGGATGGATCACAAATGAATATTATATTAACATTTTATGAACTATGGAATGTTCTTTTTTCTCTGGAATATGTGCCTAATGCCACACACTTCACAGGAAAAGTTCATGTGCTTTTACCATATGGGTAGGATAACCTTTTAATTTTATTTGAGAAAGAAGAGTTTCATATACCTTTGTTAATTAGCTCTGTAGGTTAGGTCAAAGTAAGTTTCTTTAATTTGGAGATACTCTGTTGAGTTCTAGCAGGTCTCTTGTTAATTAGAACGTTATTAATCGAAAAGGTAGGATGTATTCGATTTGTGTTTTTGAGGAGGGAATCTCGAAGATATTATTTCTGCAGGTCTGAAGTCCACAGATTAGAAACCACTTTACTGGGTCTGATAGTTTTAGTATCAAGTCAAGAATTTTGTACTTAGCTGGTTGGAAGAGGAAAAAGAAAAATTTTAAACAAATACTTTTAATCACTCTATGTATCCATTTTCTTTCACAGTGTTAATGAAATAAAGGTAAAGGACTTGGGTTTAAAAACTGAAATGGCTTAGGAGTTCCCATTATCGGTCAGTGGTAACAAACCTGACCAGTATCCATGAGGATATGCTTCCCTGTCCTTGCTCAGGATTCAGCATTGCTGTGAGCTGTGGTGTAGGTTGCAGATGCATCTTGAATCCCACATTTCTGTGACTGTGGCATAGGCCAGCAGTGGCAGGTGTAACCCTGATTCGACCACTTAGCCAGGGAACTTTCATATGCCACAGGTGTGGCCCTACAAAGCAAAAAAAAAAAAAAAATAGAAGTGGTGTTTGACCACATGGACTATGAGTATTGACTACATTGGGTTAAAAATTGAAATTACTTTGGTATGTTGTTTTTCTGACCACAACATTATTCTGATCCTAAACAAAACAGGCCATAGCTTTAGAGCAATATAAAGGAAACAAAGGTTTACAATTCTGAAATCTTATCTTCCTTTAGTTGCAGTTAGGCAGCACACATGCCTTAATCTATTTAGCATATCCTAACTAGATTTCTTTAAAAAACACTTGAACAAACATATCAATGGAAAAATGGTCCAAGGATATGAGTCGGTAATTAAAAATTCGTATTGTGGGTACACGTATAAAATAATTGTTGAAATGAACCAGTAAGGAAATGCAATTAAGATAACCATGAAAAAAAAAAAGGAGTTCCCACTGTGGTGCAGTGGGTTAAGAATCGAAGTGCAGTGGGTTTTTAAAAAATTTTTATTTCTTTTTATTATTATTATTTTTTTTGTCTTTTCTAGGGCCGCTCCCGAGGCATATGGAGATTCCCAGGCTAGGGGTCTAATCGGAGCTGTAGCCTCCGGCCTACGCCAGAGCCACAGCAACTCAGGATACGAGCCGCGTCTGCAATCTACACCACAGCTCACGGCAACGCCAGATCGTCAACCCACTGAGCAAGGCCAGGGATCTAACCCATAACCTCATGGTTTTTTCCTAGTCGGATTCGCTAACCACTGCGCCACGACAGGAACTCCTATTTTTTTTTTTATTTTTTATTTCCCCAGTATATTATTATTATTTTTTCTACTGTACAGCATGGTGACCCAGTTACACTTACATGTATACATTATTTTTCCTCACATTATCATGCTACATCATAAGTGACCAGACATAGTTCCCAGTGCCACACAGAGGGAACTCATTGCTAATCTATTCCAAAGGCAATAGTCTGCATCTATTAACCCCAAGCTCCCAATCCATCCCACTCCCTCCCCCACACCCTTGGTAAACACAAGTCTGTTCTCAAAGTCCATGATTTTCTTTTCTGTGGAAAGATTCATTTGTGCCATATATTAGATTCCATATATAAGTGATATCATATGGTGTTTGTCTTTCTCTTTCTGACTTGCTTCACTCAGTATGAAAGTCTCTAGTTCCATCCATGCTGCTGCAATTGGCATGATTTTGTTCCTTTTTATGGCTGAGTAGTATTCCATTGTGTATATATACCACATCTTCAGCGGTTTGAGTCACTGTGGTTTGATCCCCAGCCTCGTGCAGTGGGTTAAATGATCCTGTGTCACTGCAGCTGCAGTGAAGTTTGCACCTGCGGTTCAGATTCAGTACCTGGCCTGGGAACATCCACATGCTGTGAGTGCAGCCATTAAAATAAAAAAAAAAAAGATAACCATGATATACTGCTTTTTACTTGGCAAAGATATAAAGTGATAATTTCCAATTTAGATAAGTGTGTGAAAAGGGGAGTTCTCAGAATTTAGATTGCTATAACTTTTTCAGAATATGTACATTAAAATATGTATATTTTCTTTGATCCACAATTTTTCTTATTGAATTATATCCAATAGAAATAACCTCACAGTATTAAAAGTGTTGTAATAGCCAAGCATTAGACTTGATAAATTACGGTATATCCATATAAAGTGTGAAATAAAATTTATATTTTATAGCAAGGCAAGAAAAATTTAAACACAAAATTTTTTCTCTGCCCTCTGGCCTCCTCCTCCCTTTACTGTTCATTATATCTTTTTTTTTTGCTTTTTAGGGCCATACCCACAGCATATGAAAGTTCCCAGGCTAGGGGTTGAATTGGAGCTACATCTACCGGACTGTACCCCAGCCACAGCAACACAGGATCCAAGCAGTGTCTGTGATCGGCAGCACAGCTCATGGCAATGCCAGATCCCCGACCCACTAAGTGAGTCCAGGGATTGAATCCGCTTCCTCATGGATACTACTTGGATTCATTTCTGCTGTGCCGCAGTAGGAACTCCTATATCTATGTATTTTTTGTGTTACTTTTTTCCTTTTGGCAAAAGCTCTCTTGGGATAAAATTCACATACCTGTGTTAATTTTACATATCTTTTTTTTAGATTTAAACAGAAGTATTATTTGGCTGTTATTATTATTATTTATTGTGAATGGGATCTTTTTAAAAATTACACTTTCTAAATTTAACATAGGAAGTGTTTTATATACATTTATAATAAATTATTTTTGTTTGTTGGGAGGAATTAATTTTCCTTTGCCCTTCTAAGTTCTTCTGGACTGTCTGAGAATTAAATTGACATGAGGTAGACTAATGGGCTAAATCAAACAAACCATTTAATAACATTACAGAGGAACAGAATTTGCCACCCCAAAATATGTCTCTGGCATGTTAATTATTTTAAGTTGGTTAGTTTTGTTGCCAAAACTTGGCTTCTGTCCACCATTGCTGAATAGAAATGCAGAGACAGAATTTTGGGTGAAGGAGAAAAAGATAGCTTTATTGCTTTGCCAGGCAAATAAATGGGGCCAGAGCAGGCTAGTGCTTTAAAGATTGTGCCCCCTTTGGGAGAATTGCAGAGAGTTTTATAGTAAAAAGCAGAAAAACAGGCTTTCTGATAGGAATCAGGATTGAGGAAAACACGCATTCTTCTTTCTTTAGGAGAATCTTTGTCATCAAAGGTGGTGTCAGGAGATCTTGGCCTGATCATGACGATGGGCTTCTGGGTTATTACCTAGAATAAGAGTACTTGGGAAAAGGGCATGTCGATCAGAGATTAGAACAAACTAGGAAAGATCCTGAAAAACATTATGTACTAATAATCTTTAACCCACAGGCAATAGTGCTCAGGGTGCCTAATCTTTAACTTATGGGTGATTGTGTTTAGGGTGCAAATAAGCAAGGGAGTAGGACAAGGAAAGACTCTAAGCTGTTCAGTTTTTTTTTTTTTTTTTGGTCTTTTTGCCATTTTCTTGGGCCGCTCTTGCGGCATATGGAGGTTCCCAGGCTAGGGGTCCAATCGGAGCTATAGCCACTGGCCTACACCAGAGCCACAGCAACGCGGGATCCGAGCCGCGTCTGCAACCTACACCACAGTCACAGCAACGCTGGATCGTTAACCCACTGAGCAAGGGCAGGGACCGAACCCGCAACCTCATGGTTCCTAGTCGGATTTGTTAACCACTGCGCCACGACGGGAACTCCTAAGCTGTTCATTTTTAAAGTATTCACTTCCAAAAGAAGCATAAGGAGTATAACTTTGCTCTTAGGTGTATAAGATGCCTATATTTTTATGTGTATACCTTGAGAGGGAACCAGGATCCTGACCCACGGCCATATTATTGTTTCTTGACTGTTCCTCCCTTGTCTTTGCATCCCCTTCCTTCCCTGACCATCAACTGTCTGAGCCTTTCCTTTGGAACTCAGGGAAGGTCATGGAGGTTGAATGAGGCCCATTTCCAAAACACAGGAAATGGTGGACCCAGAAAGTCTTTTGTGCCCAGGAACCCCACAGGGACCTGATGGGTTTCTTTTTCTAAGAAAGAGCCAACAGGGGAGAAACTCTGAAAACCAAGTAGGAGTTACCCTTTTGTAAGGAACATTTACATTTATAAGGGAAAACTCCATTTGTAGAGGTGTCTTTCTCTCTGTACTAGGAATAGGAGAATGGCCAAATCTCTAGAAACTCTTATCAATGGAGAAGGCTATGATTTAAATCTGTATAACAAACAACCTTACTATTTACTGGTCTTTTCATGGACAACTGGCTCTCTCCATACTCAACATCTTTTGTCTTTAGCCCAGAACAGTATTTAAGGTAAAAGCTTCTTCTGCTATTTTGGTGAGTTACTCTGTTTTCCTGGGTCTCTCCCAGAAAACAGACTGCCTTCCTGCCTATGGAATTTTTCATAACTCCAGGTCCATTTATTAAACAGCTACTATCCTTTAAGGAGTACCTATGAGCCCATTTTTTTCTTCAAATATTATGACTCATTCTTTCATTTCAAATAATTCAGTTTCCTATAATTTACTTTGGATAATCTATACATTGTGAGATTTCAACTCTGGGAAGAGGGTTGACTGAGAGGGAGCTCTAACGGTGACAACTGCATCCATATGAGGATGGGATTGTTCACTGGATCTTGCTGCCTGTGTAGTAATCCCTTCCTATCTTGCTGTTCTAGAGGGGTCTCTTGATAGAAACTTTACTGAGAAAATTAATAATTGAGTTTAAGATGTAACAAAGTAGTGAATTCTAATCTTAAGGTAAAACATGATTCTGTAGGATCTAAATTTAGATTGTAATATTTTCAAATATGTTTACAATTGTCCTAAATGCATTTCTCAATGTATTCTTTTAGAACTGATTACAACTTTACAGCTTACCTCTACATTTAAACATTAGTTCCATAGGGAAAAAAAATAATATAAAAATACCACCCATGGCAAACTTATTACATCTTTTCCATAAGATCCTCTGCTACAGCTGTTTTCTAATAATTTTCTTCCTGTCCTGTTTGCTTGTGCAGTACCTTCATCCTCTATTGCTATCCCCTTTATTTCTACTCATCAAAATTTTGCTAGCTCTGATAGATTTGGCTCAGGACCCATTTGTATCACTATTACTAATTAAATTTGGTCTAAATTGATCTTCATCTATTTGTATTTCTGCAAAGTTTTTTCCCCCACAATGTATATACTGTACACCCTTGTATTGTCTCAAAATTATCATTTTTTTTTTAGTCTTTTAAAAAATTATCTGGCTAGAATTTAACTCCCTCAAGAACAGGCTGTATGGGTGATAGAAAAAGCCTGGATTCAGAACCTGGTTTGATTTGCAGCTCTGCCATTTTCCAGCTGCTTGATCTTGGGGAAGTTACTTAATCCCTCTAATATGTAATTTCTTTCCTTGATAAATGAAGGTAGAAATACCTTCAATCATGGGATTGTGATGTGGACTAAATGTGATAATATATAATGTGATGTGTACATAGTAGTTGCACTAAAATGCAGTTATCTTTCCTTTTCTCTTACCATATAGAAAATGTTGATTATTCTGTTGTAAAAAAACAATCCAAATCTCAGTCACATAACATGGAAGTTTCTCTCTCTTGAATTTCATGTCGAACATGGGTCAGCTGCAGGGCTTTGCTCAATGGAGAGACTCAAAGACCCAGGGTGATGGTGACTTCATTTTGACATTTTCTTCCAGTGTCACAGAAGAAGTGGGAAGAAAACATGGCAAATGCTTTGACTCAAAACTTCTGCTTAGAAGTAACATACTTCCCTACTAGTCACGTACCACTGGTCAAAACAAATTTCAGGTCCAAGCTTAACTACAAAAAGGGGCAGGAAATGCAATCATCATGTATCTTGAAAGTTCTCTAGCCAGAAATACTTGGTGAATAGTAATGATAATATCTCTTTCATAACACTCGTGATGCTGTACATGGAACAATCCATGATGGAAGCTTGTTAAGTGAATATTGGCATATCTAGGAATGAATTAGAGCCCACTGTTAGATGAAAGATTTATTTGAATAGGTTTACAAAACCACTGAGGATTTCTTTTTTATGGGAAGATGGGAAAATTATCATTACCTTTATTTGGTACTATGAGATAATAAAATATATATATATATATATATTTGGTACTGTGAGATAATAAAGAGATATATATATCTGCCCCTGGTTTCTGGCACAGAGCTCTGAAATGCTTATAATTTCCTAGGTGGTAAGAGTATGTTTTGTTCTAATGAGGTAACTCTGGTTCAGCTCCTGGATGGCCCTTGGATGGGGGCTGGCTATCAGAAAGACCAAGCCATGATTAAAAATTTGGAGTTTTCAATCCCATCCCTCATTCTCTTGAGAAGGGAGATGGTTTGGGTATGGAGTTAATGATCCAACATGCCTTTATAAAAATGATGAAGCCTTTGTAAAAATCCCATACTATGGCTTCAGAGAGCTTCAAGGTGGTGAGTACATCTATATACTGGGAGGTTGATGAAGCCCAACTCCATGGGGATAGAAGCTCCTTTGCTTGAGACCCTCCCAGACTTTGCCCTATGCATCTGGCTGTTTATCTGTATCCCTTTATCATATTCTTTCATGAACTGCTAAAAGTAACTGGTAAAATTGTTTTACTGAGTCTCATGATCCACTTTAGCAAAGTAATTGAATCCAAGGAAAGGGGGATCATGGGAACCTTCAATTTATAGTCAGTCAGTCAGAGGCACAGCTGACAACCTGGACCTGGGATTGGCATGTAAAATGGGGTGGGAGGAACCGGAGGCAGTCTTATTGAACTGAGTCCTCAACCTGTGGGATCTGACACTATCTCTAGGTAGATATTGTCAGAATTGAGTTAAATTGTAGGACACCCAGCTGGTGTCACAGCAAATTGCTTAGTGAGAGAAAAGC